>NC_037681.1:85673245-85973245 GCF_003255815.1 Theropithecus gelada
AAAAAAAAAAAAAAAAAAAAAAAAAAAAAAAAAAAAAAAAAAAAAAAAATTCTGGGGGTGAGACCCAAGCACCAGTGTTTTCAAAGCTGCCCAGGGGTTTCAGCCAAGGCTGAGAACTACCAGGTCAGCAGCAGTGTGGGCAGCCTAGGAATTCTGCATTTAACAAGCTCCTGGCAAATACTTGGGCATGTGGTGTTTGAGAATCACAGACCTAGTACCCTCAGCATCTGTGGGCACCCAGGTTCATGGTCTTTTCTGGAAAACTCCATTCTAGGTAATTCCCCAAAAGCCTCTAACTACAGTGGCCATGGATGACCTCATTTGAGGGGAAATCTGCTCTTGTTTATACCCTGTTGGCCAAGGAGGTGATCTTTCCACAAACAAAACTGAAATGCAGGGCCAGGCATGGTGGCTGATGCCTGTAATCCCAGCACTTTGGGAGGCTGAGGCAGGTGGATCACCTGAGGTCAGAAGTTCAAGACCAGCCTGACCAACATGGTGAAACCCCGTCTCTACAAAAAACACAAAAATTAGCCGGGTGTGGTAGTGCACACCTATAGTCCCAGCTACTCAGGAGGCTGAGACAGGAGAATTGCTTGAACCCAGGAGGCGGAGGTTGCAGTGAGCCAAGATCACACCACTGTACTCCAGCCTGGGCAATAGAACGAGACACTGTCTCAGGAAATAAATACATAAATACATAAATACATAAATAAAAGTGCCTCTACTGGTGTCTTGCAATACAATGTCTCAAAAGCAAAAAACAAAAAAAACTGCAGTGCAATTTCACACTCTGATTGTTGTAACATGGACAATTACAGAATCATCATTTCCATGTTTCACCTTGCTGCTACCTGTGGTTCCATTAAGAATCAAGAATTCTTTTTTTTTTTTTTTTTTTTTTTGAGATGGAGTCTCGCTCTGTTGCCCAGGCTGGAGTGCAGTGGTTCAATCTCGGTTCACTGTAACCTCCACTTCCCAGGTTCAAGCGATTCTCTTGCCTCAGCCTCCTGAGTAGCTGGGACAACAGGCGTGCACCACCATGCCCAGCTAATTTTTCTATTTTTAGTAGAGACAAGATTTCACCATATTGGCCAGGCTGGTCTCAAACTCCTGACCTCATGATACTCCTGCCTCGGCCTCCCAAAGTACAGGGATTACAGGCATGAGCCACCAAGCCTGGCCAAGAATCAAGAATTCTTTAAGGAGAGACAGTATTTGAATGGGAAGCTGGCCTCCAGCCACAAATGTTACTTACTACAAAAACCTACGAGGTTATCTGAAAGCCTCAGACAATGCCTGTGGAGAGAGGAAGAAAAGCCACATTCACAAGGATAAATAGGGCAGAGTAGAAACCCTATCCACTGGTTCTCAATGTTGAAGGCTCATTCGATTCACTCACGCTAAAAAAAAAAAACAAAAACACCAGCACTCCACCCACAAAGATTCTGATTAGACTGGTTTGGGTTTGTGCCTGAATACTGGGATTTTCTTTTCTTTTCAAATTTTTATAAAGGGGAAAGTGGCCTGGTACGGTGGCTCACTCCTGTAATCCCAGCACTTTGGGAGGCCAAGGCAGTAGAATCACTTGAGCCCAGGCATTCAAAACTAGCCTGGGTAACATAGTTAGACTCTGTCGCTACAAAAAATTTTAAAAATTAGCCAGGTGTGGTAGCACATGCCTGTGGTCTCAGCTACTCAGGAGGCTGAGGTGGGATGATCATTTGAATCCAGGAGGTTAAGGCTGCAGTGACCGATATTCATGCTGCTGCACTTCAGCCTAGGAAACAGAGTGAGACCTTGCCTTAAAAAAAAAAAAAAAAAAAGCCAATACACCACTAGAGTCAGTAAGGTGGGTGGAACCCTGGCGTCCTCCAAATTCCCTGGCCTTCTCCCCACTTTCCTCTTTATTTTTGTTTTTCTGCCATATATTGGCATTTTAAAAAAAAGAGCCCAGGTCGGGTGCAGTGGCTCACGCCTGTAATCCCAGCACTTTGAGGCTGAGGCGGGCGGATCATCTGAGGTCAGGAGTTCAAGACCAGCCTGGCCAACATGGTGAAGCCTCATCTCTACTAAAGATACAAAAAAAAAATTAGCCAGGCATGGTGGCACGTGCCTGTAATCCCAGCTACTTGGGAGGCTGAGGTAGGAGAATCGCTTGAACCCTGGAGGCGGAGGTTGCAGTGAGCCGAGATTGCGCCATTGCACTCCAGCCTGGGCAACAGAGAGACTCCGTCTCCAAATAAATAAATAAATAAATAAATAAATAAATAAATAAATAAATAAATATTTTTTAAGAGAGCCCAGGCAATTCTATAATAACACACAACCAAGGCTGCAAACCCTGGACTGGCCGCTTCACGTCCTTTTCTTAGCGCAGGTGCTTTCTCTTCCTAGTTAGTGCTATTTACATGAAGTATCTCCAGGTGACTTTCAACTTCCCTAAATTCAAACTTCCTGCCATCTGCTCTTTTGCACAATAAAAGTACATATACCACATTGAGTATTGTTCTGTGTAAAGCTGGTGGTGCTGTTCACATCAGAAATTGCAGCACTGAAGAACAAAGTTCACACAGATGTTTACAACATGCATCACCTACAGTGAGTATTCTTGCATACTTTTGGCCAGTGCAAGCTCTCATGGCACTCCGTACTATAAGCTCCGGGTCGGTGTGCACTTCTGTTTTGTTCCTGCATTTGAAGCCATGCAAATTGACACATCTTCTTCCCCATGGCATTTGTTTGCTCTTGCTACCAGCTGTCAAAACCCAAGCAAGTGGCAATGCTAGAGGTGCCACAAAAGTGCGAAGGAAGTGTCAGGCTGGATGTCAAAATGAACACCTTGGAAAAGTGGATGATGGAACAGACAGTAAAAATCAGCTAAACATCAGAGTAAATGGAGGAAGAGGTCAAAACTGTGAACAGGAACTAGAAGAAAGTGTAGCAGAAGAAGACCTGTCACAAACCTCAAGAGATTTGGAGAAAATGATGTCAAAACACATCTTCCTCAAGCCCATGCTGAGTATCTCCGATCTGGTTACAGTACTTTCTTGGTTAGTGTTCCAAGTACAGACAATAAAGCAGAAAAGCATTGACTACAGGGAAGAATTAAGGAATGTACAGAATTTCTGGGAGGGATAGGGAAACAGGTGGGTGGCTAGTAGCCGGGAACAATGCAGTTAAGAGTTCTGAGTTTCTGCGGCAGCTGCTTGCCCACACCTGTGACATTAGGAACCGGGCAGTGAAGCCTCCCTCAGAGCTACCCCAATCAGATCTCCCAGCAAGCTCTACCCCACACGGCCCATGCCCACCTTCCCAGCTGCAACTTCTGAGTTTCACACAGGTGCTCTGCTCGGCAGACCTGCGAGGAAGTCTGAAAAAGCAGTTTGTGGTTTTCAGTCTGTGTAGCTCAGGAAGGTACACCTGATGGGAATTAGCTGGGCTTTGGGTAGCCAACCTGCAGGGTCTGGAACTGCTTCTGTTTGCAGGACGCATCCCCCTATTCCAGACAAGGTCTGGATTCCCCTAAGTGCCTATTACATGACAAAGGCAGGCTTTGTGAATGAATGAATACGTCAAACTCTCTCATGGTGCTGCTGCCTACCAGCCAGTGGGTCTGTTTCTGTGCTGCCACCAACTTTGTTGAGCAATATTTGTCTTACAGCTATTTTTAGTGTTTTATTGCACTGCCTTTGTTATTTTATTCCACCCCTCCTTCTCCTCTCTCTCTCTCTCAAATGAGTGGAAAACAGAGAAGTGAAATTAACAATTAACGATATTTGTGATAAGAAGTGTAGGTCTAATACATTTTATGAAACTGAAATAATTAAAATTACCAGTAGTATCTGAAGCAGCCTATCTATATCCTCAATGAGACCTCAGTGGGGAAAAAGATCTACTGCCTCTTCACCTGTAAATAACATGAGAAACTGCTAAGACTATGTTATCGACGAATGTGGCTAGTGGGCAAAGTGCCATTTGGAATTTTATAGTCGTCATTATTTTCTGGGAGTGGAACCTCCCTTATAATGTGGAAGGCTATTTTCAACTTGTGCATTTTTTTACTTGGATGCCTTTTCCAGACTCTGTTAACGCTTGGAATTGGGTTTCAGTCTACAGAGAAAGAGAAGCAGGTGGACAGGTGTAGAGGGGAGGAGAGGGAGGACTGTGGGTAGCAGATCAGGCCTATTCCCCTGCACTCACCACTTTGTCTGTCACTGCCAGCCCACTTCCCCCTTTTCAGATACCAACACCAGGCCAGGGGTAACAGCCCAGGAAGGTGGCATCCACAGCCCTCAGCCCTCTGTCCTTGTCACTCACTCCTACCAGTCCTCAGCCGTCTTATCTGTCTGGGCGTGAGATGAAGGGCAGCTGGAAGCTGGAGGAAAGGTTCTCTCCTCTCCACCACAGTGACAAGAGTTTTGCAGGAGCTTCCGGGTGAGGTTTAGGGGGAGTCCCTCCTGTGCAGAGCACCATGGGCCACAAAAGAGTGGATGTTTGTCCTGTGTGTGGGTCCTTCCTGGGGGCTAAAATGAAATCTTTCATTTTCTGATATCATGTCATCTCCGACTTACAAACCTACTTTCCTGTGCCATTTCTATCTAAGACAACAGTCACTTCTAACAGAGGCAGTCCTACATCACTGAGGAAACCACCACCATATCCCACGCATGAAAGGGCTGGCCTGTTGTGAATAACAAACTGGTGGCCTTAGAGCTACATTTAAAAACAGACAGAGAGAGAGAGAGAGAAACAGAGAGAGAGAGAGAGAGAGAGAGAGAGCGCCTGGGCACAGTGGCTCACGCCTGTAATCCCAGCACTTTGGGAGGCTGAGGGGGGCAGATCACTTGAGGTCAGGAGTTCAAAACCAGCCTGGCCAACATGGCAAACCCCGTCTCTACTAAAAATACCAAAAAAAAAAAAAAAAAAAAAAATTAGCCAGTCATGGTGGTGTACGCCTGTAATCCCAGCAACTTGGGAGGCCGAGACACGAGAATCGCTTAAACCCGGGAGGAGGAGGTTGCAGCGGGGCCGAGATCGCACCACTGCACTCCAGCCTGAGCAACAGAGTGAGACTCTGCCTCAAACAAAAAAAAAGAAAAGAAAAAGAAAAAGAAAAAAAAAAAGAGAGAGAGA
This sequence comes from Theropithecus gelada, assembly GCF_003255815.1. Lineage (NCBI taxonomy): Eukaryota > Metazoa > Chordata > Mammalia > Primates > Cercopithecidae > Theropithecus > Theropithecus gelada. The sequence goes on from NC_037681.1 coordinate 85,678,382, forward strand.
GAAATGGCTTGGAAATTCTCCAAATAACAAAAGGTGTTTTAATGGGGTGGGAGTGGGGGCTATGGAGTAATTATTGGAGCTAGGGGGCCACCCTGTGGCTAAGTATCAAAAAATGAAGTCCAGAATTTTTCCGCCCAAACGCATCTGCAATTAATCTTTTCACCCAGAGAGGCAGAAAGGAACACCAGGCCAAAATCTGCCAAATTTCTCCTCAGAATGGCCAGTTGGCCTTCCAGGCTAGAATCATTAAGCCAAAGTGTATGCCTGGACCAGCATCACCTAGAAACCTGTTAGAAATGTAAATTTTTCTGGAGGTAAGGCCCAGCCATCTGAGTTTCAACAAGCCCTGCAGATGATTCTGATACTAGGTAAAGTCTGAGAACCACAGGTTTACACTAGTTGGTAAAAAAGCATCTCTCTGGGTGGGGCTAGCATATAGCTGGTACTAACTGTAATTGATTATAATTATTATAAAATTCATTCATTCAGCAACCATTGTATTCCATTCATACAAGAAATATTTATTTATTTAATTTTTTTTTTTTTTTTTTTGAGACAGAGTTTTGCTCTTGTCACCTAGGCTAGAGTGCAATGGTGCGATCTTGGCTCACTGCAACCTCTGCCTCCCGAGTTCAAGCGATTCTCCTGCCTCAGCCTCCCGAGTAGCTGGGATTACAGGCACCAGCCACCATGCCCAGCCAATTTTTGTATTTTTAATAGAGACGGGGTTTCACCACCTTGACCAGGCTGGTCTCGAACTCCTAACCTCAGGTGATCCACCTGCTTCAACCTCCCAAAATGCTGGGATTACAGGCATGAGCCACCACATCCAGCCAAGAAATATTTCTTGTGTGTTTAAAGAGCAGAAAGAAGGCTTATGTGACGGGTAGAGTGGCTGAGGGGAGCATGCAGGAATAAGTCCTGAGAGGTAGCAAGGGCCAGAGGGCATGATGAGGACTTGGGTATCACAAGAGCCACTGGAAGATACTGAGCAGGAAGAGACGTGATGAGGCTGTCTTCCTATAAACAGTTGCTCCAGCTACTGGATACAGAACAGTGATGGAAGCAGGAGATCAGATAAGAGGCTAATAAAAAGAGAGTGATGACTTGGATTGGGGCGTAGCAGTGGAAGTATGGAGATGGCTGGATTCTGGATGGATTTTGAAGGTAGAGCTAACAGGATTTACAGATGGACAAGATGTGAGATGAGGCCCAGAGGAACCCAGGATGACTCCAAGGTTTTGTGCCTGAGCAAAACTCTATTTAGTGAGAAATAATTAACTGCCTACTAAGGATGCACTTAAGATATATCTCATAGTTCAACTTCAGTAGTTTTTGTAACATAGTTAAAATGTGTAAGAAAGACCAATAAAATTAAGATTATGGGTCAATTTTGCTTCCACCCAATTTATCTGTTTCTGTGTTTTAGTTTAAATATGTTGCCTTCTTTTATAAAAATGTGCTTGTATTTCAGCAAGTAGCTTTGAATTTCATAGACAATCCCTTTTTTTTTTTTTTTTTTTTTTTAAAAGGTTTTTTGTTGCCCCCCAGGCTGGAGTACAGTGGCGCAGTCTCAGCTCACTGCAACCTCTGCCTCCCAGATTCAAGCAATTCTCCTACCTCAGCCTCCCAAGTAGCTGGGATTACAGGTGTGCACCACCATGCCTGGCTAGATTTTGTACTTTTAGTAGAGACGGGGTTTGCCATCGTTGGCCAGGCTGCTCTAAAACTCCTGACCTCAGGTGATGCACTCACGCCCCTCACCTCGGACTCCCAAAGTGCTAGGATTACAGGTGTGGGCCACTGTGCCTGGCCTCGACAATACTTTTATGTCCTGGTATACTACAGTGAAGGTAGGGGTTATACTTAAGATAATCAAGTGCTACTGTCTTTTAAATTGATATATAATAGTTGTACATGTATGGGGGGTACATAGTCTTCATTATAGAAGTAGAAATAGGTCTTCCTTATCAATTTGCTACTTTTATTCTTCCTGTGGTACAAATAAGCAGCAATTATGTGTGCCTTCAAAGACACATTTTCATGTATAATAGAGCCATACACCCCGCTTAATTCAGCAGCCAAGATTCCTGACAACCTCAACCATTTGGAACTCAGGTATGAATTCTCAAACTACACTCAGGAGCTTAAGGAATGTGTCTAAAATTAAGGTTAATGAGTTAACAAGCTTAATTATTTTGTTTCCTCTGGCAAACTTCCAGTCTCCCTGGGTTTAACTCAATTGAAGAAACGGTTATTGAGTGCCTACTTGTACAGGCACCCTGTTAGGCTGTGAGACGGGTACAGGGAGAGCTGAGAACAGATCACAATTCCATGGGAAGGGAGGAAGCAGACATGCTGACTGCAGCAAAATGGGAGGAAACAGAATGATTGCCAGCTAGAAAAGAATAAAAGCCTCTAAGCTCTCGAATTAGCACTAATAACACCAGAAAATTAAATAGCCCCCAAGGCTGGAGTCCAGCCACGACAGTGCCTGGGGTTTCATAATAATGACTGAGTCGTAAAATTAAAAGAACAGAAAAAGTTAAGATGTTACTAACTCAATTTCCTACGGCACAGAATGATATAAGATATTTTAGGAAAAAAGTCTAATCAAAACAATTAGAATTTAGTTTCAAGGGGTCATTTTAAATTGTCTGAATAATTAATTAAATCCAGACTATCCTTTTTTTTTTTCTTTTTGAGACAAAGCCTCGCTCTTGTCCCCCAGTCTGGAGTACAATGGTGCAATCTTGGCTCACTGAAACCTCTGCCTCCTGGGTTCAAGCGATTCTCCTGCCTCAGCCTCCTGAGTAGCTGGGATTACAGGTGCACACCACTACGCCCAGCTAATTTTTTGTATTTTAAGTAGAGACAGGGTTTTACCATGTTGGCCAGGCTGGTCTCGAACTCCTGACCTCAGGTGATGCGCCTGCCTCAGCCTCCCAAAGTGCTGGGATTATAGGCATGAGCCACAGCGCCTGGCCCAGACAATCTCATTTTTGTAGGAATTAATAGGATAGGCGGGGCGTGGTGGCTCATGACTGTAATCCCAGCACTTTGGGAGATCGAGGCGGGCGGATCAGGAGGTCAGGAGATCAAGACCATCTCGGCCAACAATGTGAAACCCTGCCTCTTCTAAAAAAAATACAAAAAATTAGCCGGTGTGGTGGCGCATTCCTGTAATCCCAGCTACTTGGGAGGCTGAGGCAGGGGAATCGCTTGAACCCAGGAGGAGAAGGTTGCAGTGAGCTGAGATCACACCACTACACTTTAGCCTGGCGACACAGCAAGACTCCATCTCAAAAAAAAAAGAAAAACGAAAAAAGGAATAGGATGTTACTATAAAGGAAGAATTTGAAAATGGAATCTTGACTGACCAAATAGTCTAGCCTTTGGATGTTTTTACATTAATGGGCTGCCTTGGAGATGAGGGTTTGGGAATAGAGGGAATAATTGCTAGCTTTAACTTTATTTTATTTGCTCCCTAGAATTTTTTCTTCCTTTTTAAAAATCTTTATTAGAGAAATTTAAAAATGTAAAAGTAAGCAAATAGCATAAAGAACATTTTGTACAGTATTCATCACCCACTACTGAATCCCACTTCATCTAAACCCATCCAAATCCTCCTCCTGCATTATTTTGCAGCAAATCCTAGATATCATATAATTTTATCCATAAATATTTCACTGTGTATCTCTTAACAGTCAAGGGGTCTTTCTTTAAAATCCTCAAAATTCCATTATCCTAACCAAAAACATCAATGGTGATTATTTAATATAATCAAATATCTACTCCAAGTTCAAATTCCCAATTGCTTTATAAAGTTATACTTTTTTTTTTTTAAGAGACAAGGTCTCACTATGTTGCCCAGGTTGGTCTCCAACTCTTGGGTTCAAGTGATCCTCCTGTCTCAGCCTCCCAAGTAGCTGGGATTACAGATGCATGCCACCGCACTCAGCTAAAGTGATAACTTTTAAAGAGTTTATTTGAATTAGGATCTGCAACTGATTGATGTTATCTCTTAGTCTGTACGTTCCCCCAACCCCATTCAAAATTTTTTCATTGAAATTAATTTTTTGAGTCCAGCAGGACATTTGGCCTAGAGAGTTTCCCACGATCTGGTTTTGGCTGATTACAACTCTGTGGTGGCATCATTGAATGTGTTCCTCTGTCCTCCCCTTTGAGTTCCTATAAATTGGTTGTTGGAAAGAGAGGCTCATTTAGATTCAGGTTCCATGTTTTTGCAAGACTACTTCATGGGCAGTGATGTGCACTAGCAGAAGGCTCCTCATGTCTGTTTGTCTCTTTTTTTTTTTTTTTATGACGACAACAATTCATGCATGATAGCTAGAGCCTTTACTACATTAAGGGTTGTCAAATGATGAGAGACTAATTCCACAGGTCCTTATATAGCAAGCTCCTTATCCTTAAAAGAGAAAACACCCTTCATCTTCTATTTTGTTCCCCAGTGGTACAGTTCACACAGAAGAATAAGATAAACGCTTGAATTTTTTATTTACCAGTATTCAGAATGAGTTACTTTCCTAGCATCCTCCAACAGAAAAAAACACATTTCTTTTTAGCAATATTATTAACTCATAGCTTTAAATATATTTGATGTGTTTTAATCCCTTGCAGTTTTTATCCATGTTGATGTTGAAATCACCCCATCTTTGGTCAGTCAAGTCAGCTCCCGAATCCTTTTAGCATGACCTCAGTTTACATTGAAAGCTTCAGAGTGCTTTGGTATGACAAGTTCTTCCAGGTTCACCTCAGATGTTTCCTGCCCAAGACCTGGACCCAGTGATTTCTCCAAATAGTCCTGGTTCCTTTTAGTGGGAAATGGTCATGTGAGACCACAGTCTAGAGGCTAGGGGTGCTCATTATTACAGGGTTGGTCACTGTTTCTAGGTCTTTTCCATGGACAATGTCAAGAAATACATTCTGAATTCATACTGATGGTTCCTATTCAAAATCGGGACAATTTCAGCTTTGTTACAGGTGTAAAGAAAAAAGTTAATAATAATAATATTAAAATCAGGATAACAGCATTTTTACTTAACCCCTTCTGTCTTACATCTACATGCCCTTTCTCCCACACTGAGAATTCTGGTATTCATTGACTCTGAGAATGACAGAATTATAAGGTCACACATTGTACTGCTTTATCATATCACAATAAATACTCAACAATCACTGAGTAACAATTCTGAGTAACAATTCTGCTGGCAAAAATATGATTGCTATAAACAGCTTGATACATCATTATTGTTTTAAAATATGTATGTGTGTTTATATCTTTTAAAAATATAGTTGCATATTCTATATACTTTTTTCTACCTTGTTTTTTGTGGGTTTTTTTTGAGACAAGGTCTCACTCTGTTGTCCAGGCTGGAGTACAATGGCGTGATCATGGCTCACTGCAGCCTCAACCTCCTAAGCTCAAGGGATCCTCCCACCTTAGCCTCCCTAGTAGCTGGGACCACAGGTGCCTGGCTAATTTTTTGATTTTTTAGAGATGGGGGGTCTCACTTTGTTTCCCAGGCTGGTCTCAAACTCCTGGGCTCAAGCAATCTTTGCCTCAGCCTCCAAGGGTGCTGGGATTACAGGGGTGAACAACTGCAACTGGCCCTACTTTGCTTTTTTCACTTCACACTGTATCTTGAAGATCACTCCTTGGTAGTATTTAGAGATCGTTTTCATGCTTGGTTTACCATGTGCCATGTACTGTGCTAAGTGGTTGTATTAGGCCATTCTTGCATTCCTATAAAAACCTGAAAGACTGGGTAATTTATAAAGAAAAGAGGTTTCGGCTGGGCACGGTGGCTCACACCTGTAATCCCAGCACTTTGGGAGTTCGAGGGGGGTGGATCACGAGGTCAGGAGATCGAGACCATCCTGGCCAACATGGTGAAACCCTGTCTCTACAAAAATTAGCTGGACGTGGTGGTATGTGCCTGTAATCCCAGTTACTTGGGAGGCTGAGGCAGGAGAATCGCTTGAACCAGGGCAGTGAGCCAAGATCATGCCACAGCACTTCAGCCTGGCAACAGAGTAAGACTCAGTCTCAAAAAAAAAAAAAAAAAAAAAAAAAGAGGTTTAATTGGCTTACAGTGCTGCAGCCTGTACCGGAAGCATGGCCCCAGTATCTGCTCTGGAGAGGCCTCAGGAAGGTTTTACTCATGGTGGACGGTGAAGCAGAGCAGGCACTTCACATGACGAAAGCAGGAGCAAGGTGGGTGGGGTGGGGAGAGGTGCCACGTACTTTTAAATGACCAGATCTTGCAAGGACTCACTATCATGAAGACAGCACCAAGCCATGAGGGATCCGCCCCCATGATCCACACACTTCCCACCAGGCCCCGCCTACACCATTGGGGATTACATTTCAACATGAGATTTGAGTGGAGACAAATATCCAAGCTGTATCAGTGGTTTATACAGATTATCCCATTTAATCCTCAGAATGATCCAGTGAGGTTGGCACTGTTATAATTGCCATTTCATAAATGAAATTTGAGTTTCACTTGAAACTCAACATGTAACTCAATTTCATTTGAAACACGAGAAATTGAAAGTTAAGTAATTTGTCCAAGGTCATCAAGCTGAGAAGCAGTGAATAATCTTTAGCGAATAATCTTTTTCTTTTTTTTTTTTTTTTTTTTGAGATGGAGTCTTACTCTGTCACCCAGGCTGCAGTGCAGTGTTGCAATCTTGGCTCACTGCATCCTCTGCCTCCCGGGTTCAAGTGATTCTCCTGCCTCAGCCTCCCGAGTAGCTGGGATTATAGGTACTCACCATCACACCTGGCTAATTTTTTTGTATTTTTAGTAGAGACAGGGTTTCACCATGTTGGCCAGGCTGGTCTCAAACTCCTGACCTCAAGTGATCCTCCCGCCTCAGCCTCCCAAAGTGCTGGGATTACAGGTATAAGCCACCATGCCCAGCCCAATGAATAATCTTTTAAGACAGACGGAGAAAACTGATAAATTTTATATATTCATTATTCATATATATATCTATATCTATAGTTAGCATAGAAGCAGATAAATAATTTACACCAGTAAACTAGTAGACATCAGTATCCCAGAATATTCACAGCCCTGTCTGGTTCATAAAAAAGGATTTGTGGAGAAATTTCCAAGGATGCAGAGGGCTTATCAAGTAGGCAAAAAACTTAAATACACATAAAGTAACTTTAATACCAAATTTTTTTTTTTTTTTTTTTTTGAGATGGAGTCTCTGTCACCCAGGCTGGAGTGCAGTGGTACGATCTCTGCTCACTCTAACCTCCTGGGTTCAAGTGATTCTCCTGCTTCAGCCTCCCAAGTAGCTGGGATTACAGGCACGTGCCACCACGCCCAGCTAATTTTTGTATTTGTAGTAGAGGTGGGGTTTTACCATGTTGGCCAGGCTGGTTTCGACCTCCTAACCTCAAATGATCCACCCGCCTCAGCCTCCCAAAATGCTGGGATTACAAGCAAGAGCCACAGTACCCAGCCTTGAAAACCATTTTTAAAAGCTATCTAATACGTGGGAGGAGAAAACTGTATAGATTAACAATATAAATGATGAGATAACTTGGAATAAATGAGAAATCAAAGCAGGCATATCACAAAACTCATTTTGGGGCTATAAATTCTTTGGGCACAGAACCATACTCCATCTTTGCCCATTTGTTGCTGTTCTTTCTTTTATGTGTATGGTGTTTTATAGCAGAATCTCTTTCTGCTTGCCATCTACTGCGGCTGGTCCCTACCCTGGGGTGGGTGGAACAGGTTCTAGAGAAAGGGAAATGACTGGGGGGCTGGGATGGCACCCCAGAAGGCATCTGCCCCAGGCCTTATAATTCTTTGGATTCTAGTTATTCACATGCTTCTTTTCTCCTTTCTTGTAGGCTGCTAACAAGTTTAGGCAGGTCCTAGCACACTCATCCCTTTGTGCTCCCCCAACCTCAGCCTAGCTAATGAACCAGGTAAGCGTTTGACTCAAAGGAAGCCAATTAAACTCCTGTTGGAATTTGCCTTTTGGACTCAGAGATGCTGGGTGGCTTCTGGCCGCTGACCTCCTGATTGCCATCCCTCCCCCATCACCACAACTCAATAATCAAACCAGCAACTGAGGAGTTACTCTACACTCTTCTCCTTTACCTCCCAACCACCCCGTTTCAGCCGCTAGTCATCACGCTGATTCCACCTGTAAAATACAGCTTGGTTTGTTTGGTTTTCTCCGTCTCCACAGCTGGCACTCTTTCCACATCTCTGCTATCTGTCACCTAGACAACACAGCACCTTCCAAATGAGTGCCCCTATTTCCAGAGTGACCTTAAAACAGAAATCAGATGTTCATCCCTGCTGAATATCCTTCAGGGACTGCTCTCAGAACCCAGCTGGAATCCAAACACTGGTCCAGGAAGCCCCGCCTGCCTCTCCTGCCTCATCCAGGTGGCTCTACCCTTTGCCTCCCTCGCTTAGCCACCGTGGCCTCATCTAAGTGCCTCCACATTTAGTATCTATTCATTCTCTAGCCAGTGTACCTCAGAATGCCTGGAATTCGGCCGGGCACGGTGGCCCATTCCTGTAATTCCAGCACTTTGTGAGGCCAAGGCGGGTGGATCACTTGAGGTCAGGAGTTCGAGACCAGCCTGGCCAACATGGTGAACCCCCGACTCTACCAAAAATACAAAAATTAACTGGCCATAGTGGTGTGTGCCTGTAATCCCAGCCACTCTGGAGGCCAAGGTAGGAGAATTGCTTGAACCTGGAGGTGGAGGTTGCAGTGAACCAAGACTGTGCCACTGCACTCCAGCCTGGGCAACACAGCAAGACAAATAAAAAGAATGCCTGGAATTCCTGTCTTTTCCCATCACTTGTCTCTTTCTCATCTTTCCAGCCTTAGCTTAAATGTCACCTCCTCAGGGGAGCCTTCCCTGGTCACATGATCTGAAATAGGTCATCCATGTTTTTCTTCCCTCAGCACCTCACATTTGTTTCCTTCCTAGTACTTAATGTAATAGATCATTATTCTTTATTTGTGTATTTAATTGTCACCCTACAGTGGGTGCAGTGGCTCATGCCTGTAATCCCAGTATTTTGGGAGGCTGAGGCGGAAGGATCACTTGTGTCCAGGAGTTCAAGACCAGCCTGGGCAACATAGTGAGACCCCGTCTCTATAAAAAAAAATAAAAATTAGCCAAGTGTCGTCGTGCAGACCTGTAGTCCCAGCTACTCGGGAGGCTAAGGTGGGAGGATCACTTGGGCCTGGGAGGTCGAGGCTAAAGTGAGCTGAGATGGTGCCACTGAACTTCAGCTTGGGTGACAGAGTAAGACCCTGCCTTAAAAAAAAAAAAAGTTAAATTAAATAACTGTTTCCCCAACTACACTATAATCTCCATCTTGGGAACTACACCATCTTGTTGGCCATCATGTTGTATCGTCTTGGGGGAACAAAGACAAGCTTCAAAGAAGGAGATGGCACTTAGAAAGAATGTGCTGAATTTTCTCCTCCTTCCATTTAGCACTGCTGCATCTTTGATTCTGTTCTGGGAGAACAACGCTTTGTCTATTTCAGTCATGGGGTTTGACTTGAAATGACCCAACCTTCGCACCAGGAAAGTCTCTTATTAGTTTAGGCAGATTACAACTGAGGCCAAAAATAATCAAGATGTTTGCTGGGGCCAGGGACAGTGGCTCACGCCTGTAATCCCAGCACTTTGGGAGGCAGAGGCGGGCAGATTACTTGAGGTCAGGAGTTCAAAACCAGCCTGGCCAACATGGTGAAACCCCGTCTCTACGAATAATAGAAAAAAATTAGCCAGGCATGGTGGCATGCACCCGTAATCCCAGCTACTCAGGAGACTGAGGCAGGAGAATGGCTTGAACCTGGAGGGGGAGGTTGCAGAGAGCTGAGATCGCGCCACTACACTCCAGCCTGGATGACAGAGCAAGGCTCCGTCTCAAAAAATAAAAATAAAAAAGAATTAAAAATATGTTTGCCAGGCAAGAAGTTCACTCTCTCTCTTTCCTGTTAAAATGGCCAAAAGAGAACCTCTTTCTCCCACCTTTCTCCCACTGAGCAGTGTAGTGTGATGATGTGTGATTGGGGATTGCTATATCAGTCAAGATCCCAGCAGGAAGCAGATGGCACACTCAAACTGGACAATTTGAGGAGCAATTAGTAAGTGGACTGTTGGTGGTGCACACCCGTAATCCCAGCTACTTAGGAGGCTGAGGCGGGAGAATCTCTTGAACCCAGGAGTTCAAGGCCACAGTGAGATATGATCTCCAGCCTGGGTGACAGAGTGAGACCCTATCTCTATTTTTTTAAAAAAACCAGGGACTGTTTGCAAAAGTGTGAGCATGTGTAGTGAAAACTTAAGGAATAATGAAGTATCTTAGGGCCATTACCACCCTACGCCTACAGAGGGTGGTTGCCGGAACACAGAGATATAGAGAGAGATGGAGACTGTCACCTCATAGATGAGGGATGAAGGCAGCCTGTGCTGTACACCACGGAGGACAGAGACTTAATTAATACCCCAGCCATCCATGGATCCCATGCTGGTGGTCCTCACTGGCCAAAACCAAGTGGAAGACAGAAGGCAAGGAAGCCCATGAATCTAAGCTAGATCATCCTCCAAGGGCACTGAGCAGGGGAGAAGAATAGAGATGTGAAGAGGCAGAAGGAAGATACGGAGCACACCTACCTGCTAGGGGAGGACTGAAAGAGTCACTGGGGGTTCTGAACGCAAGCCGACACGGCAAAAGGTAGAAGAGGAAAATGGAGTAAAACCAAGTCACCTGCGGTGCTGTCCAAGCTGCGGAACAGACGTCACCTGAAGCTAACTAAATACCTCGGTATTTCTCAGTATAGGAGCCAAGAGTTTCCCTCTATTGTCTGGGTGTTACTTGAAACCTAAAGAGCCCTCACAGATGTAACGAGTTCTTCGAGTATGACTGAGGTTTCAGTAAGCAGAAATGGAGAAATAACTTTCCAGAAACAGGGAACAGAATAAGCAAAGGCCAAGGTGAAAATGAGGGGCATGTTTGGGGATCCGTGAGTAGGCAGTTGACTGGAGCCTATGGGCCAAGTAGAAAAGTATTAGGAGAAGATTCCAGAAAGGTAAGTGGGGTCTCATAGACTGGAAGTCCTAGAGCTGCCAGGTCAAGGAGTTGGGAGCTCATGCAACTGGTAATGGAGAACCACCAAAAGGTGAACTGTTGTGATTGTAATTATTTTGTTCACGGTTTCTTTGGGGTCCTGGGAGTGTGTGGTGGCTGGTATGTGTAATTGTGATTAACTTTATATCATGAAAAGTCAGTCACCAAAAGGCAGAAGAGGCTAGATGGGACTCACCTGTAGAACTGGACGGAGGGTTCTGCGACTGCCACCGAATCTGCTCCAGGATCCTGCCGCGTCCCCTTCCACCCAGAGTAAACCATTTCCACTTACTACGGACTCCACCTTGTGGTCATGCTTGAGAACTGCACCACTGCCTCCGCGGTTCTACCCACAAGGGCAACAGGATCACCACCCTCTTTCCTTGTCCCTCTCATACCTTTAGGTCTCTTAAAAAAATGAAAGCAACAGTGTACAGAAAGAAGTATAAAGGAAAAATTATTTCAAAATTAAAATTTAAAGCAAAATTAAAATAAAAAACAAAAGTATACGAAGATAAAGTCTATTTTGTGAGATTTCATGTATCTTAAACAAATGGGTCTCAAAACAAATATATTCTTTAACCCTCTGTACATCCTCTTCTATTAGTGTTATCTGTTTTCATTAATTTCTTCAAAGCCCCAATGGGCCAGGCGGTTAAAGACATTTTCACACTTATGGCCGGGCACTGTGGGAGGCCAAGGCGGGAGGATCGCTTGAGGCCAGGAGTTGGAGACCAGCATGGCCAATATGGTGAAACCCCGTCTCTACTAAAAATTCAGAAAACATCTGGGCGTGGCGGTGCGTTCCTGTAGTACCAGCTACTTGAGAGGCTGAGGCAGGGGAATCACTTGAATCCGGGAGGTGGAGGCTGCAGTGAGCCGAAATCATGCTACTGCACTCCAGCCTAGGCGACAGAATGAGACTGTCTCAAAAAAAAAAAAAAAAAAAAAAAGTCACATTTAATCCTTACGGTAGTTTGGTAGGCATAAATGCTACTATCCTCATTTCACAAATAAGGAAATCTAGGCATATGGGCTCAGAGAGTTTTAACAACCTGCCCAAGGCCACACAGCTGATTAGTTGGGACAGTTGGAATTTGAATTTGGTCAGTTACCTCCAAAACACAGGCATTTCCCACCAAACCACATTGCCTCTTAGTTGATAGGATTTTCATCTACTCGATTTTCAACTGGAAATTAGTAAGGAGATCTTGATTGTTGCCTCTCCCTCACTTCTTCACCCATATGCAGATATGGGTTATTGATAGCACCTCCTGAATGATACGGGATGTTGTCCCTTTCTCTCTCCCCATGCCATAATCTCAGATAATCTCAGTCTGGCCCTTCCTCGCATTTCATACGAAATATTGCAATTGCTTCCTACGAGGTTTCCAGTGTTTCCCCCATCCCACCCTACTGAAGAGAGGGTTCTAGTTTTAAAATCCAAATCTGAAAAGCCTCAATCCATTTAGGCCATACATGTGGCATTTAAGCCACATGTATCAAGATGCTTAAAAATGTCTATATCCTTTCAATCAGTAATTCTACTTCTGTGAATCTATCTTTTAAAAAAATTCCTGTGTATAAAAAAGTTATATGTACAAAGATGGTCAGGCAGTATTATTGATGTAGTATACCTCTTCCTTACAAAATTTTTAAATTTCCTTTATGAGGCTGGGAATGGCGGCTCCCATCTGTAATCCCAGGGCTGTGGGAGGCCACGGAGGGAGGATTGCTTGAGGCCAGGAGTCTAAGATCAGCCTGGGCAACATAATAAGAACCCATATTTACAAAAAAAAATTTTAATTAAACTGTAACAGCCAGGCATGGTGGCATGCACCTATAGTCCTAAGCTAAGGCAGGAGGATCATTTGAGCCCAGGAATTTGAAGCTGCAGTGAGCTATCATCATGCCACTGCACTCCAGCCTGGGATAGAGCAAGACCCCCTCTCTAAACAAAACAAATAATAAGGCTGGGCGTGGTGGTTCACGCCTGTAATCCCAGCACTTTGGGAGGCCGAGGCGGGTGGATCACGAGGTCAGGAGATTAAGACCATCCTGACTAACATGGTGAAACCCTGTCTCTACTAAAAACACAAAAAATTAGCCGGGCATGGTGGCAGGTACCTGTAGTCCCAGCTACTCAGGAGGCTGAGGCAGGAGAACGTCATGAACCCAGGAGGCGGAGCTTGCAGTGAGTGGAGATCACGCCACTGCACTCCAGCCTAGGCAACAGAGCGAGACTCCATCTCAAAAAAAAAAAAAGAATTAGCCGGGCATGGTAGCGCACACCTATAATCCCAGCTACTCAGGAGGCTGATGCAGGAGAATTGCTTGAACCCAGGAGTAGGAGGCTGAAGTGAGCAGAGATCGCACCACTGCACTCCAGCCTGGGCTACAGAGCGAGACTCCGTCTCAAAAAAAAAAAAAAAAAAAAAAAAAAAGGAGGGGAAAGAAAAACAAATAATAATAATAATAAATTTAAACCAACTTAATTTCTACTCCAAACCCAATAGGATTTTCTACTTCAGGCCATCCTTCAAGGTCCTAGGAAGACCCTCTAGTTATAGATCATTACTGGTCACTGCCAAGGCCACCAGGGCCCAATTTATCTGGTTCCCTCAGTTCTAACAGCCCACTAGCTTTCACGCCACCCTTGGGACACAGGGATATTTGGTGAGGCTGGGAGCCCTGTAACTGTTCCTCTCTGAGGTCTGGCCACTTCCCTGGGTGTTGTCAGAGGGCAGGGCACAAGTCCCAGCTGTTGCAGGACCCTGGACCCCTCCCCTGGCTTGGAGCAATCTTTTACCCTGGGGGAAATCCACCACTGTCTGCTCAGGTTTCCCTCAGAGCCACTTCCTGTCTCCTCTCCCTCCAGTATGCTGTACACTCAGACACTTCAGGGGGCTTAGGCTTTTGAAAACAAAGCCAGGAAAGGAAGTGTTTTGCAGGCAATTTCTGCCTTCATCCTGCCAGCCCCTGAGGAAAGTAAAACAAAGCCTGCCTGAGGAGGAAAAGCGGGGAAATACAAGGAGAAATTCCACATTTGTAGCTCAAAAAGTTATCCTACCTCAAGATGCTTAACGATGAGACAATGTCATAAGATGTAAATGTTCGACATGAAGTCTGCGGGTTGTACATAGATGTTGATGCAGCCTGAACCATACAGTTGGCAAAACTAATTCACTTCACTTACTCATTTCAGATGCAAATTTCCAAAGTTCTGGTGAAAATGGTTGAAGGAATAGTGTTACAGCAACTGCCCTTGTCTTTTCCAGCTTTACATTCTCTTCCATGCCTATGGAAATCTCTTCCCTGTCTGTAGCTTTAAGCATTACATCTATATGATCGACCATCCCATCTTCATCTCCATCCATGACTTCCTAACTTGAGCTCCATGTCTCCAACAAAACAAAAGGCAGGGCGGGGTGTGGTGGCTCATGCCTGTAATCCCAGCACTTTGGGAGGCCACGGTGGGCAGATCACAAGGTCTGGAGATCGAGACCATCCTGGCTAACACAGTGAAATACAGTCTCTACTAAAAATACAAAAAATTAGCTGGGTGTTGTGGTGCTAGCCTGTAGTCTCAGCTACTCAGGAGGCTGAGGCAGGAGAATCGCTTGAACCCTGTAGGCAGAGGTTGCAGTGAGCCGAGATCGTGCCACTGCTCTCCAGCCTCGGCGACAGAGCAAGACTCCATCTCAAAACATTAAAAATTAAAAAAAAAAAAAAAAGACACAAGGCAGCACCACCTGGGAATCTCACTTTCACTTTCATGCCCCAAATCAACTCATTGTCTTTACCCCAAGTCAGCTTCCTCTACACATGTCTCATTCCATTAATGAAACAGAAGGGTAAGGTCTCAGCAAAGTTCTTTCCTCTACAGTGCTGTTAGAAACGCTTGTTCCCTGGTGCCACGAAGAAATAGCACTAGAACATAAATTTAATTTTCTCAGCAAGGCAATTTTTACTTCTATAGAAGGGTGCAACTAGCAAATGGAGTAATGGCAAGAGCACACCTGGACAGGGAAGGGGAAGGAGTTCTTATTCCTGAGGTAGGTAGCCCCTACTGCTGTGTTGTTCCCCTATTGGCTAGGGTTGGACCACACAGTCTAAGCTAATTCCAACTGGCTATTTTAAAGAGAGCAGGGGTATGAGCCAGAGTAGCAGGGTGAGTAGTGTGGCAGGAAAGACGGTTAGGAACAGGTAACTGAAGGTGACTTAGGTCAGAGCAGGTGACCAGGGGTGACTCAGGTCAAAGCAGGTGACTGGGAGGAGTCAGGATGGAGCAGGTGACCAGGGGAACAGATGTGAACTACTGATTAGGACAAGTGGGAAAGTTGTTTACTGAAACCAGAAGCAAAGGGGTGAAGAGCACCAGGAAGTTAAACTTTAAAATGGAGAATCAAAGAATAAGAGAGCTGAACATACTGACATACTGATTCTTTGAAGAGAAACTTGGGGTTCACTATATTTAACAATCCCCCATCTTGAAATTTTACAGTTCTTTCTCTTCAAACTTCCTTAACATGTCTTGGCTTAGTTGTTCTGCTTGATTCTCTAAAAGAAAAAGCTTCTCTGAACAAGGTAGAGGAGAATTAAGGGAGGTTTTAGTAAGTGCTGCCTCTGTGAGTCTGTACACCAGCCCATGGATGCATGGTATGACACAACACCCAACAAGAAAGCGTACACTGGCCAAGCATGGTGGCTCACGCCTGTAATTCCAGCACTTTGGGAGGCCGAGGTGGGCAGATCACGAGGTCAGGAGATCGAGAGCATCCTGGCTAACACGGTGAAACCCCGTCTCTACTAAAAATACAAAAAATTAGCCGGGCGTGGTGGTGGGCGCCTGTAGTCCCAGCCACTCGGGAGGCTGAGGCAGGAGAATGGTGTGAACCTGGGAAGTGGAGTTTGCAGTAAGCCGAGATCGCGCCACTACACTCCAGCCTGGGAGACAGCAAAAACTCCAATTCAGAAAAAAAAAAAAGAAAGAAAGAAAGAAAGAAAGTATATAGCTACTATGGCTGCAAGAGAAGTAAGAATTGAGGCTATGATTCCTTTCCATTTACCAAACCATTTTTCTAGCCACCTTGTAAAGGGGTCATTTACCCCTGGGTTTTTGGCTAACTCACTGGACAGAGAAGTTAGACCTTGCAATGCCTTTGTTATACTTCCATCAGGGGTGATGTTGTTTGGGATGAAGGTACAACCTTGAGTTTTAATCATGATGCAAACTCCTCCTCTTTCTGCTAATATCATGTCTAAGCCTATTCTATTTTCCCAAGCCATCTGGCTAGTAGCCCCTAACTGCTCAGCTATTCCTTTAACAGCATCTCTAATGTAGTTAATAAACCACTGTTGATTGTAATAAATGTAATTTATCTAATCTATGTTCTAATTAATTGTCACCCATCAAAATATTGACTTAAATCCTGCAGCTATTTGATCTTGGGCTTTAAATTCATCTGGTACTCCTCATGGAGCTCTAATAGCGTTTATATAAACATGGGAGTCAAAGGACCCATGTGAGGCACTTCTTTTTTTAACGCTTTTCTTTTTTTTTTTCTCTGTGTTGACAGAATGCTAGGGTAAAAGGGATGACCAATTGGACTAGGGCACAAGTGCTGCTCTAATTACTTGGCAGAGCACAGTACCCAGCAATAGTCCCATGCAATACCACCACACATCTGCTTGGAGATGAACCAGGGCAGACTGATTGGTAAGCTCTTCAAAAGGCTTGGTTTCACTGCACCCTGTTAAGTCTTCAAGGAATGCTAACTCTCCCCTGCTCCCACCCCGCCACCCGCCCCTCAGCAGTGAAAGGCACAAGGTGAAGGTGAAGTTAACATCAGGGGCCGCATGGCCCTCGGGGGCTGACCCACAGGGCTCTTAACCTCAGGGAACAGCAGTGAAAGAGTCTTGCATGACTCATCGCCCCAGGCTGTGGGGTTCTGGAAGAAGAGAGATACCGTACAGTTCATGCTCGGTCCACGAGAAGACCACCCAACTGGAAAGGGGACAATCTGGGTCTCTGGTCTGCCTGTCGCACAAGCCTAACGTCGCTTTGTTTAGTGTGTGAACAGAATATTTAATCCATTCCAGCCAAGCATTTGCGTCCTGATACCGTTTCAATTGCTATAGTTTGTTTTAAATATTTAACCTCTACAACAACTACTTTGGTTTTATCATTGGGTAGATAACATGAAAAGGTTTGGTTAGCAGAGAAGTTAGGAGAGGGAGAAGGGGGTGCAGGAGGTGGCGAGGCAATGAACAGCATTTCAAAGCATCCTGAGACTTCTGCTCCTATGCTATGGAACTCTGGGGAGCAGAGATGGTAATCTGTCTCAATTACATTGGTCTACCTGACAATGGGCAGGGGTAACTCCTTTAGTCAAATGAATATATGGTTTTAAGAAACTGCAAGTACTAGTTGGGGCAGCCCATCCTTGTTCTTTAATATTTTATACAGTATTGGACCGACTTTGGCAGAGAAGATCTGCTCTAGGAGGACAAGATTTCCAGTTTACACTGGAATCTTCGTCAAGCTCTTCTCAAATTAATTTATCCCAGTTAACAGATTTTTAGTCTGAAAAGAGCTAGGAAGGATAAAGCTACTTTTCTGAAGTGGAGAGTTGCTTCTGACTTGGCAAGTCTCCACAGGGTATAACAAGGCAAGCATCAAATGTAATAGTTTGAGGTGAAATCGACTTGGTTACATTAATAACTAGGTGGTCAGCAATACAGTGAGAAAAGAGGAAGGAGTAATCAAATAGATAAAAGAGAGTTAAATTTTTCTCAGCTTTAGTTTGGTAGGGTTTTCCCCCAGGACCATGGCCCATGACTCTGGAGGGAGTGGCACTTTCCTGACTCTGCTGTGATGGCTCCATTCTTTTTCTGCTGCCCAGATTGCAGTTTCAGTAGTTAGGAGCACTAGGTAAGGTCCTTCCCAGGCCGGTTCGAGTTTTTACTTCTCTCCAACTCGAGTGCTATTTCTTTGCAGCATTGGGGAACAAGCATTTCTAACACTGCCCCCTTATAAAAGCCTCAAAATGCTTGTACAAGTCCATGACTTAGGGGACTTAGGGGCTCCTTTGTGGAAGTTGCTCTGTTTGTTACCACCCTGCAGGCAAATAAATGGATTGGATGGAGACTGGTCCCAAGGGCATCTAAGCTATTGGTCAATCCAGACCTTCTGAAGTAGCCTGGAGTGAAAATCCAGATCAACAAGAACACCCTCTGTTAAACAGTGACCAGCCAAGCCATCAGATCATCTCTCTTGGGGCTTTAAAGAGACACAGACAGAGGGGGTTGTTACTGGCAGGAGAGTAAAAACGGAAACAGAAAGAGGTAGTAGCTGAGCTACCCTAATGAGCCTCCAAGCATGTAAACTAGATCATCAGGAACTCTGCTGATATGATTCTCTCCTACAGCAGGGGAGCACTCTGGGCAGCTGGGAGTAGAGGAGTAGAAGAAAGTATAGCAGATGTTTCTCTTCTTTTCACTTTCTCCTCCCTCTTTTCCTTCTTTTTCTTTTCTTATCCATCCCCGCCCCTTTTTGTTTTTTTTTTTCCATCTACTCAGTGTCTGAATACTTCCCTATTTGAGAGACAGGGCCACAATTCTCACTATGGAAGCTGTGAGGGTCAGGTACTTTCTGACCTCACACCTTGGAAGCTGGAGCTTGGGTACATGATCCTGCTAGTGAACCAGAGACTCAGGGTCAGTTGAGAAATAACTTACTGCTGCAGCATCAAATGTTAGCCTGACAGCATGTAGTATGCAGTGGCTATGGTGCCAACAGCAGTGTGTTCACCTGTCAGCACATAAAACTGCAGATCTACAGAAAAGTTGAAAGATTACAATGGATATACCCTTTACCTAGTGAATTAGTTATCTGTTGCTGCAAAACAAATTACTCTAAAACATAGCTTCATGGGAAGAAACATTTATCACACCACAGTTGCCATGGGTCAGGAGTGCAGGCACTGCTTACCTGGCTCCTCTGGCTTGGGGTCTGTCACAAGGCTACAAATCAAAGTGTCAAATGGGCTGCAGTCTCACATGAAGGCTTCACTGGGGAAGGACCTGCTTCCAAGCTCATTCATATGGTTGTCAGCAGGTTTCAGTTCCTCACAGGCTGTTGGACTGAGGGTCTCAGTTCTTCACTGGCTGTTTTCTGGAGGCCTCCCTCAGTTGCTCACATGTGAGCCTCTTCCCCATGAGGCAGCTCACAACATGGCAGCCCATTTCCATCTGAGCAATTGAAGGAGAGAGAATTCAATTTTGGAAGGAACCTCCCACATGCTATTTGCTAGAAGCCAGTCTCTAAATCCAGCCCCTACTCAAGGGAAAGGGATTACACAAGGTGTGAATTCCAGGAGGGAAGGTCAGAATTCACCGAGTGCCACCTTAGAGTCTGTCAACCACAGATTCATCAATTACTAACATTTTATCACATTTGCATGTGCTCCCCTTTAGATAGATAGCTACAAATACAGATATACAGTTTTGTTTGTTAAACAACCAAAATTAAGTTAAAGATTGATATGGTTTGGCTGCGTCCCCACTCAAATCTCATCTTGAATTCCCACATGTTGTGGGAAGAACCTGGTGGGAGGTAATTGAATCATGGGGGCAGGTTTTTCCCATGCTGTTCTTGTGGTAGTGAATACGTCTCACAAGAGCTGATGTTTTTAAAGAGGGGAGTTTCCCTGCACAAGTTCTCTCCTCTTGTCTGCCGCCATGTGAGACATGCCTTTCACCTTTCACCATGATCGTGAGGCCTCCCCAGCCATGTGGAACTGTAAGTCCATTAAACTTCTTTCTTTTGTAAATTGCCCAATCTTAGGTATGTCTTTATCAGCAGTGTGAAAACAGACTAATATAAAGACATTATAACAGTTCCCCTCTAATTACTTCAGCATGTATCTCCTAAGAATAAAAACATTTTTCTACGTAACCACAATGCCATCACCTCCCCCCAAATTTAACAATTGTGCTATATCATCATCTAATATCAGCCCAAATTCAACTCTCTCCAATTATTCCCCAAATACCTTTTATAGCTCTTTTTTTCCTGCTCCAGTATCCACTCAAGTTTCCTGTATTGTTTTTGGTTATTGTCTATTTAGTCTCTTTTAATCTAGAACCATTCTTTCCAATATATTTATTTCTGGGTATTGTTTTTCATACTGTTGACATTTTTGAAGAGTTCAGGCCAACTGTTTTGTATAACTGTTGCCCACACAACAGGTGGGCTAGGTCACTTGGTAAGTGACAACCCAATGGCCACAACCAAGCAGGATTTAACAAGGGGATTTTATTACTTACAACTAGTAAAGAGAACAATGGGTATAGATAGCTCCCAAAGCAATGCCTTCCTGAGCTCCGGGCTGTGTCAGATTTTATAAGCATAGGGTAATGAGGCATGATCTGACTGGATCTTGCAATGAGGTAATGCCAAGAGGCATGATCTCACTGGATCCTGCTAAGGAGTGATGCCAGAGCTCAATCTGATTGCATCATAGATCCAGCCATGCAATGTCAGCTTCCTAATTCAGTCCCTGCTCCTCTGAGCACTTAGGTTCCGCCCTGTGACTACACACTTGTTTAATCTGGGCCTGCTCAGGTTACATGACCTTAGGCTCCATTAGCAACTGAAAAACAACTCATAACTTTGTTACATAAAAGTTGAACCAAATTCGTCTAGTGCAGCTACATAATATCCCATATTCTGGAGATGATTACTTCCTAATGGTGTTCATCTTATACCAGTATCTACTGTATTTCCTGTAAGCAGGAAGTTAGGTTAAATATTTTTGGAAAGAATTTTACTTAGGAGGCACATATCTAGTAGTCCCATTATTGGTGATGTTTGATCACTTGGTTATGGTGGTAACTGCTCAGTCTTTCCATCATAAATGCATAATTTCCCTTTTGTAATTAGTAAATAATCAGTGGGGCAATACTTGGGAGTCTGTGTGAATACCTTGTTCCCAGAAACTTTTTTCCCAATAGTTTTAGCATCCATTAGTAATCCTTATCTTGGTTAATTATTACATTTGAGTTTCCAAAAGGGTAATTGTCTAATCTAACATTCCTCTTACATCTATCACTCTGTAAAGACGAGCTTTTCTTTTTCTCTCCCTGTTTTCTTATGTTTTGTTTGAGATTGACTATGGACCATGATTTTCAAAAAATTATTATATTATAATCAATTATAATTATAGATTACAAATATTTATTTTACATTAACATTTAATACATTATATATTTATATATGTTAAACATTACATAGTACTATATATTAATACTTAATAGATTATATAAATTTTAAATATAATCATATATTAAGCATATATACTTAACTATATACCTACTAATTATATTGAAGTTAATTATACATTTCAGTATATAATTATCTTAAATATAAATACAATTATACTTAAAATATAATTAAATAATAATTAACATTAATTTTTATTTGCAGATTGTCCCAAATTTGGCCAATGAAAAAGTCCTTCAAGGCCGGATGTGGTAGCTCATGCCTGTAATCCCAGCATTTTGGGAGGCTGAGGCAGGTGGATCACTTGAGGTCATGAGTTTGAGACCAGCCTGGTCAACATGGTAAAACCCTGTCTCTACTGAAAGAAAAAAAAAAAATTAGCCGGGTGTGGGGGCAAGCACCTATAATTCAGCAGGCTGAGGCAGGAGAATCACTTGAACCAGGGAGGCAGAGGTTGCAGTCAGGTGAGATCGTACCACTGCACTCCAGCCTGGGAGAAAGAGCAAGGCTCTGTCTCAAAAAAAAGAAAAGAAAAGAAAAAAAAAAGAAAAAGTCCTTCAAGTTGACTCCTATATCTTTTTTTAAAAAAACAGCTTTCTTGAGATATAACTTCCCTACTATACAGTTCACCCATTTACAGTACACAGTTCCATGGTTTTAGTTTATTCACAGAGTTGTGCAAGCATCATCACAGTCAAGTTTAGAACCATCAAATTTAGTTCATTACCCCTAAAAGAAACTGTTACCCATTAGTGGTCACTTCCCATTCCCCTGAATTCCTGGAGCCCTAGGTAACTGCTAATCTACCATCTTCATAGATTTGCCTATTCTGGATGTGTCACACGAATGGAATCATCTATGTGGTCTTCTGTGACTGGCTTCTTTCACTTGGCATGTTTTCATGGTTCACCCACATTGTATAGCAAGTTTGTCTACATTCTGTAGCATTGATTTTACTGCCGGATAACGTTCCATATTATGGATATCCTGTATTTTACTTACCCATTCATCAGTTAATGGGTATTTGGGTTGTTTCCACTTTTTGGCTCTTGTGAATAATGCTGCAATAACCAATCATGTACAAGTTTTTATATGAACATATGTTTTAATTTATCTTGGATATGCACATAGGAGTGGAACTGCTGGGTCATATGGTAACTTTATGTTTAATTTTTGAGAAACTTCCAGACTGCTTTCCAAAGTGGCTGTATTATTTGACATACTTTTTTTTTTCCTTTCTTTTGAGACAAGGTCTCACCCTGTTGCTCAGGCTGGAGTGCAGTGGTACAATCACAGCTCACTGCAACCTTGACCTACTGGGCCCTAGCGATCCTACCACGTTAGCCTGGCAGAGTTGGAATTACAGGTATGAGCCACTGTGCCCAGCCTCCATTTGACAGTCTTACCAGCCAAGTATGAGTTCCAATTTCTCCACATCCTCATCAACACGTTGTTACATTTTTTATAGCCATCCTAGTGGCTATAATTGTGGTTTTGATTTGCATTTCACTGAGGCTAATGAT
Organism: Theropithecus gelada; assembly: GCF_003255815.1. Lineage (NCBI taxonomy): Eukaryota > Metazoa > Chordata > Mammalia > Primates > Cercopithecidae > Theropithecus > Theropithecus gelada. The sequence continues at coordinate 85,701,352 of NC_037681.1, forward strand.
ACTGAGTCAGTTTTTCTCCAGGTACCTTTGGTCCCAAAAATTCATGTTTTATTTTATATCCAGAAAACTATCTCCAGTTATAGCTTTGTTTCATTGTCATGTTTCTCTTCTTTGGAGACTTCAGTGATGAATATGTTAACTTCTGTCTATCTTCTCTTTTTTTCTGATATTTTTCCTTCTTTTTCAAATTTGTTTTGAGTTCTCTTGGCTGTTTTAAATTTATGAATGCTCTTTCTTGAATTTTTAGGCTAACCTATTTTCCCGTGGACACAATGTAATTTAGTTTCCATATCTCAAGATTATTTTGGCTTTTTCTTCTACTTCTTTCCTGAATTTAGTCAGTTCTCATTTTATAGCTTTCTGCTTTGTGTCCATTTCTATTTTGAGTTTTTTAATGTCTGATTTTTGGTATTCTTTATAGCTGCAGCTGCTTACTAAATGATATTTACTTCATATGAAAAGTATTATGTTAGTTTTCCTCTGCTTTTTGGCTGTTGGATGGAGTTGTGGTTGGTGGGAAGAATTTTCATTAGTTGAAACTTTTTTTATTTTGTTCTTTTAGTTACTTTATACGGATGTTGGTAGCTCTTCTGTTTAGCTCAAAATAACTTGCATCTGACCAGGTGTGGTGGCTCACACCTGTAATCCCAGCAATTTGGGAGACCAAGGCAGGTGGATCACCTGAGGTCAGGAGTTCAAGACCAGCCTTACCAACATGATGAAACCGTCTCTTCTAAAAACACAAAAATTAGCCAGGCATGGTGGTGGGTGCCTGTAATCCCAGCTACTCGGGAGGATGAGGCCGGAGAATCCCCTGAACCTGGGAGGTGGAGGTTGCAGTAGGCCAAGATCGTGCTACTGCACTCCAGCCCCAGCTGGGTGACAGAGTGAGACACTATCTCAAAAAAACAAAACAAAAACAAAACAACCTTTCAGTATCACTGGGGAAAGGGTTTGTCAAACTCCAAGGCAATTTTCAGTGAGAATGACGCTGAGTTTCAGATTTCATGGCAATAGGAATGATGTCAGACTTCACATTCCCCGTGAAGAACCAGACAGCTAGAGCGTCACTACGTATTTTTAAAAGATGACTGAGGATGGAGACAAGTGAGTTGGCAGACAGTGGCAACCACTGGAAGACGGAATCTTCTCTGTTGGTTCCCAGGCTGCTGTTTCGAAAGTCTCAAAACAAGCGACTGGCCTCTCCTGCATTCCCACCGGCTGCACCTTGCTCCTGCCTAGCATGGAATCTGGCTCCCGGCCACCAAGCAAGAAGCCACCAGCTGGCCAAAATTTTTAATTAAAAAAAAAAAAATTAGTTCAAGTGCCTGCTGGGAGACAAAACTCTGAACCAACGACCAATAGTTTCTTCCACAGCAGAATATCATTGCTGGAAACAACGGGTGTGGCACTTCTCAAATCATACCTGATGATTTATCTTTGCTTTTCCTCAAACCAGCTGGTTTAGATATTTTAGTACAATGCTTTCACCAGAACTACAATAATGGTTCCTATTAACTGGAAACTGAAATTGATGTGGTCTCCTCATGCCACAGGTCACATGCTGTTTGGTGACTGATCTCGACGCTTAGGAGGAAGTGGGGTTGCTGTCACGCCACGGAGGCAAGAGGAGCAATACTAGAACCCAGGAGGTCTCCTGAGGCACCTCATCACTCTCATGCCAGGGCACAAGTTGATGGCAACATACTGCACCACCTACAGACAAACTACAACCTACCTACAACCTCCTCAAGAACAAAAACTTGCTTAACCCAACCAGGCAAAGAATCCTGGCCAGCTGAGGGGTTGTGTGAAGGAAAGAGGGACCTGGAATAGGTAGCAGAGAAGGAAAATTGTAAATGACAATAAAGCTTCATTACCAGTTACAAAAATGAGGATTATAACCTCTAACGGTATTTCCCTTCTTGCTGTATTATATATAAATGGAGAGTTTTTAGCTATTGTCCTTTTCTTTCATTTCCTTTCTCTTCACAATTGTATCTAAAGTCTATCAGTGATGCTTAACTTTACAATTTAGTTTACGCATTGCAACGACGGGATGGGATGATGATGAAACTGAAAGGAAGAATGGAACATCACTTAACAGAAGTTGGACTTGGGCCAAATACAATAAACGAGGAGATTTTGAGATGCCCTGCTTTGGGGAAGGGATAAGTAAATTCTGTTGTAGGAGAGATCCTCGCATTTTGTTGGATGGCAGCATTTTCATTTACCTTTGAAAGCACTTCTGTGAACGCTGGGCAGCCTGAGAGACGGCCTATAGTGGAGCAACTTTTGGCAACCCAGCGTCTCATTCTTCTCATTTGAGGGGAGGCCCCCACACACTGAGTCTTGCTATGAGGCTAGGCCTCCCTGACTAGAAGCCACAGGAGAAACCAGAACTCTATTTGCCTATTAGCAATTGGAACACAGGCACATAACCTAGACTAGGCCTAGTAAATGGTCCTTCCCAAAACTTGAATCTTGAGTGAGAAGAGTTGAAAAATAATTCATGTCACCACCAAAGGAGCTGGCATGCACCCTAATCAAAGTACCAAAGCAGGATGGCTTAGCTGGTTCCTAACATTTCCAGACCTGGTTCTCCAGCATTGCCGGTGCAAGGAGTATAACTACAGACAGCTCCAGGCCTATTTTTCCCATGCTCAGAAACACCAGAGGAAAGAGCCTCTTTCTCCCACCCTTATTCTCTAAAATCCCTGACAAGGGCTCAGATCATCTTAGGTTTGGTCATGTGCACATCCCTGGGGAAATCTGAGAACAAGAGGAGGGAGACTATAGTTGGCCAAGCCTGGGCCCCACACCTCCCCTTCTCCACACCCATCCTGCCTCGAGAGGCCAGAGAAGTGTGGTGCTAAAGAACCATCTGATCCAGGGGACTGCAGACAATTCCCCAAAGGAAAGTTTTCCCATCGGGCAAAAACAAAAGCTGCTCACAACACAAAATTACAGAACGTCAGAACCAAAAGGAACCTTGGGAATCCTTCATCCTATCCCCTCTCTTATAGATTGGGAAACCATAAGGATATGTATGCCTGTTTGGACTTTGTACAGTTCTCTGTTCAGCAGAGGTGACTTGGCTGTGGGATTAGGTGACTCCACTGGAGGTGTTCTGTGTATAGAAAAGATCTAGGGTCACAAACACCAATCCCTTCGGGTAGACAGCAAATGTGTGAAGGCTGGCGGTTACTTAATGGACCAGTGGTGTTGGTGGGATTCAAATTCTTATTAAAAAAACAAAAGCAAACAAACAAAGAAAACCTATGTGATGCCCAAATAAAACCATCTGTGGGCTAGATGCTGCTGTTGTCAAAAGTTTGTGACCCGTGGGTTAGACAAAACCTCTGAGCTGTCCTGACAGGTCTGGGAAAACCAAACAAGTCCTTGTCTCCTAAACTACCTGGGACACAAGAGCTCTGCAGGAAAAAATTTGTACCCTGCACCGAGCTGGGGTTGACATTTACAGACACCTGTTTTATGAATTGAGGAGATATTCAGCAGAAGCCAGATTGTTGAAAGTGCTGCTGAGAGAAAACCATCAGAAGGGAGGACCCCTTCCCCACGCCAGCTAGGTGGTAGTTCCTCTATGCCTCCGGATTCTGCTGAGCAGTAAAAGCTAAAGGGCAGTGTCATTAAGCTCCTAGGGGACGGGATAGAGTGGCTCACGCCTGTAATTCCAGCACTCTGGGAGGCTGAGGCGGGAGGACAGTCTGAGTCCAGTTCAAGCCCAGCCTTGGCAACACAGCAAGATCCCATCTCTGCAAAATAGACAGACAGTTAGTTAGAGATATATGAAAGCTCCTAGGTCTCATGCTGGCAGGGGACAGAGTGTGCACCCTGGCCTCCCACAAGCTGCCTCCCACTTCCCTCTGACTCCATCACCAATTTCCCATCAGAGCAGGCAGCTCGGAGTCGCTAAGCAGCTCCCAGTTCATTTTCCACACCCTTCCCATTCTCTGCGAGCCAGAGCTCCACCTCCCCCCGAAGCTGGCCTCAACCACCCGGCCTGGGGAGCTCCCCTAGGCACTGGCTCCCCGCCTCGCCCCACAGCACCTGTTCGGGCCTCGGTCGCGCCGCCGGGTCTCGCAGATGCGAATGTAAACAGAAACACAGCGAAAGGAGGTGGGACCACCTCGTGGCGGCGGCGCGTAGAAACATCAGTACGTCCAGAGCAAAATGAACGAATGTACGCATGACTCCTGGCGCGACCTTCACGCGGGAAAGCGCGTCCCCCGGCACCCACCCCTAAGCGCCCCAGAATGACCCGCCCTTGCACAACCCGGCTCTCAGGCGAAGCTGAGGTCGGAGCTCCAAAAACGAGGGATGACAGCAGCTGAAGAAGTCCCGGCTTCCCATAGGCCAAGACGAAGTAGGGGGCGGGCTCATCTTGCAGGAGCGTCCATGTATTGGTCGAGACCCGGACTGAGGGTTGAGATTGGCTGCGCGACACTGCCGAACGCTCTCCCGCGGAGGGAGAAGGGGCGGGAAGAAGGGTGTGGTCACCGCGTCCGAAGGGCGTGGTTGGCGCTCGGTCCCGCCCTGCGCGTTTTGGGCTGCGGTTGGAGGGCCGCGGGTGCAGTCAGGGCCCCCCAGCTTGGGGCCACCGCATGGGGCTGCTGAGGCCGTTCCGGACTTGCGAAGCGTTCGCGGTGCGGTAGGTAGGCAGCGTCCCGCGCCCTGGTGCTGGTGTCCAGGGTGCCCGCGGCACTGGGGGCGGTGGCCGGGGCTAGATCCGCGCGCGCAGCCCGGCCCCCTCCGCCCCTTCCCTTCGGTGCTTGCGGGGCCCTTGCGGTGCGGGCCGTCTGGCCTCGCGTCCCCGCCGGCAAGGGCACAAAGGCTCCCTGGGGGCGGGGGCGCCTCGTGCCTTCGCCTCCATTTTGCGGGCGGAACGGCGTGTGTTGTGGCGGCCGAGGGGTCGGGGCCGAGGCGGGCGGCTGGGCTTGGGAGTGCCCGGGCGCGGCGAGGGAGCGCGCGAGTCCGCGCATCTGGTGGCGGAGCAGCTGCGCTGCTGGTCGGCCTGGGCCCCGGGGGAGGTCACTTTCCCTCAGGCCTCTGTCGAGCGTGGGCTGTTTACCCAGATACCCAGTCGGGACTAGTGCAGCGCGGGCCTTTCCCCCTCGAAAGATGGAGACCAGTGATGTCTTCTTATCGCCGTGGATGCTGCAGCGCCCAGATGCGGAGCGAAAAAAATCTAGATGTCTCATTTTTTTTTGCCTCGGAGGGCTACCCTTTCTAACTGTCATCACTAGAACAGTTCTCAGCAGCCTGGGGACGAATGTCCAAAACCTGTTCCAGCCCTTGATGATTAGTAGTTTGGGTTCAGTGTATTGTTTGTAACAAAAATGAGCGGAAACCTGCCAGGGCAGATTGGACCTCACTGGGAATTCATCAGGACCACGAAGGGAGGTAGCATTTGTAAATAATCTAACAGTCCTCAGATCTAGGGTACGGAGAATGTTGTGTTAAAGTGCGTGACAAAGGGTGTTGGGTCAGTTTGCTTTGGGTTTAGTTGAAAGATCTAGAAGTCACCACTTTTTACTTTGTTCACTCCATTCCCCTTTCCCACCCTCTGTTGAGTCAATTCTGTCCCACTTAGAAAACAAAACAACAGCAACGAAAAAAACAAGGAATTCAGTTTAAGCTCTTTTGCAAAGCTTTCGAAGGCACTTACTCACCCTGCGACTGATAACTCCTCCCTGTTCAGGGCTACCTTCTCCGACCTCTATTTTTACACATCACACTGTACTGCGGTTTCCCCAGCCCCTAGCACAATGCTTGGAACATAAAAGGCACTCAATGATGGAAGGAAGCCAAAAGGAAACAAAATCAGCATGGTAGCCCAAAGGTGACACAACAGAAATATTTATTTAACTTCTTGAGCCAGTTATTCTTACAGGTTAGGGAGGCAGCTAAGCTCAGGCTTTCTAAGTCAGACTTTAGCTCTGCCATGTTACTAACTCTGATTAAGTTTGTTTGTTTGTTTGTTTGTTTGTTTTAATGGTGATGGGGTTCTTGCCATGTTGTCCAGGCTGGTCTTGAACTCCTAGGCTCAAGCAATCCTCCTGCCTCTGCCTCCCAGAGTGCTGGGATTACAGGCATGTCATTAAGTTATTTAACTTCTCTGTGTCTTGGTTTCCTCATCCTGAAAATGGGAATAGTAATAGTACCTATGTGGTGGGTTATGAGGATTAAATAAGATATTAATGTAAAGTGCCTACCATAGTTCCTGGCACAAAGAAAATGATCTGTAGCTGTTAGCTGTTAGCAGTTGTTAGGAGAAAAATAAATGGATACTTGAATACACTCACTAATATGAAATATCTGTATAGTACTTGACCTTTCAGGATCTCTCTGCTTTTTGGTCCTTATCCGATCCCTTTTTTTGAGACAGGGTCTGACTCCATCACCCAGGCTGGAGTGCAGTGGCATGATCTCAACTCACTGTGACCTCAGCCTCCTGGAGTCAAGAGTCCCTCTCACCTCAGCCTCCCAAGTAGCTGGGATCACAGGTGCACATCACCACGCCCAGCTAATTTTCTATTTTGTTGTAGAGATGATGTCTCTCTATATTGCCCAGGCTGGTTTGAACTCCTGGGCTCAAGCGATTACAGGCATGAGCCACGGTGCCTGGCCCGTTATCTGATGGCGGATTTTTTTCTTTTTTTGAGAGGGAGTTTCACTCCTCTTGGCCAGGCTGGAGTGCAGTGGCAGAATCTCAGCTCACTGCAACCTCCTCCTCCCGAGTTCGAGCAGTTCTCCTGCCTCAGCCTGCCAAGTAGCTGGGGTTACAGGCGCCCACCACCACGTCCCGCTAATTTTTGTATTTTTTGTAGAGACAGGGTTTCGCCATGTTGACCAGCCTGGTCTTGAACCCCTGACCTCAGGTGATCCGCCCACCTCAGCCGCCCAAAGTGCTGGAATTACAGGCATGAGCCACCGTGCCCAACCTGATGGCTGATTTTTAAACATCTCTTTAGCCTTTGCTGATTCTCTTTCCACAGTGAAAGTATTCCATAGAATATTATCTGTTTATGTGTCTGCAGTCTCACCACCAGCTAAAGATTGATTCGGTGCCAAATAGCAGTTTGGCCAAGAGTTACAGTTGTACCTGATACACTCTTAATGGGGTCTAGTACCTGAAATGGTCATGTAAAATCACAGGAGCTACATAGACTGGGGCCTCGTGTGGCTGACAGAAAATCTTTACATGGTTGATCCATCCAGATAGAAGCAGAGTTTATGGAGGTGGACTCTCCTTATAACTTAAATTTGTTCTCATGAAGAAACTACTGTCTTTAATGTTGTTCACAAACATTGTGAAAAGCCCAAGAAGTGTTCCTGTTGGCTTTAGACCTGTCTGCCAGCTAGGGGTGTCAGATACAACCCTTGGGGGACACTGCGTCACTTCCAGGTTTTCCTGTACCACTTTCTGGTTACAGGAAACAGGTTAAGTTGCACATTTCCTTGTAGCTGTAAGCTCCCTTGGCATACCAGTTTATCTTAAATTATTTCCAGTTTCCAGAACAAACACCTTTCCCCTTCTCACCTGTAACTGGCACAGGAGAATTTCAGGTCTGTGATTCTGTTTTTAACATAGCCACCGTGAATCTCAAATTCTTTCTAGGGAATATTATTATTTCTGAGGACTCCCTTCCAGCTGTGGTATTCTATAATTAGCCATTAAAAACCTGCCACAAGGTGTAAGCCTTTTCTAATGTCCTTTTGCAGAGGCCTTGAAGACAAGGACCGTAAATTTTCTTGTGTGTAACTGGCATATAGGCACCCAAGGAATGGTTGTAAAGCTATTTTAGTTGTTCCTTCTCAGGGTGCTGAAACAGCCTTACTTACCAACCCAGTGCTTCTGAAACATTGTGCTTACCAAGTTATCTGGAGATACTGCTAAACTGCAGGTTCTCATTCCAAGGTTCTGGGGTAGGACCTGAGAATCTGCATTCCCTACAAGCTCTGAGGTAATGCAGATGCTGCTGGTGCTGGATCACACTTTGATAGTGAAGTACTAACCCGAGTATCTACATTTGCTTTGTAGAAGTATTGGGTAAATGGGTTTTATTTTCTTATGGTATTGGAATAAAATCTTGGCTTTAGGAGCTTTTTTCTATTTTTTGTTTTAACAATTTATCTTGTTCAAAAAAAAAACTATTCGAGGAATTGTTCCAAGATACTTTGATATAACAAGATTTTTAATAAAAGCAATTGAGGCACATGGAGTGAAAAAAAAAAAAAAAGGAGAAGGTCAAGGGAGAGATTAGCACAAAAAGGCAAGTACCTCTCTGTCCTATGCATTTTACTCAAGTGAGATTGTGTATTTGGCCCTGAGCTTTGTAGCAGCCAAAGCAGAGGGAAATTTTTTTTTTATCAGTTTTGCCAGTACTTACAAAGTGAAAATGTCTGCTGAGTGGAGACAGCTGTTTCTGTTATTGAGGCCAGAGAATTCTCCCATGGGTTCTCCAAAGAGAATGCTATGGTACAGTGAGTGGCATTCTAAATAGTATCTCTTGAGAGAATCGGTAAGATTCTTCTCAGTCTTCATACATGTAGCCTGATGACCTCACAAAAAAAGTGTCAGGGCCGGGCACCGTGGCCCATGCCTGTTATCCCAGCACTTTGGGAGGCCAAGGAGGGAGGATGGCTTGAGTTCAGGAGTTTGAGACCAGCCTGGGCAGCATAGCGAGGCCTTGTCTCTTACAAAAATAATAAGTGGAAAAATAAAAACTGTCAGTATAGTAAAAGCTATGGTCTATGGAAATGCACCCATGTGGTCCAGGTACAGCCTCTTCTGACAGTGATTTTTCTTATAAGGAAGGTGTTTTTCTGCTTTGCTCTTTGGTGGGAAAAAAAGGTGCAGTTGATTGACATATTCAAACCTCGGCATCCTTGTACATTGAGCTTTGTTACACACAGACACTCTCCTGACTGCTGAGGAGGCCAGAGAACTTGGAGTTGAGGGGAGGAGTAACTGGGACTCAGTCAAGCTCCTTGTAGATGTGACTTACATTTCTTTAAAGGCTATCTAGGCTGGGCGCAGTGGCTCACGCCTGTAATCCCAACATTTTGGGAGGCCGAGGCAGGAGGATCACATGAGGTCAGGAGTTCGAGACCAGCCTGGCCAACATGGTGAAACCCTGTCTCTACTAAAAATACAAAAATTAGCCAGGCGTGGTGGTGGGTGCCTGTAATCCCAACTACTCAGGAGACTGAGGCAGGAGAATTGCTTGAACCTAGGAGGTAGAGGGTCCAGTGAGATAGCGCCACTGCACTCTAGCCTGGGCAACAAAGCAAGACTCCATCGCAAATTTAAAAAAAAAAAAAAAAAGCCATCTGAAGACTTTGCCCTGTAAGTGAGAAGACTGGCCTTGCTGGGAGGCTGTCTGGTGGCCCTGGTCAGTCAGCCGACAGATAAGTGAGTGAGAAGGTGAGGGAACAGACAGCCAAGCAGCCTGGCCCACGGCCCTCCCTACCACATTGATCTAGAGGGACCCACTGGCTCCTCCTAGGCCCTTGGGAGACTCCTTCTGTTCTTTTGACTCTAAGCAAAACTTCCAGAAGCAGCCCTGGGAAGAAAAGAACGGGCTTGTGGTGCCTGAGGATCCTGGGGATGGCCTCGGCCCATGGCCAAGCCACAGCACACATAGTTTACCCTCTGTAGCTTTGAGTCTTTTCTTCATTTTCACTTTACTTTGGTTTTATCTGCAGAGAAGGGGTACAAAGTGCTCAGAGTGACCTACCTCACAGTGGAAGACAAGGCTGGTATGGGGGACTGTGGGGCTCCAGGGGGACTTCTCGGCAGGGCAGGAGCAGGTGGAAATGGCAGTTGCTCTTTGCTGCTGGCCTCCCAGTCTCAGACCTCTAGCCACAGTTTTTCTGGCACCCACACCACCCTGAAGCAGGCCTCAGTCACCTCTTGTGACTGGCCCCTTTGTTGGCTTCCGCTACGTGTCTTTACCTCCTTTTCTGCTGCCTCCCACGCCACTTGGCCTCTGCCTTTAAGCTCCTTTATTCCATAAATCTAGTTCCCCTGGAGTTCTTCCAGCAACCTCTGCTGGGTCCTGCCTTCTGTTTCCTTGTGGACAGTTTCATGTTATTGGAGAAAGAGCAGCATGGAAAGCCTCTTTGTCTAGTTCTGTGGGCAGGTTCTGCCACTGTGTGTTCATAGCAATTATCAATTATACCTGTGGCCTCCTGTGAAAACAAGTGTCGAGGTTTTGACCCTGAACTCATAGGGCTTGCTCAGTCTGACAACACCTGGCCTCTGTAGCTGGCACAGGTGACTGTGCGCTCAGGTACAGAGACAAGCCCTTGCCAGGACAGAGCTCCCAGGGCAAAGTTGGTATAAATTAGATTGTTCTAAAAGGAGCTCACGACTTAAAGAGTTCTGGCCATGCGTGGTAGCTCCCGCCTGTAATCCCAACACTGTGGGAGGCCGAGGCTGGCGGGTCATTTGAGGTGAGGAGTTCAAGACTAGCCTGGCCAACATGGTGAAACCCCGTATCTACTAAAAATAGAAAAATTAGCAGGGCATGGTGGCATGTGCCTGTAGTCCCAGCTGCTTGGGAGGCTAAGCCAGGAGAATTGCTTGAACCCACGAGGCAGAGGTTGCAGTGAGCCAAGGTCTCACTGCTGCACTCCAGCCTAGGCGACAGAGTGAGTGTCCATCTACAAAAAAAAAAAAAAAGAGGCCAGGCATGGTGGCTCATATCTGTAAACCCAGCACCTTGGGAGGCCTAGGCGGGTGGATTGCCTGAGCTCAGGAGTTTGAGACGAGCCCTGGCAACATGTCGAAACCCTGTCCATACTAAAGATACAAAAAATGAGCCAGGCATGGTGGTGCATGCCTGTAATCCCAGCGATTTGGGAGGCTGAGGCATGAGAATCCCTTGAACCTGGGAGGCAGAGGTTGCAGTAAGCTGCAATTGTGCCACTGCACTACAGCCTGGGCGACAGAGCGAGACTCTATCTCAAAAAAAAAAAAAAAAAAAAGTCCTGCGGGAGGTCTTTTTTTGTTCAAAGGAGGATTGCTCTCTAGTTGATCATCTGTTTGAGGGGTTTAGTCAAGAGCAAGAGCAGAGCCTCGCCCCTCCCACAGTTCCCAGTCCTCCTCTCTCCATCCTGGACAGAAGTGAGCGGGAGGAAGCCCGGCAGCTGTGACAGGAGTGTCCTAGGGTGATGCAGCATATACCAAGAAGGGTCAGATGTCCAGGCTTAGAGTTTGTGTTACCACGTGCATGATTTGTGGGCGTATTTTTACTGTAGGGTGAGAGTAAGCCAAGCCTACATCACTCCTAATTATATCTGGTGGATCATACAGCCTCTTCAGGTTCTGGAAACTAGAATTTTAATAGCGAACTCCAGATGGTCCCTAGAATATCCTGAAGCTTATGTGCCTTGTCTCTTGGTTTGGACAAAGGACAAGGCCGTTCTGGTGTGTACAGACCTTTCTCAGAGGAGAGGGTTGAGTTCATTGTGCTCTGATGCCTCCTGTCATTCAGTCCAACCTCCTGGCACTTTCTTCATTTGGGAGGAGACTGGGGCCTGTGCCCCATCATGGAGCTACTAGCCTCCAGAACACTATAAAATGTGTGATCCGAGAACAGGAGGCCCCTCATTAGGAGATTGTTTAAAGCTGATGACCTGGGAGACATTGTGGGTCCAACACAACAAGTGCTGTTCACCAGTCTGAGAAGGATAAGCTGTCTCTTATTAAAAGTTCCAAACCGAATCTGTCCCCTCCATCCCTACCCCAGAGGGTTAGAAGTAATGATATGTAAAATCTTGAATCTATGGAAATGAAGATCAGACCTTGCAGTGTTAACGGATGGCCACCTGGCAGGTGCAGACAGAGTTGAGTCCTAGGAATCCAAAACTTGTGCATTTATCATAGCCTGGGCCAGTGTTTTCTTCAGCATGATTGCTGTTTTAAAAGTGGTTTGTCTTCAGTCATTAATTCAGGAAGTTTTCCCCGATTATATTTATCCCAACTGATTTCTCCCTTTCGTTGCATTTTGGTAACATTTCATAGACAGTTTTGAATGCATTATGGATTGGTTTTCATTTTCTTTCACACGTGTCTGTCTTGGTTCTCATAATAAACTTGTATAGTACAGGGGGAAAAGCATGATTTGTCAGGCAGATTAATAAAATTAGGAAGGGACTGTTTATCCAGTCTGAGAGAGTAACTACCTTCATTCCGTCATTATAGACGCACCATTTCCATGAGCATCATTGAATTTCAGACCTTCTTACCTGGTTGCTGAAGGGGCTTTGGCCACACCACTAACCTAATTTAGGTTTGTGTGTATCCTTGTGAGTTACTTAGGGATGTCAAATGAATAGTTTGTAATAGCTCACCACTCCCCATCTCTCCAGGATAAATAGATACCTCCTTTTTTTTGAATAATGAGGTCCAGACAAGATAAATAAAAACTACATCATCAAAACAAAGGGATAATTTGTTTGCACCCCTCCTTTGCCGCACCATCATCTTATTCCAGCACCCTGTCTCAAGACCGCACCCTTTAGTGAGGGGTGTGGGGATCTCTGGCCATTGAGAGAGTTTTTAGAAACGGAGCAAGAAGTAGCATTTGGGAATTATGGGCTATACCCGGCCTTCACCCTGTTTTTTCCAGCTCAAGGGCTCAGCGTGTTCCCCTAGTTGTGAAAACACACCTTGCCTGTAAACATCTTCATGTGCAGTTTCTTAAAGAGCCACCAGGTGAGGATGTGGCTCCATAAGATCTCTGTCGCAGCAAGACTTGTCACTCTTCTCATTGTCCCTCCACCAGTCTTCTCCCTCTTCTGCTTTGTGGCTTAACTGTTTGATCACTTATTCCCCACTTGGTTCATAAACAGCTTGGGCTCTGGAGTTGGGCAGTCCTGGACTTGTCTTGCTCAGATCCTTCATTTCCCCATCTGTGACATGAGGATTAAAGACCCTGGCTCCCGTGGGAACTGGCCCTCACATGTGCTGGTGGAGTGTAGAGTGATACCACTCAGCAGAGGGCCACTTGGCAGTGTGTGCCAAAAGCATGCCCGTGGGCACCCCTTGCCTCAGCAGCTCTACTTCTGCAATTTGTGCTGAGGATGTGCCAGCACATATGTGTGTGCATAGTGACTCATCATAGCATTGTTTGGACTAGCAAAAAGGACTAGAAATAACCCAGATGTCCACTAATAAGGGACTGGTGAAATAAACTAGTGCGTCCTTGCACCAGAATACAGCACTGGGCAGTAATAAAAAGGAAAGAGGAAGCTCTCTGTGTACAATAAGTTCTCACTTGATGTCATCAGTAGGTTTTTGGAAACCGTGACTGCCACTTGAAAGGACATATGAAGAAACCAATTTTACCATAGTCTAATTGATATAAATAAGAGTTAAGCTCCTATGGCATATTTCTGGTTATGAAAGCATCATCAAACTTCTAAATAAACTGTAAAACACTTCTAAATTAAATATTGAAATAAATGTGAGCTGTACATACATTTATGAAAGATGAATAAAAACAAGTAAGATGAGCCAGGCATGGTGGCTCATGCCTGTAATCCCTGCACTTTGGGAGGCCAACTAGGGCGGATCATTCGAGGTCAGGAGTTCCAGATCAGCCTGGCCATCATGGTGAAACCCCATCTCTACTAAAAATACAAAAATTAGTCAGGCATGGTGGTGAGTGTCTGTAGTGCCAGCTACTCAGAAGGCTGAGGCAGGAGAATGGCTTGAAGCCAGGGGACAGAGGTTGCAGTGAGCCAAGATCGCGCCACTGCACTTCAGCCTGGGTGACGAACCGAGACTTCATCTTAAAAAAAAAAAAAAAAAAGGTTATGATTTACCTGCTTACTCAAATGGGTTCAAGGTCGCAGGTGGCTGGAGCCTGTCCCAGCAGCTGAGGGTGTAAGGAGGGAACCAGTCATGGGCAGGACGTCATCCCATGGCAGGGCGCACTCACTCATATACCACCAACTCAGACCAGGACCATGTAGTCAGCCCCATTCACCTAAGTATATATTTTTGGGATGTGGAAGGAAACCTGAGTATCCAGATAAACTGGATATCATCCAAGCAGAAATGGGGAGAATGTGTACACTCCATACAGACAATGACCTCAGCCAGGAATCAGGGTTTCTTCTCATCAGTGATATAATGAGAAGACATTGGACCGACTGGGCAGTGTGGCTCATGCCTGTAATCCCAGCACTTTGGGAGGCTGAGGCGGGTGGATCACAAGGTCAGAAGTTCAAGACCAACCTGGCCAAGATGGTGAAACCCCATCTCTATTAAAAATACAAATATTGGCCAGGTGCAGTGGCTCACCCTTGTAATCCCAGCACTTTGGGAGACTGAGGCAGGTGGATCACAAGGTCAGAAGTTCAAGACCAGCCTGGCCAAGATGGTGAAACCCCACCTCTACTAAAAATAGAAAAATTAGCCAGGTGTGGTGGCGGGCGCCTGTAATCCCAGCTACTCGGGAGACTGAGGCAAGAGAATTGCTTGAACCCAGGAGGCAGAGGTTGCAGTGAGCCGAGATTGCACCACTGCACACCAGCCTGGGAGACAGAGCGAGACTCGAGGTCTCAAAAAAAAGACATTGGACCAAGTGATGTTACTGAAGGACCTGCTGTATTGCTTAGGAATGATCCCCTAGACGTTTTTTGTAGAGAAAAGAAAAGCAACGTTCTGAATAGTATGACTCATACAGTTTGTTTGCTCCTTTTATATTTTAAAAGAGGGAAGGATAAGCCTGGTGCAGTGGCTCATGCCTGTAATCCCAGCACTTTGGGAGGTGGGTGGATATCCTGAGGTCAGAAGTTCAAGACCAGCCTGGCTAACATGGTGAAACCCTGTCTCTGCTAAAAATACAAAAAAATTAGCCAGGCAGGCCGGGCGCGGTGGCTCACGCCTGTAATCCCTGCACTTTGGGAGGCCGAGGCGGGCGGATCACGAGGTCAGGAGATCGAGACCATCCTGGCTAACAAGGTGAAACCCCGTCTCTACAAAAATACAAAAAAAATTAGCCGGGCGCGGTGGCGGGCGCCTGTAGTCCCAGCTACTCGGGAGGCTGAGGCAGGAGAATGGTGCGAACCCGGGAGGCGGAGCTTGCAGTGAGCCGAGATGGTGCCACTGCACTCCAGCCTGGGGGACAGAGTGAAGACTCCGCCTCAAAAAAAAAAAAAAAAAAAAAATTAGCCAGGCGTGGTGGCACACGCCTGTAGTCCCAGCTACCGGGAGGCTGAGGTAGGAGAATCACTTGAATCCGGGAGGTGGAGATTGCAGTGAGCCGAGATCACGCCACTGAACTCTAGCCTGGGTGACAGAGCAAGACTCAGTCTCCAGGAAAAAAAAAAAAAAGGGAGGGAAGGATGAAATAGTATTTGCATCAGGAAACAAGAGTCATACACAAAACTAGTGAGGCTGGTTCCCTGTTTTTGTGGGAGTATCTAGTAGTAAATATTTTGTTTGATTTATATTTAAAAATGGGCTGCTTTTTCTCCTGTTTGGCTCCTTTGTCCTTCCTTGTAAGGTGGCCTGTTACACTGATTCTGTTGATGCCTCCCCATGACACTAATGACAATAGCCAACACTTAGTGTCCATACCATGCCAGGCACTGTCATAGATGCTCTGCCTGCCCTGGCTCATTTTAGCAAAGGAATGGGGGACAAGGGCGGAGAGAGACTTATATCTATTGTGCATTTTACATTTAAGCTGTATATTACCACTCAAAAATAATTGTTTTTCTGATTAGTTCCTGCCCCACCTGGTGGTTGTGGGAATTAGACGAGAGTCCATGCGAAGGGCATGCTCTCCTCCATGGTCACCTCTGAATCAGGCTGGAGCCTGGCATTCTCCATCAGGCAGGGTAGGGAAGGGGCCTCTTGGATCCCAGTGCGAGGAGGCCTCAGTGTGTGCAGTGCCCATCTAGGTGGTATTTCCCAGTGTGCGAGCTGAGTAGGATGAGCCCGCAGCCACAGCCACTCCCGCCTTTGCAGGCTGTCCACCAGCATCTCCTCTTACCATCTCTTTGCTTCCTGTCTGAGGAAACAAGGCCATTTCTGCCCACACTTAAGCTTTGAGATTGACCCAGTGCACTCCAGGTAGCTGCCGACATCCTGGGCATTCACGGTTCTGTCACCTCCCCTTCCATGTCCTCCCAGCGTTAGTCTTCCTCCTGTTGGCCTTTTGGCCCCCTGCCCCATCCCGCCAGGGCTCCCAGCACCAGCTCTTGCTGGCATGCTTAGGCTGAGGGTGGTGTCCCTCTGTTGTTCCTGAACCTCTTTGTATTGGAATGGTCCTGTTTGCAGATTCAGCTCCCAAATCATCATCCTTCCCTGAGTGCTCTGCCTATGCTCCCTCGCCTACCTGCCTGCCGCCTGGCTCTCACTCTCATGTGCATACATGCCGTGTTACACTTACCCTACCACTGTTAGCCACCAGCTTTCCACAGCTTCCCTCCGTCATCAGGTGCAGCATAACCCAGGCCAGCCTGAGGAGAGTTGCTGATCTTTCTCTTTGGTCACTGGCCATCCTTGGAACAAGAAGCCCTTACCTGTTCCACAGCCTGGATGTGGTTTCTGTGCTTTGAGAGGGTTGCAGCCTGGGCAACATGGTGAAACCCCGTCTCTACAAAAAATGCAAAAATTAGCCAGGCGTGGTGACCTGTGCCTTTAGTCCCAGCTACTCAGGAGGCTGAGGTGGGAGGATCATCTGAGCCCAGGGAGGTTGAGGCTGCAGTGAGCTGAGATCACACCGCTGCACTCCAGCCTGGGTAACAGAGTAAGACCCTGTCTTGAAAAAAAGAAAAAAGGGTCCTGCCTCCTCTGCCAGGCAGAGCCAAGCATCTTGGGGGGCATTCTTCCAGTGCCCAGCTGAGGCCTGGGCATGGCCTGACTTGCTGTTCTCTAGGATAGAACAGTCAGAGCCAGGCTTGAGTTGCTTGCTGAGGGGACTGTTAGGACAACAGAACCACTGTGGGCCTGTGCACAGGAAGGGTCCCACCAGGACTCTTTTCCAGTGGGGTTGGGCTAAAAGGGCAAAAAGGCGACTTAGGCAGGACCCCAGCCTTGATTGGACTTTGGACCTGTGTTGACCCTCCTGGGTGTCTGCTGGTGGGGATGGCACCATCCACTATGAAAGCAGAGGGGAAAATGGTGTGCTTCTGTGTCCCCTTTGGAAAGGTCTGGGGCCAGGGAAAAGCCGGAACTCCGTGCTCCTCTGAGGAAGTAGTCATCATTTGTATCCTTTTTCCTTTGGCCAAAAATATGTTTGCCTTAATTGTTAAAAAAACAAGGCTTCCTGAACACAGATGCAGAAGATTTATATTTTTCTCTCCCCTCCCCTGTTTTGTAGGAAGCTGAAGTCTTCAGCAGAACCCTGACCTAGGTAGGGAGTCTCAATGGCCCTGGGTGAAGAAAAGGCAGAAGCGGAAGCATCTGAAGACACAAAGGCCCAGTCTTATGGGAGAGGGAACTGCGGGGAGCGGGAACTGGACCCCCCAGGGCCTGTGAGTGGGGAGCAGCCCCCACACCTGGATGCTGAGGGAGGGCTCATCTCCCCTGTATGGGGGGCAGAAGGGATACCTGCCCCTGCTTGCTGGATTGGGACTGACCCTGGCGGCCTCTCTAGAGCCCACCAGCCACAGGCCAGTGACGCCAGCAGAGAGCCCGTAGCTGAGAGGTCTGAGCCTGCACTCGGTGGCCTGCCTCCTACCACCATGGGGTCTGGAGACCTTCTGCTCTCTGGGGAAAGCCAGGTAGGTACTAAGGCAAGACTGTAGGTGGACCCGTTGCTGTCCTTTGGGAGTTTGTTCTAGGATTTCCTCACCATCTCGCATCCTTTCCTGGCCACTGTGCAGGGTGAGGAATTAGAGGGGCCTGAGTATGATGATTTCTGTTTTGTGGGTTCAGCTGGAGAGCTGGGCCTTAGGACCAGCCAGGGGGGACTGTCCACGGTATCTCCTGTTCCTCAAGAGTGACTGGTGACTTTTTGAGGACCAGGGATTGTATGGCCAAGAGGCTGTGGCCCAGAGGTGTAGGCCAGGGGAATTCTGGCAAGGGGAGCCCTGTACTGTTTCTGACTTGGTGATCTAAAGGCTTTAGGGGTACCCTGAAGAGACTTGGGAAAGGTGTGTCCAGGGCTTTGGGTTCCTGGGGCCTCTGAACTAAATCCTCTTCAGACCCAAGGGACATGTCAGAACCTTGGAGCCGTGTAGTAGGCAGCACTGTCCCTGGTGAAGGAGAATTCTTTGGGCTTCTCTGACTGCCAGGCAGCTTCTCCTAGTGGGAGTCACATGGGGCAGGGAATCCTACAGGTTCTGTGACTGCAGGCAAATCACCAGATCTTTTAGGCCCTCAGCATCATTGGGAGGTGACCTGAATGATCTGTTCTGCCCAGCTCTTACATTCTTTTCTGTTCTGCTTGCCAAGGCCTTTCCTGGGAATGGCTTTGATCTTCTCGGTGTCATTGTAGGCTTGGCTGCTGCACGGTCCCCTTGTGGAGCTGCATCCTGTGAGGAGGTTCTGAGAGGGACTGGGAGAGAACAGAGGCTGGGCCCCACCTGCCTGGGAGCAAGGGGCGGTGGGAGGCTCTGGCACCTGTGAGTCAGAGATTCAGCGAGGCAGGAAGCGAATAATAAACAGACACAGAAATGGCCTTTCACGAGGATGAGTCTGGTGCATATTGTTAGAATTCCTGTTGTTTGTTAAGCTCTTATCATGTGCTTTGCACACATGGGTGTATTTAATCCTTACCTTCTGAGGAGCTGGTGCCATGAGGGGAGGAGAGTGAGGCTCGAAGTCACACATTTGGAAGGTGGCAAAGTCAGGGGCTGGCCTCAGGTTTGTCTAGCTCTAAAACCCATGTTTGGAGCAACGCTGTGCTGTCCTGCTTCCCTCGGGGTTGAGTTCTTCATCAAGCAGATAAAAATCCAGTGAAGAAGCAGAGATGAACCAGTCATTCTGCTAGTGTTCGGTTACCACTGGCTTGTGAACTGAGCAGGATGGGGCCTGGGGCGACCTCTTGGGTTTGGACGTGTCCTATTAGCGACAGAATGACTGAGGGTTTCGTCTGCCAGGAGATGCTTCTCAGAGGTACGGGACTGTATTCCAGCTTCAGCATGACAGAGCTGTCCGAGTTCTGCTCACTCACACCCTGGATACCGGTGGAGGAAGAACCTTGGAGGGGACTGGAGATGGGAGTCAAGTCACCTTGCTTCCCAGGCAGGCAGGGTCTCAGTGCTCCTGCTGGCAGTGCACACTGCCTGGTTCTTGCCCCAGGCAGCAGACTTTTCATTTTAAGATCTTTCCTAAATACTGTCTAGACCCACAAGGAAACTCCTGGGTTGTCATCTGAGAAAGAAATTGGGTTTGATTTTCACCCAAGTGCTTTTTGTCCCTTTGATCATTGCAGGTGGAGAAGACCAAGCTTTCTGCCTCCGAGGAGCTCCCTCAGACTTTGAGCCTTCCCAGAACAACTGTTTGCTCAGGACATGATGCTGATACCGAAGATGATCCATCCCTAGTGGATTTGCCCCAGGCACTGGACCTCAGCCAGCAGCCTCACAGCTCAGGTCTCTCTTGCCTGTCGCAGTGGAAGTCCGTGCTGAGTCCAGGTTCCGCAGCTCCTCAGCCTTCCGTCTGCAGCGTCTCTGCTTCCTCCACAGGCAGCAGTCTCCAGGGTCACCAAGAGAAGGCGGAGCCTCGTGGTGGTCCTCTGGCCAAGGTCTCCTCCTCCCTGGAGCTGGTCGTCCCCCAGGAACCCTCCTCTGTGGTGGGGCTAGGACCTCGGCCCCAGTGGTCACCACAGCCTGTGTTCTCTGGGGGTGATGCTTCTGGGCTAGGCAGGAGACGCCTGTCCTTCCAGGCTGAATATTGGGCCTGTGTGCTGCCAGATTCCCTGCCTCCATCACCCGACCGCCACTCCCCTCTCTGGAACCCAAATAAAGAGTATGAAGATCTGCTTGACTATACTTACCCACTGAGGCCCAGGCCTCAGCTTCCAAAGCACCTTGATAGCCGTGTGCCGGCCGACCCTGTCCCGCAGGACTCGGGGGTAGACCTGGATAGCTTCTCTGTCTCTCCGGCAAGCACCCTCAAATCGCCTACTAATGTCTCCCCCAACTGCCCAACAGCGGAGGCCACTGCCCTTCCATTTTCTGGGCCCAGAGAGCCAAGCCTTAAGCAGTGGCCCTCTGGAGTACCCCAGAAACAGGGTGGCATGGGCTTGGCATCTTGGAGCCAACTTGCATCTACTCCCAGAGCCCCAGGCAGTAGGGATGCTCCTTGGGAGCGCAGAGAGCCAGCCCTGAGGGGCGCGAAGGACCGGCTGGCTGCAGGCAAGCACCTTGATATGGGCTCTCCTCAGCTAAGGACACAGGACAGAGGGTGGCCCTTGCCCAGTCCAGAGAGGGAGAAGAGGACCAGCCAGAGTGCCCGGCGCCCTACCTGCACAGAGTCTAGGTGGAAATCAGAAGAGGAAGTGGAAAGTGACGACGAGTATCTTGCCCTGCCCGCTCGGCTGACACAGGTTTCTAGCCTGGTTTCGTATCTAGGATCCATTTCTACCTTGGTTACCCTGCCCACTGGGGATATTAAAGGGCAGAGCCCCCTGGAAGTGTCAGACAGTGATGGGCCAGCTTCCCTCCCTTCAAGCTCCAGCCAAAGCCAGCTGCCACCTGGAGCTGCCCTCCGAGGATCTGGGGATCCTGAGGGCCAGAACCCCTGTTTCCTGCGCTCCTTCGTCCGTGCCCAGGACTCCGCAGGGGAAGGCAGTCTGGGGAGCGGCCAGGCCCTCGGGGTCTCCTCTGGACTGCTGAAAACACGCTCCTCCTTGCCAGCTAGGTTGGACCGGTGGCCATTCTCAGACCTAGATGCTGAAGGGCAGCTTCCCAGGAAAGGAGGAGAACAGGGAAAAGAATCACTGGTGCAATGTGTGAAGGTAACGACACTCAACATTAGGAGGCTTTGTGTACAGGTGTCTTGTCTCTTCCCCCAATCCACTAACATCATAATAAAACATGTTCATGTTGACCAGGCACTTTTTATGTGCCAGGCATTGTGCTGTACCTTATCTTATACAATCCTCACAACTTTTACCAGGTAAGCACTGTTCTCATTTTACCTTTTGGAGAAAAGAGCAGAGAGAGGTTAGGTAACCTGCCCACTTATAATTAGCAAGGGCTTGAGCCAGGAATCAGACCCAGGTAGACTGTTTATAGAGGCTGAGCTCTTACTACCCTTGGCTACTTCGTAACTCAGAGGTATTCTGAACAAAAAGGGTTCTGTGCATAGGGGCCTTTAGGAAACACCGGGCTAAACAAAAGTAAGTGGCTTTCTTGACTGCAGGACTTCTCAGAGCTTCATTTGCCAAAGTGGTGTAAGTGCGAAGTTAGGGGCATTGGATGTACTGTTTTCTAGACTTTGTGGCCACTGGACCGTCTTTTGTGGACCAACTATCTTAATATCTGGAGGTATAAGGAACACTGCGTGGAACAGGGTTATTGGTGCCAGGCATCTGAATTTGAAACATGGCACGGCTGTCTTTGGAATGTCAGCTCAGTCTCCCTGAGTTTGCTTGTTTGTAAAATGTGGAGCCCTGCCTTCTTGGGATGTTGTGTGCATTAAATAATTCATGTTGAGGGCTTCGGTGCATTCCCAGACCCGTGTTGAAGGTTCGGGAATGTGCCTGTCCAGGAACATGTCCTAGCGCTTGAGAAGGACTTTCACCTTCCAGGGAGGTGACGTGATTATTTTGTGGGGTAGGTAGGACATGTTATCATGGACCGTTCTTTACCGATAAAAGATTGAGATGCCATGAGGTGAAGTTGTTCTTGGGTATAGCTTCAGGTTAGTCATGATTTTAGTCATTTATTTTGCATTCACTTTTCCAGAGAAACATGGACGTATCTGGCTCCAAGATGCTGATTCTAGTTAGTAATGGTGCTGATCCAATAATTGGTTTCCATGGCAGGCACACCTTTTCTGGGCTGCTCCATTCCCACCTGCAAGGCTGGGTTTTCTCATCCTGTCATTTTTGGTGTCACACCAGGCTGTGGTTTTCATTGCTCTGGCAGAGGGAGGTCTAGAGTCGTGGAGTGGGGACAGGTGAGCAAGGAGAAGAGAGGAGACTAAAGGTGCAGTCTGTCTCCAAGTCCTCCTGATATTTTTAGCCTTTTGATAACATGAATGGCTGTTCGATCAGTAACACCATGTGTCCTTTTATTTGTCTCTGCAGACATTTTGCTGTCAACTGGAAGAGCTGATCCGCTGGCTGTATAATGTTGCAGATGTTACTGACCACGGGACTGCAGCCAGGTCCAATCTTACAAGTCTCAAGTCTTCTCTGCAACTTTACCGGGTAATATACGGTCCTGGCTCTGGCTTATTCCCTCATAAGAGTGGTGACTAAATTACTCGATTACAAAGTAAAATCTCAAATAACCAATGTCTGGTATGTTATAGCTCAGTTGACTATTATACCTGAAATCTAATTAGAGCTTCACATTCTTAAAGCGGAACGCTTTGTAAAATACATGAATTATTTCCCAGGCCAAATAGAGCTTGAAGATACAATATATTTATCTCAAATCAAAAATGCTTTAGGTATTGGGCTGGCAGGTGCAGTGGGACAAGTCTCTTATCCCAGCTACTCTGGAAGCTGAGGCAGGAAGATTGCTTGGGCCCAGGAGTTCAAGTACAGCCTGAGCAACATAGCAAGACCCGCCCCCCCATCTCAAAGTTTTTTCTTAATTAAAAGTAAAAACAAAAATACTTTAGGGTGATTTGCAATATAATTTTCCAAGTGTCTCAGGGATTATAAGGACAGACTTGCACTATTATGACGCCTCTAGTTATGTGTGGCTATTGAAGTGAAGTTAAAGACTCCGATTTTTTTATTTGCACTAGCCACATTCTGTGTGCTCAACCATCACATTTGTCCAGTGGCTACCACGTTAAACAGTGCAGATATAGAATACTTCCATCATCACATAAAGTCCTATTGGACTGCACCGCTATTTAAAGATCTGAGCTGAAATTGTACTGACTCCAGAATCTACAATAGGGCATTTTGATGGTATTTAAACAGAAATCTAGGCCAGGCACCTTGGCTTACACTGTTAATCCCAGCACTTTGGGATGCTGAGGCTGGAGGATCACTTGAGCCCGGGAGTTCCAGACCAGCCTGGGCAATATAGCGAGACCTTGTCTCTACCAAAAAAAAATAAATAAATAAAAAAATTAGCTGAGTGTGGTGGCATGCACTAGCAGGAGGATCACTGGAACCCGGCAGGCAGAGGCTGCAGTGAGCCAAGACCACACCACTGCACTGCAGCTTGGGCCACAGACTGAGACCGTCTCAAAAAACAAACAAAAACTCTGACTTCAGTTTGTGTGCGTGTGTATGTATTTGGGTTTGGTTTTAGTTTTCTTGTTTCTTTATCATTAAGATTTTGTTATTTTGAAAATACTAATGTGGATTTTTGTTGACTTGGTCCTAGATTTAGGATGACTGCATCCCAGTTTGTGCCTGTTGTTCTGGCATAATAATAGGTCCCCTTTCAGTCTCAGAAGTGTCCTGAATTGGAGGATAAATTATATAGTTGTCATCCCTAAATCTAACGTTAACCTTGGCTGAACATCCTGCCTTCTAGCATATGTGGTTGGCTGCACCTTTCTAATCTCTTCATGAAGCAGCAGAGGGATATCCATGGTCTGAGCCTGAGGCTAGTCTGGAAGGAGTTTTCTAAAACAATTCTTTGAATTCCTACAACCTTATAACCTGACCATATCTTCAGCAGCAGAGGGAGCGATTTACATGTGCATGGGCCAGGGCTGAGCTGACTCTGGGCCTTCCTGGGACCGTACTCCAGCTAGAGGGAGGGAGCGGCTTTGTTTTCCAGCTTCAGGCCAACTAAAGTTTAGGGAGGAGCCTGGCTTGACCTGGGCAGGGTGGGCCAGCTGCTCCACCCTGGTGGGAATACTGTTTCCTGCAGCGTGGACAGGTTGCTTTGAGTTCCTCACTTTGAGGAACTCCACAATGAGTTCCTCTCCACACTGCAGGAAATAGCATTCCCACTAGGGTGGAGTGAGCTTGACGAAGGAGAGAAAGGCTGGCTTCAGGGGAGTCAGACTCCACGTGCAGACTCCACATGCATGCACACAGCTGTGCAGGGCCCAGGACCAGTACCACTACAGGGAGAGGAAGCTGCCTTGGTAGACCTAGGTTAGTGGCCTTTCCTGGCTTGTCAGAGCAGGGGCAAACAGAATAATTCCATCCCTCCATCTTATCCCTCCTCCCAGCCTTCTGTCCCTCAGCTTCCAAGCTAGACAGAAACAACCAGCTGGCTTTGTAGGTAGAGCTGAGATTTGAGCTGGGAGTCACTCCTGCAGGTCAGTGAGGCATAGGCCTCTTGTGTCACCCATACAGCTGTCACAAAGGGGGACTGTATTGCCAGCCCCTTCCCCGCACAGAATTGTGCATGGCTCATGCGTATGTATGTGCTACCTTGACTCCTGCTTGGATTAAGACCTAGTATAAGCGAGCGTGTGTGTGTGTGTGTGTGTGTGTGTGTGTGTGTTCACATATTTTAACTGTGACTCATTTTCTCATATACTTGTATTTCGTCTTAACACGGGGGTTGCAGCAGCACATAAACCACACTAGCAGAGAATAAAATAATAAGTATAGGTATCAGGGTAAAGGAAAACTAAAGACAGTAAAATAGTAAATCCAAGGGTAAAACTATCACTTCAAAATGGTAAAACACCAAGTTCTGGCTGGGCACGGTGGCTCATACCTGTAATCTCAGTACTTTGGGAGACTGAGGCAGGTTGATTGCTTGAGTTCGGGGGGGGTTTGAGACCAGCCTGGGCAAAATAGTGAGACCCTGTCTCTATTTCTGTTAAAAATTTAAAAATTTATAAAAATCAGTCAGCAGGTTCTACACCCTGTACTAAAGGTGGTCATGGATTTGACTTTACTTTTTTTTTTCTCTTTTTTTTTTTGAGACAGAGTCTCTCCCTTATTGCCCAGGCTGGAGTGCAATGGCATGATCTCGGCTCACCGCACCTCCAGGTTCAAGCGATTCTCCTGCCTCAGCCTCCCGAGTAGCTGGGATTATAGGCATGCACCACCACACCCGGCTAATTTTTGTATTTTTAGTAGAGACGAGGTTTCTCCATGTTGGTCAGGGTGGTCTCGAACTCCCGACCTCAGGTGATCCGCCCGCCTTGGCCTCCCAGAGTGCTGGGATTACAGGTGTGAGCCACTGCACCTGGCCGACTTTACACTTCTTAACTGCTAAAGGAACATCAAGAACACCAGCTTGGTAGCCAAGAGGGGAAATCAAATGAGTTGCTTGGGAAACTCACAGCTTCCCAGATGTTGAGGTAGTTACCCTTGTGGTCTGCATAGAGCGAGAACATGGAGGGAGGACCAGAGGTAGAGACAGTGGCTCTCTGCGGTCAGTTTAATGGCAGATCTCTTGTGGTCCATTAGAATGGAATAAATTCTGAGACTCCCATAGCCCTGAATTAAAAGAGATACCCCATGAGGTGAGGGCGTTGGAAGAAGACCCTAACTCCAAGCTGTGAGCCAGCCTCTGTCAGGGAAGACGCTTCTGAAGTCAAACTAAACAGGAAAAACTACTGACTCTATTTACCTGGGTTCAAAGAAGCTGAAGTTAAACTGTTGCACTGTTATTTGGGGAATTCTGCAGACCTAGTGGGGTGACTCTTCCACATTAGAGGGGAATAAGGCTACCCTGCATGCTGTGCTTTTCAAATAACTTTTACAAAACAATAGTAACGATGCTTCTTCCTTTTCTTCTTCTGGTACGCCTTAAGCAATTTAAGAAGGATATCGATGAACATCAGTCTCTGACGGAGAGTGTCTTACAGAAGGGGGAGATTCTTCTTCAGTGCCTGTTGGAGAACACCCCAGGTGAGATGCTTAAGGTTTTGGATTTAGCCAGAGCTTAATCCTTGTCAGCAGCAGGCCGAGGGACCGCACTATCCCTGGTAAGGAGCCGGTACCGCAAGAGCCCCTGCCCACACCCAACTGCCTGAGATGCCCCATGCCCCACCGTCTGCCAGCTCCACGCGTCACTGCCCATCACTGCCCCTGCACACCTGCTTAGAGGCAGTCATGGTCATAAAACCAAACTAATTAGAAATTAGGTATTGAGCCTGCAAGAATGACGCTGTCTTTTGCTTCTCTTTTTGTATTTTTCTGGTGGTAGTCTGGGTAGGAATCCTAGTTTTAATCCACCAGCCCTTAGTTTGTGGCCAGGGTATTCACTGGGTATCCCTCCGGTTCCCCACCTTACCTAGCCCAGGTTGAATTCCTCTCTGACTATCTGCTTTGTGTCCTACTTTGGGGAAATGTTTGTTTCAGAAAAGGATTGTATTGCTCAAAAGTATCTGAGGACAGTCTGTCTGTCCTCAGGGAACAGACTGAATAAAGAACTGATGAGAGGGGACAGGGCGGCAGTAGTGTGCAAACCAAGCTTTTTTTGTTTTGTTTTGTTTTGTTTTGCTTTTGAGATGGAGTTTCGCTCTTGTTTCACAGGCTGGAGTGCACTGGTGCCATCTTGGCTCATGGCAACCTCCGCCTCCCGGATTCAAGTGATTCTCCTGCCTCAGCCTCCTGAGTAGCTGGAATTACAGGCATGCGCCACCACGCCCGGCTAATTTTGTATTTTTAGTAGAGACGGGGTTTCTCCATGTTGGTCAGGCTGGGCTCGAACTCCCGATCTCAGGTGATTCGCCTCCCTCAGCTTCTCAAAGTGCTGGGATTACAGGTGTGAGCCACTGCACCCGGCCAATTTTGTAGGATGGGTTCCCCATTTAGGAAAGTGAAAATCACAGACCTCAGGCATATATCTAAGCATGCTGGTGCCAAGGATATACAGTTCTTATTGTCTTTACAGGATGAGGGCATGGGGGATGGGGACGTGATAGAGAGGATGAGCTAAGAGAATGGTAGGGTAAAGCCTTGAACTGATGGCAGCCCCTAATTTCCTGCAAGAGTGTAAATCAAATGCTGACAGAACCTGCCTATATTATGCCTCATTTTATGTTGTTTGAGTGAGATGGGATTTATACTGGAATCCAACCGCAGAAGCAAAGCTGGGCAGGTCCCACGGACTTGAGAGGCAGTGAGGAGGCGCTTTCCTGACCAGCATGGTGGGCAGGTACATACCATGGAGAAGCATATACAGCAGGATTTCTCAGTCTTGGTTCTTTTGCCATATTGGCTGCGTGATTTTGTGGGGGGTTGTCTTATGCATTGCAGGATGTTTAGCAGCACCCCGGCCCCACTAGATACCAGTAAATCCGTTTCCCCCACAGTTGTGAAGACCCAAAATGTTTCTACACGTTGCTAAGTGTACCCTGGGAAGAAAAATCTCTAGGGTTGACAGGCATCAGTGGACAGGGACCACTGAACGGTTTTCAGCAGGTAATTGATTCTCTAATGTGAATTATGTGAGCTCTTTGCAATCCCCTGCCCTTTTAAGGCCTTTATTTTGGCTCTTCTGGCATTTTCACTAGGGTTCTTAGATTTTTTGGGGGGCAGAAATTCCATGTGCAAGGCTCCTTTGCTACATGTAAATTTACACCAGCATTTTACTGAAGCAGTTGGCACATCAGTGTTCTCCATTTAATCACAGCCCTGTGAGATGGACAGAGTTGTAGATTTGCCTCAGGCCACAGAAGAAGTGGCAGCCTGGCAGAGCCCCTGGGCACTGGCTTTCTGCAGCTTCCCAGCGTCTGGAGGTGCAGAGGCCTGAGCATCTCCTCTCTTCACGAAGGCCACGTGTAAAAGTAGGCCTCTAGACCGGGCGTGGTGGCTCACACCTCTAATCCCAGCACTTTGGGAGGCTGAGGTGGGCGGATCACCCGAGATCGGGAGTTCAAGACCAGCCTGACCAACATAGAGAAACCCCGTCTCTACTAAAAATACAAAATTAGCTGGGCGTGGTGACACATGTCTGTAATCCCAGTTACTTGGGAGGCCGAGGAAGGTGAATCGCTTGAACCTGGGAGGTAGAGGTTACAGTGAGCCGAGATTGCGCCGCTGCACTCCAGCCTGGGCAACGAGCTAAACTCCTTTTCAAAAAAAAAAAAAAGTAGGCCTCTTAAAAGCTTCAGGTTTTTTGACCTTCACTTTCAAATCAATTTAATAATACTTTTCTGTGCTTAGTCCCACTTTGCTCTTCTCTCAAAGAGATCTAGAGGTTTTTTACTGGCTTTGGGATTTTCTTTGGTTTTCAGATATGTATCCAGACTCTTTCAGATTGACACATAGCCCTTCCCCATCCATCTGCTTGAAATAATCAGGAATGTGGCTCTTTCCCCCTTGAGACTTCAGTGTCTCTCTCCAGCGGGTGCAAAACTTTTCTTCCACCAGGAGCACGCTGTCAAAGTCCACAGAGCCAGCAGACGAACATGTTATTCCAGTCCTTCCCAACTTCTTTTATTTGGCCCCAACCAAACATTCTAACAGTCTAAATAAAAGTTCAAAAGTATCCGTGCGCGGTGGCTCACCCCTGTAATCTCAACACTTTGGGAGGCCAAAGTGGGCAGATCACCTGAGGTCAGGAGTTTGAGACCAGCCTGGCCAACCTGGCGAAACCCCATCTCTACTAAAAGTACAAAAATTAGCCAGGCGTGGTGACGGGCACCTGTAATCCCAGCTACTCAGGAGGCTGAGGCAGGAGAATTGCTTAAACCCGGGAAGCAGAGGTTGCAGTGAGCTGAGATCATGTCACTGTATTCCAGCCTGGGTGACAAGAGTAAGACTCCATCTCAAAATAAATAAATAAATGAAAGTTAAAAAACAAAGGTCCCTGAACCAATAAAGGTTTCTGTGACATCGCACAAGAAGACTGGGCAAAGGTCTCATGAGACTGGAGGGGTTAGCCAGCTGCAGTGGCTCACGCCTGTAATCCCAGCACTTTGGGAGGCCAAGGTGGGTGGATCACCTGAGGTCAGGAGTTCGAGACCAGGCTGGCCAACATGACAAAACCCCGTCTCTACTAAAAATACAAAAAGTAGCCAGACGTGGTGGTGGACGCCAGTAATTCCAACTACTCAGGAAATGAGGCAAGAGAATCGCTTGAACCTGGGAGGTGGAGGTTGTAGTGAGCCGAGATCGCGCCACTGCACTCCAGCCTGGGTGACAGAGTGAGACTCCGTCTCAAAAAAAAAAACAAAAAGAAAAAAAAGAGGGGTAGAACCCAGCCCAGCCACCCTTACAGCCAAGCTTTACCGTGCGCTCTGACTGCAGTCCTCTGCCACACTTCGCCAACTCTTTTTGTGGGACAGCACTTTGCCCTGATGACACTGCATCGATGTGGCTTCACTAGGCAAAGATCTTGATACAGCCAGCCTGTGTTCCTTCTCCTTCCACCCATCCAGTCAGCAATGTCTGCAGATAGGCAGCTTCCCCTTTCCTTTCCTCTACTGACAGATGTTACAGCTGTGGCAGGAAACTAGGGAGAGTATTAGCACAGCTGATAAAGGCGCAGGAAACTAAGACAGCCTTTGTGCTTAACAAAAATAAATTTTTGAAAAGAGAAAAAAGCCTGCTGTGTGTGATGCACTCTGACCCTAGCCCATCCCTTCCTCACATGAACAATTCTGACACTGTGGGAATGAATCTTCCTTAGCCTGCTCTCAGGTCATTTTTTTGTTTTGTTTTGTTTTGTTTTTGAGACAGAGTTTCACCCTTGTTGCCCAGGCTGGAGTACAATGGCACAATCTTGGCTCACTGCAACCTCTGCCTCCTGGGTTCAAGCGATTCTCCTGACTCAGCCTCCCGAGTAGCTGGGATTACAGGCATGCGCCACCACGCCTGGCTAATTTTGTATTTTTAGGAGAGACGGGGTTTTTCTATGTTGGTCAGGCTGGTCTCAAACTCCCGACCTCAGGCGATCTACCCACCTTGGCCTCCCAAAGTGTTGGGATTACAGGCATGAGCCACCACGCCTGGCCAGGTCATTTTCTTTTTCAGTCTATTCACTGGGGCCCTACAAAAAAGGGGTCTCAAGCACTCCCAAATCTATTACCAGACCACCCATGTGAAGTAACATTCCTCCCAGCCAATAGAAACTGATGGACCTGGTAGCAGGGGTAAGCATCTGAACCTTGGCATGTCGCTTTATTTCATTTAAGCCCAACAGGATCTGGATGTGCCCTTATAGAGATACCTGTCTTACCTCTAAAGTCAGGTAATACTAGCCATCAGAGAACCATGTCTCTGTGCCCGTCTGTAAATTATGCAATTTCAAAGTGAAGTCAGTGAATTCTTTTCTCAGCTTTTTTTTTTTTTTTGAGACGGAGTCTCGCTCTGTCGCCCAGGCTGGAATGCAGTGGCCGGATCTCAGCTCACTGCAAGCTCCACCTCCCGGGTTTACGCCATTCTCCTGCCTCAGCCTCCCGCTTTTCTCAGCTTTAATCAGAAGTTAACAACATAGGTTCTCCAGTGCAACAGAAGTCCCTGGAGAATCCTTGTTGTAGGAATTATGTTGTAGGAATCCTTGTTGTAGGCCTTTAAAAAGGCCATTCAGAAACTACTGCCAGGTCCTACTTTGTGCAAAATACTACACCCTGTATGTTCTTTTGAAAATGCTAAGGACAACACTTGCGTGGGTTTTGTTTCTAGTTTAATTTCTTTGAACCTCATTGTTAGTTTTAGAGGATGTCCTTGGGAGGATCGCAAAGCAGTCTGGTGAGCTGGAGAGCCACGCAGATCGCCTGTATGACTCTATCTTGGCCTCTGTGGACACGCTTGCTGGCTGCACCCTTATCCCTGACAAAAAGCGCATGGCGGCAATGGAGCACCCATGTGAAGGGGTTTAACCTGGTGAGTAGAGGAACTCAAGAAGAAAATTTGCCCACCAACCCTGCTATAACAGTTGGCCACTACTTAGAAGCTTGTTAAGCCAAGAACTATTATTGAAACAAATGAGATACTGGAAGAAGAAAGCCAATGTTACTAAAAAAGGAGTTGCTGGTTTTCCTATGGTAATGGTAGGCTCACTGTGGTACTTTCCATTACTGTTCACCCCTGCTGCCTGCTGAGGATGAGGGTGCCTCTGTGCTGCCATTTCTGTGGCACTTTCTTCACCGTCAACCCTGCCATCCCAAGACAAGAGCAGCAAAACTTAGCTATATACCTACTTTATTTCTGCACAGGTACACTTTTCCAGTATGGGGCCATGACCTGGCCGCCCCTGTTCTGCAGGATCTTCTCCCCAGCTCATTTGGTACTCCAAGCATCTCTGACAGCACCAAGTGCCCAGAGAAACCCAGGGTTACTCATAACTTTGCACCACCACTCCCCTGCCCTGCACAAAGGGTCTCCATATATCTCCCATACCACTCCCTTCCAAGAAGGCTAGGGGGATGAAGGGGTTAAGACACCTTGGAGACTTAACAGGTAGTACAACTTTCTTTTGCTCCCTTGAGAAAGTCAAACAGAATGACAGAAAAGGAGCTAGGAGAGCACGGGTGGGTGTGTCCACCAGAGTTGCTACTGCCAATGCTTTTCATAATTCCGCAATTGGACTGTACTTTCTCTGAAACATCCTCTCCTACAACAAAATGTGTGTGGTGTTTAACTCGTAGATTTTCTAGGTGAGCACTATAGATATGTTAAGAGCAGGAAGTCCCTGTATTTTTTAGCAGAGCAACTGTGAGAAGTCATCTTGATTCTAAAATGAATGCAGGGGACTGCTGTTGTCGTTTCTTCCTCTACAACATTATGCCTGTAACAAATGCTGCCTTTTCTCTTTCAGGCATTTTCTCAGGCAGAGATGCAACCTGTCGGCCAAACACTGGTTGGTGAGAAAAAAAACCTTCAAGAAGTCCTTGCCAGAGCCATTCAACACCGAAGTCAAGGGGGAAACCTTCAATACACTAGCTTTAAAATGCCTTTCTCCTCCCTGAATGGAGGGCTGAGTTACTATTTTCATTTACAATGAATCCTTCCAAACTAAGGTTTTCCTTTTGGTGCTTCTCCACAAAGAGTGTGTAGCTTTGCAATTTTTGATAAAATAAGACGTGTTGCCTTCCCCTCTATCCCATTAAAAAAGAGCAGATAAAGCTCAGACTATTCCACCTGGTAAGGTCATTTACCAAGGGCTGGTAGGAGGTTCCGAATACTCGATACTCTCAGGCATGCAAGAGGACCTAAGAGACTGAAAACAGTGAATGGTTGGCCAGAAACCTTGGGTCTTCTCATAAAAGGAAATTTGAGCTTGTCAATCCCTCTTTGAAGATTTAGGTAGAAGAGATTTTTAACCCTTTGTCTGCAAAAGAAAAAGGGTTAAATGAAGCACCTCTACAGATTACTTTGGGAGATTACAACACCTTTTGCCATCTTCAGGGCTTACGTCTTTACTTTCTTGGCTAACCAGTTTCTTAGAAGAAAATGTGTCAGGGACTTGGGGATCTGCAGTCGTGCTTTAGCATGGCTGTGGAGCTAATTATCAAGCTTAAAGGGTACCTTTGGGGGGACTCCTCCCTTCACTCCTAGTCTCCCTTGGAAGAGCAGTCCAGGCTCAGGGAAGGGAATGGATGGGATGACACAGTAAGTACGGAAACTGAAGCTGTCAATAGTGAAGGAAAAAGGGGAATTCCTTGTTGCT
This sequence comes from Theropithecus gelada, assembly GCF_003255815.1. NCBI lineage: Eukaryota > Metazoa > Chordata > Mammalia > Primates > Cercopithecidae > Theropithecus > Theropithecus gelada. The sequence goes on from NC_037681.1 coordinate 85,734,025, forward strand.
TTGGCATTGACACATAAGTACTTTGATAGAAGAAAAAAAAAAACACTATGGATCAACCATTCGAAGCATCAATTCTATAGTTTTTTGAAGCAAGATGATCGGTTATTGCTGGTAACTGCAGATTCTACAGAAAAGCACTTTTAAAGTTCTGTTGGGCAATGAATGAACCTGGAAGGAGGAAATCACAGTAACAATGGAAACTAAAGTCCTATTATTAATGTGACTTTTCTGCTTCAGAATCTCTGAGACTTTATAGTCACTGGAAAATAGCCATTAAATTCTTTAAAGATTAGCTCTTCAACAGTAGCTACATATAAAATGCAGTATTTCAAGTGCCTGATGCTGCTGTGGTATGCTTTATCGTAATGCTTAAGGGCATGATCAGAATTAAAATGTCTTCTGAGTTTGCCATATTAATCTTAGTTCCATACACAGTGAGACTTTAAAAGAGAAAAATTACTCTAGCAAATAATTGTCAATTATAAACCTGTATGTAAAAATTCTTGAAAACCTAGAATTGGCTAAAAAGGTAGAGATGTCTGATGGCCTCTTAAATTGATATAGTTTACCTTCTCTTAGATGTATATTTATAAGTAGGAACATGCCCTTCCATTGAGTATGTTACTGAATAGCCCTTAGGAAATTAAACCCATTTATTTACTAATATTTGACAGGCACGGAAGTGTATTAGCATAAAAATTGGAGATGAAAACCCTACAGAATGGCCGGGCGCGGTGGCTGAAGCCTGTAATCCCAGCACTTTGGGAGGCCGAGACGGGCGGATCACGAGGTCAGGAGATCGAGACCATCCTGGCTAACACGGTGAAACCCCGTCTCTATTAAATACAAAAAAAAAAAAAAACTAGCCGGGCGAGGTGGCGGGCGCCTGTAGTCCCAGCTACTTGGGAGGCTGAGGCCGGAGAATGGCGTGAACCCGGGAGGCGGAGCTTGCAGTGAGCTGAGATCCGGCCACTGCACTCCAGCCTGGGTGACAGAGTGAGACTCCGTCTCAAAAAAAAAAAAAAAAAGAAAACCCTACAGAAACAAACTGGCCAATATTATACTAATTGAATGCAGAATGTGGCATTCTGTTCCTTCCCATTCAACCAATGATCAGCTTCAACTGACCAGAAGTTTCACAGAATGTTACACAATACCCTGTTTCCCAAGAAAGTGCTTACCTTACCTAGAGATGATCTAAGATATTTTTGTTCATCCTCTGAATAAGGTGTGACTAAGCGGTGCTAACTCCCTGGACCTGGCTGTGAATGCTGCTGAAGAGTATCAACACAACTGTTAATTATACCGCCCTGCTTTAAGTTTAAGACTTCCCTTAAAACTCAAGCTGAAATTGTTTCAGCCTAGTAAGATGCTGCCAGCAGCATTTCTATGAGCAAACATGGCCAAGTTAGAGTCAAGTAGCTGAGCTTGCTAATTGCACTGTGGTGCCACACTGGAATAACTTAGTAGTCCCTTAAAATTAATGGAAGTTGAATCCACAGGGAAGTGATGATACTCAAAGCTGGATCCGCAGTTTCAAGATCTGGGTTCTTGGAGATCGATGGGTAAGCTCAGCAAATGGAAGACGATGTCAATACAGGGCTATTGTGAAGCTCAGGTAGGAATGGAACACAAAGGTTTGATGTAAGATACGCTGGAAAGGCAAGATATAGGCTAAGGGAAATTCAATCCAGGGTGAAAGAATAGGAAATTACTGCTCGGACCACAATGACTGTCATTCTGAAAGGATTTCACAGTGTGCAGCTGCTTAGATTTAAGAACACTCTTCACTATGTAAACTAATTTACAGCAGCACCTTATATTTAGAACAAGTGATAATTCCCTTTACTAAGTGAACAGATTATTAAAGCCCATAGCAGCCTTGAACCGTTTGTACTTGAAAATGTGGGTATAAAGGGGAATATATTTTTTCCAGAACCGCATTTATTGGCATACACATAGAAGCAGATCTTGCAGCATGCTAAAATTTGTTGTAAATCCCAATCTTTACTGCCATGGGAAAAGCTGGAATTTTCTAAACTTAAGTCTGTAAATATGCTCATCTTAAGTTCATGTAATGTTTCCGCTAACTCACCAAGAATAAGCTGACGATTTAAACAACTTTTACTGTATAAAACTGAAGTGCACGGCATGGCATCACAATATCTTGACATTCGTTTTGTGTCATTTTGCTACTTTAGAAAATAGTTTCTGAACTCTTTCCCCCTTTATACTGTATTAAGGCAGAAACAAAACTTTTGAAGCATTAAAGATCTTCACCAAAATAACTATTGGTAACTTCAGGAATTTGTCGGTTGCCTTACGTGAGGATGAATAGATCCACCAAGCACGCCTATAATACAAAGTAAACTATGATTTTTATTGTGAAATTTTCATAGATGGAAAATTGAATATTTATTCTGTCCATTTCATTTTACAATTATCTTACCACTTATTTTTGTACCATGTATTTCAATTGCCTGTTTAGTGAAAAATAAAAATTAAAAAACCTATTAATTTTTGGCTTGTGTTTAGCTTAAATTTTATCATTAAATTAAGGAGCCCACAACAAAATATGTTGCCAGCAGCCATATCCCAAGCCCCTGTGTGAAGAATGTTTTGGCTGCTATTTCAACCTAAGGAAACAACCTTTGACCTCAGTCACCTTAAAATGCCAGTGTGGGCAGATTTTTTATTCCTCACAATTAAAAAACAAAGACCCCTAGGATCTTGAAGGTCCTATTTCAGAAAATCTTCACACATGCAAAATGTCACCAAAATAAATACATTTCCCTCAATTATCATTACCACCCAGTATTCATGTTTTAATTTTTAGGGATATAATTTCTAAAATTAGAGAAATCAAATTTCCTGCTTCCTATTTTAATGCTTAAACCCTCCCTCCAACACCAAGTTAAGCAACTGTGGAGGATAAAATAGTTGAATCTGACTGAAAGCATGGAAGAAAAACATTAGCACACATTAGTCTGATCATTTGCCAATTAGGAAAGGTGCTGCTTTCTACCTCTACCACAGATGCATTTGTGAAATGATCAATGAAGCCATTTCAAATGGTTTTAGAGAAGGATCAGAGATAATGGGCTAGATAGCATATATTCTAAACTTGTTTTCCATATAGTTTGAGCTCCCTGAACCACTGAAGTTGGTTAAATCCCTACACAGCACAGAAGCCTCTCTAGGTCATGTTATTGGGCGTATTATCTAGAAAGCAAATACTGGATGCTGCTCTAAGATAGGTCTAGAATACCTTAGTTTGCATTGTGCACACACAAATGGCTGTGTTGAATATAATGCAAGGCTCTATTTCCCTTTAACCATAAGAATTAAAACAATACTTATCACCATACAGTTTGATATTACTTCCAATAAGTACAATATTTATTAAACATATCTTCAGTTGTTTTGTTACATAGTGTGCAACAAATTACAATATTCTGCAGCCACAAATTATATGCAGAGTATGAAGAAACTATTAATCAGATAGTGTAATCTTTCCATTTATAACTCTACAAGGAAGAACTAGCAAATCAGATCTTACATATAACATCTCACTAAACTTTATGCATGGAAAGTGACAGACACTGCTTGTGCTGTTTGATACAAAATGGCTGAACTTCATCTTCAGAAGACTAAACCTGACATCTAAACATGCCAATATAAACATCAAAACAAAATATATTCTAACCAACCACGGGAAACAGTCTGGTATCAGGAAAGCAACAAGGATTACACACATTATTTTATAAACCAGCACACAAAGGTTTAAAACAGTTCTGAAAATGAAGTTAGCTGTCTTGAGTCAAGGGAATAAAAAAAAAGTCAGTATTGACCATTTACAATCTCTGACCTTTGTGGAGACGGTAAGAATCTGTTGTAGTGCAGCTACATACAGTACAATTCAGGCAATTTTGTTTTTTCACTTGGGTTCAGATTGCAAATTCATTGCTGTGAGAAAAGGACGGAGGCAAATTTTAGCAGCAACCTCCACCTGACTGCTTGACCGGAGTGCTCTGAATTTTAACATTGGACTTCTCAGCACCACCAGCTGTTGCTCCGGGACCCATTCGCTTTTTAATCTCAGCTGCCATCGTCATGAAAGACTGTTCTACATTCGTTGCATTCTTAGCACTGGTTTCCAAAAACGGAATTCCAAGGGAATCAGCAAATTCCTAAGAGAATAATGAGGCACAATTAACACTGAAAAATCTTTTTCACTACTACTTAGTGCATTTCTACCATCCATAATGGAGCGTGAGGAACCAATAAGTTCATTGGATCCAAACAGATGTTACACGAATTGTCACTGTCACAGTATTCTAGTGCACATATTTTTAAAAGTTAAGGTGGCTGTGGCCTTAGTATTACTGTAGAACCCATACATAATTCAACACCTTCAAATTCAATATGAAAATTAAACTTTAAACATACCTTTGCTGTTGTGTAGTCTACTACTTTCTTTGTGGTCAGATCACATTTGTTCCCTACCAACAATTTGTTGACATTTTCACTGGCATAACGATCTATTTCCTGCAGCCACTGTTTAACATTATTGAAGGACTCCTAAAAAGACATTTGAAAGTTTGATAATATGGTTCTGGAATAAATGGAAACAACCTTCCTGACCTAACAGACAAATAACAAAGAGCTAGTGAGACAACTCTAGGTACAAAATAACCACTGCTAAGGAGTGAAGGGGATTTTTTTTTTTTTTTGAGACAGGGTCTCTAGCTCTGTTACCTAGGCCAGGGCGCAGTGGCACAATCACAGCTCACTGCACCCTCGACCTCCCAAGCTCAAGCCATCCTCCCGCTTCAGCCTCCGGGATAGCTGGGACTACAGGCACATGCCACCACACCTGGCTATTTTTTTTTGGACTTTTTGTATAGATGGGGTTTCACTATGTTGCCCAGGCTGGTCTGAAACTCCTGAGCTCAAACAATCGGCCCACCTTGGCCTCAAAAATGCTGAGTTTACAGGTGTTAGCCACTGTGGCTGGCCGTAAACAGATATATTAAAATGACTATAAATATCTAAATGATGACAAACTAGAATTTACAGGCTTAATGATGAAAATACCTTATTTGAAAGGGAAATACAGCTTAATATTAAACTGCAACTCAGGCAAACCCAACTGCTTTGGAATATGCAATTTAAATGTACTACAAAACTTGGTTTTGAAATTTGATAATTTTTTTTTTTTTTTTTTTTTTTTGGGGAGACAAAGTCTTGTTCTGTCATCCAGGCTGGAGTGCAATGGCACGATCTCGGCTCACTGCAACCTCTGCCTCCTGGGCTCAAGTGATTCTCCTGTCTTAGCCTCCCAAGTGACTGCTAGGATTACAGGCACGCGCCCCCACACCTGGCTAATTTTTGTCACGCCTGGCTAATTTTTGGTTTGTTTTTGTTTTTGTTTTGGAGACAGAGTCTGGCTCTGTCACCCAGGCTGGAGTGCAGTGGCCGGATCTCAGCTCACTGCAAGCTCCACCTCCCGGGTTTACGCCATTCTCCTGCCTCAGCCTCTTGAGTAACTGGGACTACAGGCGCCTGCCACCTCGCCCGGCTAGTTTTTTGTATTTTTTAGTAGAGACGGGGTTTCACCGTGTTAGCCAGGATGGTCTCGATCTCCTGACCTCGTGATCCGCCCGTCTCGGCCTCCCAAAGTGCTGGGATTACAGGCTTGAGCCACCGCGCCCGGCCTAATTTTTGTATTTTTAGTAGAGATGGGGTTTTGTCATGTTGGCCAGCCTGGTCTCTAACTCCTGGCCTCAGGTGATCCACCCGGCTCGGCCTCCCAAAGTGTGGGGATTACAGGCGTGAGCCACTGCACCCGGCTTGAAATTTGATAAAATTTTGGTTTATGAATAAGATGACCTACTGTTACTACTAGACATGTCAAAATGTTATTAAATATACTTATTTTCTTATCCACAGTCATATTTACAGGAGGAAAGTTTTCATTTAAAAGTATTTCACGGCAATATGACTAGAGATTTTTTTAAACTAGCATCATTTTTTTTCTCTTGCAGATATCACCCACCCAGCACTTCTAATGGCACTGAATCAAAATGTTTACATGTAAGTTATCTCCTAATTAGCTATGATTTCATATTAGAGGTGAGATTTAACATTTGCCAAAAGAAAAATAAATTCCAATTTTGAATGTTTCTCTTCTGTCCTTTGATAGAAAGGACATCGAAATCTAAGTTTCTGATTAAAAATAATAATAACAAAAAAACAGTTATGGCCCCTGGACTATACATGCTTCACTGTCCCAGATTGTTCCCTCCATCGCCCTGCCCTCTCACAGCTAATCTTCAGATACTCATTCTCATACTAAGATCCTCCTACAGCTTATTCTATTCAAATCCTTTTTTTCTGAACCACATCCTCCACAGGCAGAGACCCCCAAATCCCACTTTTAGCAATTCTGATTACCAGGCCATATTCCTGTTAACAACACCAAGAATACAATATAAGTCAAGCAACTCACGATTCCCTACAAACTCTTGCCTATATGTTAGAGTCTTGGCTATTTGATCAGTTATTTAGTTCATAATAAATACAACCAGAATCCCTTGAAAGCAAATGTAAAACTTATTACTAATGTTCTATTTATTACAGGAAAAAAAATGTCTTTTAAGTGATTCACATTTATATTTGAGAGTGGACAAAGTTTTCTGCCATAAAGTTAATACTGATGGCTTATATGCGAAGTAGTAAATGAATCTTACGTTAATCGAATAATGACTTCCTACTTGGTCACTGTAACACAATCTCCTCTTGGAACTTACCTGATCTGTCACATCATACACAACTATGATGCCATGGGCTCCTCTGTAATAACTGGAGGTGATTGTTCGAAATCTTTCCTGGCCTGCTGTGTCCCACTATTACAAAACAATCAAGAAATCCAAACAATTCCATTAAAATAAAGTTGGGGAAAAGTGTAGGAGGGAGGGGAAATAGTTTAGTTTTCATAACTGTGGAGATTATCAGGATGTGATATAGAAACATTAGTCCTCAACTCATACCACTATATTGCACAGTAATAAGTACCTGGAAGTCCAGAAAAGAAGGTAGTACCTACAACTGAGCTTACGATAATACTAAAATTACAAGCTGTTGAGAGCAGGAAGTATGTCATACTTTTCACATTCCCTACCGCCTTTAGCACCGTGTTGAGGAATGTCACTGGCCTAAAGCCCTTGAACACAGAACTCTTCCATGTAAGACAAACTCACTTGCTTGCACATTCTACCATGATTAAATTAGCATTGGAGGGACCTGATTCAAATAACTACCAGTCAAGACAGAACTTTAATTATCCCAAGCAGGTGTCTTTTTCTTCCCCCCTTCAAGCAGGGTCTCAGATCTGTCATCCAGGCTGAGTGCAGTGGCATGATCATGGCTCACTGCAGCTTCAACCTCCCCAGCTCAAGCAATCCTCCCACCTGAGCCTCCTGAGGAGCTGGGACTATAGGTACATGCCACCACACTCAGCTAATTTTTTCTTTTTTGTAGAGACGGAGTTTTGCTATATTGCCCAGGCTGGTCTCAAATTCCTGGACTCAAGCAATTCTCCCAAAGTGCTGGCATTACTGGCATGAGCCACCATGCCTGGCCAGGTGTTGTCTTCATCCTAGAGAAAACAATGTAAGGAAGATGATTCCAAACACTTTTATAAAATGTATTTTAAGAGCAACTTAACTGCCTTTCAACTAGTTAGGCTCAAATTCCAAAAACAAATGCTAACATTATTGCATTATAGTTCTGGGTTTAAAAAAACTGTTGGGGCCGAGCGCGGTGGCTCAAGCCTGTAATCCCAGCACTTCAGGAGGCCGAGACGGGTGAATCACAAGGTCAGGAGATTGAGACCATCCCGGCTAACACGGAGAAACCCCGTCTCTACTAAAAAACACAAAAAACTAGCCAGGCGAGGTGGCAGGTCCCAGCTACTCAGGAGGCTGAGGCAGGAGAATGGTGCAAACCTGGGAGGCGGAGCTTGCAGTGAACTGAGATTCGGCCACTGCATTCCAGCCTGGGCAACAGAGCGAGACTCTGTCTCAAAAAAAAAAAAAAAAAAAACTGTTGGGACTGGGCGCGCTCACTCCTGTAATCCCAACACTTTGGGAGGCTAAGGTGGTCGGATCACGAGGTCAGGAGTTCGAGACCAGCCTGACCAACATGATAAAACCCCATCTCTACTAAAAATACAAAAATTAGCCATGCATGGTGCGCGCCTGTAATCCCAGCTACTCGGGTGGCTGAGGCAGAAGAATAGCTTGAACCCGGGAGGCGGAGGTTGCAGTGAGCCGAGATCGCACCATTACACTTCAGTTTGGGGGACAGAACGAGACTCCATCTCAAAAAAAAAAAAAAAAAGAGAAAACTGTTAGCCAGGTGCAGTGGCTCATGCCTGTAATCCCAGCACTTTGGGAGGCCAAAGCAGGAAGATCGCTTGAGGGCAGAAGTTGGAAACCAACCTACGCAACACAGCAAGACCCTGTCTCAACTAAATTAAAAAAATTAGTTGCGCAAGGTGGTGCACACCTGTAGTTGCAGCTATTTAGGAGGACTGCTTACGCCCAGGAGTTTGTGGTTACAGTGAGCTATTATTTTGCCACTGCGCTCCAGCCTAGGGGACAGAGGGAGACCCTATCTCTTAAAAAACAAAACAAAAAAAGTTAAAAATATCTAGACGCAAACTCAATTTTTAGATGTAAAAAGCTTTGGTTTGGTTTTTTTGTTGTTTTTGTTTTCGTTTTTTTTGAGACAGAGTCTTGCTCTGTCTCCCAGGCTAGAGTGCAATGGCGTGATCTTGGCTCACTACAACATCCGCCTCCCAGGTTTAAGTGATTCTCCTGCCTCAGCCTCCCAAACAGCTGGGATTACAGACACCCACCACTACACCAGGCTAATTTTTGTATTTTTAGTAGAGACGGGGTTCCCCCATGTTGGCCAGGCTGGTCTCGAACTCCAGACCTCATGTGATCCACCTGCCTTGACCTCCCAAAGTGTTGGGATTACAGGCGTGAGCCACCCTGCCCAGACAAAGCCTTGGTTTTAACAAGGGGAATGATCATGGACTGAGCCTCACTAAGATTTTAAATGACAAAACTTAAAAAAAAAAAAAGTTCAGTAGTATTCAGTGAAATCGCTTTCTTTTCCTGACCCAGCCAACATAGAGCTAAAAACAAGTTGCAATTTTGGGTAAACTGGAAGATGAGCTGGGTATTAAGGAATTAATGTCAGTTCTATTTGATGTGGTAACAAAATAGAGATGCATATTGAAGCATTTTGGAGTAAAATATCAAATGTCTATAATTTAATATACTCTACTACTAGAATAAGACAAATAATGTAAAATGTCAATAATTGTTAATCTAAAAAAGCAAATAAACAAAAATACAAATCACCACAGCTTTATTTCCTTTTCTGTCCAAATTACTAAGCCTGGGAGCTCAGAAGACTAGTTAGACAGTAATCAATAAAGAGGCTCAAGGCCAGGCGCGGTGGCTCACACCTGTAATCTCAGCACTTCGGGAGGCCAAGGCAGGCAGATCACTTGAGCTCAGGAGTTTGAGACCAGTCTGGGCATTGCTGGTCTCATGACATGGTGAAACCTCGTCTTTTACTAGAAAACCCAAAAATTAGCCAGGTATGCCAGGTACGGTGGTGTGTGCCTGTGGTCACAGCTACTTGGGAGGCTGAGGCAGGAGAATCACTTGAGCCCAGGAGGCAGAGGTTGCAGTGAGCTGAGATCATGCCACTGCACCGTGGGCAACAGAGCCAGATGCTGTCTCAATAAAAGAAGAAAAAAAGAGGCTCAAAGTCTTTCAGTGTATCTTTGGAGGGACCATGAACTCTAGAATCAAGCCACCCTGACTTCAAAACATCAAATCTAGGTTCCTGGTTATTTAATATTAGGGAGAATCACCTAACAGTTTCTTCATCTGTAAACGCTAGATAGTATTCACCTTGTACAACAGCTAAAGGGGTTTAAAATGAACTAATGTTTGTAAAATGCGCCTGACTATAGAAACTGCTCAGTAAAATAACTTCCTTTTCTTCCTTGCTCACCAACCCCTTTCACAAAGATAGAAGGAAAAATTGTTTTTTGACTAAAAAGTCAACAAGAAGTTATAGCTGACTAAAGTAAGCAATAGCATCCAAAAAGTAAAATTTCCTTTTTTTTTTTTTTTTTTAATGGAGGTATTGCTATGTTGCCCAGGCAGATCTTGAACTCCTGGGCTCGAGTGTTCCTCCTGCCTCAGCCTCCCAAGTAACTGGGACTACAGGCACTGATACGGTTTGGCTCCGTGTCCCCACCCAAATCTCATCTCAAGTTATAATCCCTACTTGTTGACTGAGGGAAGTGATTGGATTATGGCGACGGTTTCCCCCATTCGAGTGATAGTGAATGAATTCTCACAAGATCTGAGCGCCCTTCGCTTCCTTCACACACTCTCTCGCCTCCTGCCATGTAAGACGTGCCTGCTTCCCTTTCTGCCATGGTAAGTTTCCTGAGGCCTCCCCAACCATGCAGAGCTGAGTCAATTAAACCTTTTTTTAATAAATCACCGAGTTTTGGTCAGTTCCTTGTGGCAGTGTGAGAAGAGAAAAATACATGCACCATGCCTGACAGAAAGAGTAAAATTTCTGACGTTTCCTTGCTACTCTGAAAACTTTCCTGACTCTAAATCCTAACAGTACTAACAGTACTTTCCTTCGTATGTAATTCTCATTACCCCTCATAATCAGAGTAACTTTTTCCCATGTTCGTCTCTCCCACTGTCTGCCTCTTAATGGGCTATGTTTTATTCATCTCTGTAACCTCCAAGTGCCTGGTATAATATAGACATTTTCATAAAGCCTCTTGAATGAACAATCACAGAAAGAGGCTTTCCATGGTGTACAACTGGACTCAGTACCTGCCCTACCTTGCTGAATGTTTTGTAATCTAACAAAACTCAGATAAAGACCCAGATGTCACACCTGAACAGGAAAAGCAGAAAGGAAAAGATAATTAAAATATAAATCAACAGAATCAAGATTTTGAAAAGATCTAGAAAACTTGAAGGATTACTGAAGCCAAGCAAGAGGAAAAGATAGGATTAAAAGTAAAATCTTGTGCTTAGATTTTTGGGTTTTTTTTTTTTTTTTTTTGAGATGGAGTCTCGCTCTGTCGCCAGGCTGGAGTGCAATGGCGCAATCTTGGCTCACTGCAATCTCCGCCTCTCGGGTTCAAGCGATTCCCCTGCCATAGCCTCCTGAGTAGCTGAGATTACAGGCACGAACCACCATGCCCAGCTAATTTTTTTGTACTTTTAGTAGAGATGGGGCTTCACTATGTTGGCCAGGCGGGTAATGAACTCCTGACCTCGTGATCTGCGCACCTCCTCCTCCCAAAGTGCTGGGATTATAGGCATGAGCCACCGCGCCTGGCCTGTTTAGATTTTTAGAACACCAGTCATAGAAGTGTAAAGTAAGACCTTTTTTTTTTGAAACAGGGTCTCGCTCTGTTGCCCAGGCTAGAGTGCAAATGGCATGATCTTGGCTCACTGCAACCTCCATTTCCAGGCTCAAGCAATCCTCCCACCTTAGCCTCTTGAGTACCTTGGACTACAGGGACACACCACCATGCCTGGCTGAATTTTGTGTTTTTGGTAGAGACAGGGTTTCGCCATGTTGCCCATACTGGTCTTGAACTCATGAACTCAAGTGATCTGCCTGCCTGAGCCTCTCAAAGTACTGGGATTACAGGGGTGAGCAACTGCATGCGGCCAAGACCCCTCTTTTAATTAAAAACAAACAAATCAAAAACCTTAAGACCCAAACCAGAAATGATATGGCTACTGAAACAACAAATGGTTATGTCTTTGATTAATAATAATAAAGGGCCATGAGCCTTTGAACTTCAGGAGAGAAATTCATTCAGGCTCCAAATCAAGACAGGATTTACCTCATACTTGATTTAAGAAATCAAATTTAAGGCCGGGCGCGGTGGCTCAAGCCTGTAATCCCAGCACTTTGGGAGGCCGAGGCGGGTGGATCACGAGGTCAGGAGATCGAGACCATCCTGGCTAACATGGTGAAACCCCGTCTCTACTAAAAATACAAAAAAACTAGCCGGGCGAGGTGGCGGGCGCCTGTAGTCCCAGCTACTCGGAGGCTGAGGCAGGAGAATGGCGTGAACCTGGGAGGCGGAGCTTGCAGTGAGCCGAGATCGCGCCACTGCACTCCAGCCTGGGTGACACAGCGCGAGACTCCGTCTCAAAAAAAAAAAAAAAAAAAAAGAAATCAAATTTAATAAAAGGCATTTATAAAATGTAAGAATAACCCAAACTGCCCAAGGTTCTGAAAATATCATTACAGGAAAGAATGAGGAACTTCAGAGGTAGAAGAAAGGTGGTGATAAGATCAATCTGAAGGGCAGGCTTGCCAATAAAAGAGGAATTAATCTGATTCAGGCAGCTCCACAAGGCAGAGGAATAAGAGACAGAAGTAAAAGGAAACAGGCTTAAGCTCAATATAAAGAATTAACATGTCTCTAAAAGAATCATGCAGTGAGCTGAGATAGTGCCACTGCACTCCAGCCTGGGAGACAAAGTGAGATTTTGTCTCAAAAAAAAAGAAAAAAAAAAGGAATCACTAGGAATAAATAAATAAAAGTAACTGGCAACTAGAGGTTTTGTGTTTTTTGTGTTTTTTTCTGTATATTTTGCAGAGATTAGGTTTCACCATGTTGCTCAGGCTGGTCTTAGACCTCCTGAGCTCAGGCAATCTGCCGACCTTGGCCTCCCAAAGTGCTAGGACTATAAGCGTGAACCACGACGCCTGGACAGCCACTGCACCCAGCCTTATTTTGTTTTTGAGACAGGGTCTCACTCTGTCCCCAAAGCTGGGGTGCAATGGTGCAATCTTGCCTCACTGCAGTCTTCTGGGCTCAAACGTTCCTCCCACCTCAGTCTCCTGGGGAGTTAGGACTACAGGCATGACAGGCATGGACCACCACACCTGGCTTTTTTTTTTTTTTTTTTTTTTGGTAGAGATGGAGTCTCTATGTTGATCAGGTTGGTCACAGGAGCTATGTTTACTCCTGGCCTCAAGTGATTCTCTGACCTAGCCCTCCCAAAGTGCTGGGATTACAGGTGTGAGCCAACATGCCTGGCCGAAGTTATATATAAAATGGAACTAGCTACTTTGAAAAAATGGTAAGCCTCTTAAAAATGTTCAAAAAGCCAGGCATGTAATCCCAGCACTTTGGGCGGCCAAGATGGGTGGATCACTTGAGGTAAGGAGTTTAGAGACCAGCACTTTGGGCAGCCAAGATGGGTGGATCACTTGAGGTAAGGAGTTTAGAGACCAGCACTTTGGGAGGCCAAGATGGGTGGATCACTTGAGGTAAGGAGTTTAGAGACCAGCACTTTGGGCGGCCAAGATGGGTGGATCACTTGAGGTAAGGAGTTTAGAGACCAGCCTGGCCAACATGGCGAAACCCCATCTCTATGAAAAATACAAAACTTATCCGAAGGCCGGGCACGGTGGCTCATGCCTGTAATTCCAGCACTTTGAGAAGCTGAGGCAGGCAGATCATGAGGTCAGGAGTTCGAAACCAGCCTAACCAACATGGTGAAACCCTGTCTCTACTAAAAATCCAAAAAATTAGCAGGGCGTGGTGGCACATGCCTATAATCCCAGCTACTCAGGAGGCTGAGGCAAGAGAAGCACTTGAACCTGGGAGAAGGAGGTTGCAGTGAGCTGAGATCACACCACTACACTCCAGCCTGGGCGACACAGCAAGGCTCCGTCTCAAAAAAAAAAAAAAAAAAAAAATTGTCCGGGCATGGTGGTACACACATGTAATCCCAGCTATTAGGGAGGCTGAGGCAGGAGAATCACTTGAACCCAGGAGGCAGAGGTTGCAGTGAGCTGAAATCGTGCCACTGCACTCCAGCCTGGGAGACAGAGCAATACTATATCTCAAAAAATAAAAAACACAAACAAAATGTTCAAAATGAGGCCTTCAGGCATGGAAAAGAAATTCCTATTAAAGATGAAAGACAAAGAGTGTCCTATAAGATCCCCTCCAGCCACAGGAAAGTAACAAAATATGAATGTTTCACATACAAATACACACCCAAATCTTATGAAAGCCAATGATCACACACACATAATACAATTATTCCATACCAGTACTTTAAAGTACAGTTTTGGGTAGATCTTTATGTACTCTTTATGCTGCCAAATAAAAAGTTGATAATGTACTTATATAGCGGGAAAAAATATGGATGGTAATTTGTTCACTGATTGAAAGTATTTCAAGCTATTTCTGAAAACTAAATCCTTGCAAGTCCTAATTTGACACATCAAGTGTATTTACTTATATCAATACCCACATCCACCTATCTTTTGTAACGTACCTTCTTTTCCTCATCAGAATCATATAAGGGAGCAACTTAACCTATCAAACACCCATTTATCTGGGCATGTCATATCATAAGTAGTATCTATATACTGCCCAAAAGTTTACAAAGGGCTTTCACGTGTATTGTCACATACATAAAGCTATTAGATTTGGTTCTCACAACTACCTTATAAATTAGTAAATCAGGTGTCATCACACTCACTTTAGAAACGAAACTGGGTCTCAGGGTTACTTCGGCCTTTTCCCCCAAGACACAAACCCATGATTCTCTAACAAATAAACACGAGATCCAAGACAACAAATCTAAGTCTTCTGACTCCTAATACAGGACTCCTTCCAGTTCCACGTGTCATCAGTTCCATGAAAAGGGACAGTCACTGGTTTCCTGTGTTTATAGCCTACTTCTTGCTAATAGCCTACTCTGAAAACTACTGATTTATTTTTTAAAAGACCACAGATATGTCCACACTGACAGGACTCAGACCCATACTGAAGAGGCACAACTGAACTATTATACCTGCCTATATTTAATTGGGGGCTGGGGGTATAAAGATGGATAAGGGGGATAGGATGGCACAGACACACAAAATATTGAAGACAGAGCTTCGGTCACTTGGTTCTACCAGTAACTGTAGGCAAGTCATTAAATCTTTCAGCATTCATTTTTTTGAGCAGTAAAATGAACATGTTACAAAAACTAAGTTCCTTTCCAACAAAATTCCGTGTTTCTACAGAGTTGGTGCACACTATCTAATAAAAATACTTAAAACAGAACTACATAAGTACTTTTCTTCAACTGAGCCACATATGAACAATCTCTTCCTAGGGTTCCTTTAATGTTCCATGCACTTAGCACAGTAAAAGACAAACAAAAATGGTCTGTAACATTTGCACTGTAGGACAAGGTAAACTTGAACTTAGATTTCCCCCGATAAAAGAAAACGATGAGGACCAAGTTTGATTTAAAACATGAGTTTCTCTGCTTCATGAACAGAAAATTCAGTGAGGCCTAAGTAATCTTGAAAACATATTTTTAATCTAAATAATTCTTATTCTACTATTCTATCTTAAGTACATGATTCTTGACATTTTACATTCAATTGTTCGCATATTAAATATATACAAAATAGTAATACATTACAAATTTGCCAAAATAAATTCCAAAAAAATTACTAGCCAAAAGTCACTTACTATTTGAAGCTTGATTGTTTTCCCGTCTAACTCTATAGTTCTTATTTTGAAATCCACACCAATTGTGCTGATGTAGCTTTCTGTATATGTATCATCCTGAAGGGGGAAATAATTAACAATTAAATGTATTGTTCAGTGGAGCAGATGCAAATCTAAGTGAAAAAAAAAAACCTGCTGTTCAAGAGTAAATAAAAAAAATCATGTTTACTTTTATCTACAGTCCAAGTTTATGAATAAAATGTATAAAGTATAACATGCTGACAACAGTCACTCCATCCACTTTCAGTACTTTCTTTATATTCTGATTAGAAAGCACTACTTAACTGTAGTTTCTTCTTTCCTTAAGATCTCTACAATAGCCATTCTTTATTTTTTCCAAACATCATCTCTTGCCACATTCTTTACATACATCATATAGAAAAATATTTTATATTTTCAATGATTATGAATAATTTTTCTAATCACTAATCAGCAAAACTCTTGTGACCCACCTACCCAATTTATTCACCACAAAACAACAATCATTTCACTCCACTATTATGAACTTTTTCTTAGAAGTCAATCTTGCTTCCTAGTTAATGATTTTTTTTTTTTTTTTAGATATAATGCACATAACATAAAAGTCACCCTTTTGAAGTGGACAATTCAGTGGTTCTTATACATTCACAAGGTTGCGAACTATAACCACGAATTCCAGGATATTTTCATCACTCCAGAAAGAACCCTGTACCCGTTCCAGAAAGAACCCGTCTTCACACCCTGGCAACCACTGATCTACTTTCTGTCTCTTTAGATTTGCCAATTTTGGACATTTCGTATAAATGGAATCATAAAATATCTGGCCCTCTGTGTCTGCCTTCCTTCATTTAGCAGAACATTTCCAAGGTTCATCCATGTTATACCATGCAACAGTACTTCATTACTTCATTCTTTTTTTTTTTTTTTGAGGCAGGGTGTTGCTCTGTTGCCCAGGCTAGAGTGCACTGTCATGATCTCAGTTCACTGCAACTTCTGTCTCCTAGGTTCAAGCGATCCTCATGACTCAGCCACCTGAGTAGTTGGGACTACAGGCATGCATCACCACACCTGCCTAATTTATGTATGTTTAGTAGAGACGGGGTTTGTGATGATGGTCAGGCTGGTCTCAAACTCCTGGCCTCAAGTGATCCCCTTGCCTCAGCCTCTCAAAGTGCTGGGATTACAGGTGTGAGCCACCATGCCTGGCCCATTTTATTGGCTGAATAATATTACATGTACAAATATACCACATTTTATCTATTCATAAATTGATTTGGGTTGTTTCCACTTTTTGGCTATTACAAATAATGCAGCTATGAACATTTGTGCACAAGCTTTCCTGTGAATGTATGTTTCCTGTTAATTTTTTAACCCAATGTTAAACTTTTAAAATTATAACTGCTTCTCGCAAGTACCTGCCACGAAATAATATTAAGAATGGAATAAAAATATTTCTTGTGAAAAGATATATGAATGAACAGACCAGGCTATCATTATGTGAACCACAAAGCACCACCTAAGAAGTATTCTGTCAACAAAGATGGACCTTAATCGAATCAAGTCTAATGAGAACAGCACTGCCAAACAGAACTTTCTGTGACAATGGAAAGGTTCTATAAGCTGTGCTAGCCAATATGGCAGCCATTAGCCCTATGCGGCTTGTGAAACAAGAAACTAAATTTTTTATTGTTTTTCTATTATTTTTCCCCCTTAATGGGACAGGGTCTCGATGTCTCCCAAGCTAGAGTACAATCACAGCTCACTGAAGCCTTGAACTCCTGCACTCAAGCAATCCTCCCACCTTGGCCTCCCAAAGTGCTGGGATTACAGGTGTGAGCCACCAAACTTTTTCAGTTTTAATTAATCTAAATTTAAATAGCTACAAAGAGCTAGTAGCCACTCTAAGGATAGTGTAGTTCTAGATCTTCTAATTACAGAAAGAGGGATAAACAAATAAACATAAGGACATCACAAGGAAGCAAAATAACAAATCAAAAATACTAGACAATCTACAGGACAAATGCTCCAGTTTCTGCAAAAAGTCAATGGCATAAAAAAATATATATATAAAGGCCGGGCGCGGTGCCTCACACCTGTAATCCCAGCACTTTGGGAGACCAAGGCGGGCGGATCACAAGGTCAGGAGATCGAGACCATCCTGGCTAACACAGTGAAACCCCGTCTCTACTAAAAATACAAAAAATTAGCCGGGTGTGGTGACAGGCGCCTATAGGCCCAGCTACTCGGGAGGCTGAGGCAGGAGAATGGCATGAACCCGGGAGGCGGAGCTTGCAGTGAGCCAAAATCATGCCACTGCACTCCAGCCTGGGTGACAGAGCGAGACTTCGTCTCCAAAAAAAAACATATATATATATATATATGTGTGTGTGTATATATATATATATATGGTAAGTTATAAACTCTAGATTAAAAGACTAAGCAACAAAACAACCAATGGAAAACGTATTTTGTAGGTTGATAATGGCAATGTCATTTTATAGAAAACATTTTTAGAAATATGGGCGGGGCATGGTGGCTCACGCCTGTAATACCAGCACTTTCGGAGGCTGAGGTGAGTGGATCACAAGGACAGGAGTTCGAGATCAGCCTGGCCAGGATGGTGAAACCCCATCTCTACTAAAAATACAAAAAAATTAGCTGGGTGTGGTGGCGGGTGCCTGTAATCCCAGCTACTCAGGAGGCTGAGGCAGGAGAATCACTTGAACCCAGGAGGTGGAGGTTGCAGTGAGCCGAGATCGTGCCACTGTACTCCAGCCTGGACGACAGAACTAGACTCCATCTCAAAAATAAAAAAGAAATAAATACTTAATTCTTATAAATCCCTAAATGACCTTAACTCCCATGCCTCTGAGCTGTTACTATTCCTTCTGCCCAAAAGCCTCAGTTATCTCTTTCTGCATAACCCTATTTACTCCCCAGCCCCAAGGTCATATGGCATTTATTCATCTGATTTTAAGCTCAGGCAATACTGAGTGCCCAATTTCTTCAACTCCTCAGCCAACAGATTCTTCCCTCTGTGCCCCCAAAACTTATTGCACATTTCTTTATTATAGTCCTCACCACAACTGTCTCTATTAATATTTTGAGGATATAGGGATCAGCATTTTAAAAATACTTTCCAGGTATCCTACTATGTAGGCAGTACTGGAAAACCTCTGACTTCAAGCAATGGGCATCCCAGAGAGGGTTTTCCTTGAAGCACAAACACCTCAGGCTACAGCTAGATTCTTCCCACCTACTGAGTGTTGCTTAAGAATTATTCTTACTTTTAATATTTGCCAATAAAAATTAAATGATACCTAATTTTAACTTAAAGGCGTTTAATTACAAAGTTGAGCTTTTTTTTCATGTTTATTGGCAATTTGTATTACTTCTTTTTTTTTTTTTGAGACAGAGTTTCGCTCTTGTTGCCCAGGTTGGAGTGCAAAGGTGCAATCTCAGCTCACCACAACCTCCGCCTCCCAGGTTCAAGCGATTCTCCTGCCTCAGCCTCCAGAGTAGCTGGGATTACAGGCATACGCCACCACACCCAACTAATTTTGTATTTTTAGTAGACACGGGGTTTCTCCATGTTGGTCAGGCTGGTCTCAAACTCCTGACCTCAGGTGATCCGCCAGCCTCAGCCTCCCAAAATGCTGGGATTACAGGCATGAGCCACCGCACCCAACTGGCAATTTGTATTACTTCTTTTTTCAACTGACTGCTGATGTATTTGCCACTACTTCCATTAGGACAAATATTCTTTTCTTATTGATGTGCAAATGTACTTTACATATTGAGAATACCAATCCTCATATATATTTATTTGCTAGTGCCATTAGTTTTCTAACATTTTTGTGCCCATGACAAATTAATTTTAATACAATCAAATGTAGCAGTGATTTCTTTGATTTTTTCTTATTTTAGAAAATATCTTCATACACCAAGATTAAAGAGCCACCTATGTTTTATTCTAGTACTTCACGGTTTTATTTTTAACTGTTATATAAAAAGAATTATACAATATTTCACATTTTTTAAATAACCTTCATTAATATCGGCACTCATCAGAAAAGTCGTATGTATTTAGGATACTGTCAAGCAGTAAACTGTAAGTTTTTTCAAATTCTAATTTTCCATTGTAAACTTAAATTTTATTTCAGCCAACAAATGCTTGCAGCTACTTCCCTTGAAATGACTATCACAGTTCATCTGAGAAAATATGTCAAATAGCCAATTCTGTACAATTCTAATCTAATTTGTCTGTTAGCTGTTGCTTTCAAGTTAAAAAAAAAAAAAAAAAAAAAAGGCCGGGCGTGGTGGCTCACGCCTGTAATCCCAGCACTTTGGGAGGCTGAGGCAGGCGGATCACCTGAGGCCAGGAGTTCGAGATCAGCCTGGCCAACATGGTAAAACCCCATCTCTACTAAAAATACAAAAACTAGCTGGCCTTGCTGCCTATAATCCCAGCTCCTTGGGAGGCTGAGGCAGAAGAATTGCTTGAACCCAGAAGGTGGAGGTTGCCGTTAGCCAAGATCGCACCATTGCACTCCAGCCTGGGAAAGAGAGCAATAGTCCATCTCAAAAAATAAAATAAAATAAAATGGTATTCCATGGAAAAAAATAAAGCAGTTAGCTCAGCTTACAACTCAAAAAACTATAAATGCTTTTCTTTTTTCCAAAATAACCAACACACTAGCCAGTATGCAGTCAGAAGTGCTTTCTCCAGCACTTTGGGAGACTGAGACATGTGGATCGCTTGAGCTCAGAAGTTCGAGACCAGCCTGGGCAACAAAGTGAGACTCTTGTCGCTACAAAAAATACAAAAATTAGCCAGGCATGATGACGCATGCCTGTGGTCCCAGCCACTTGGGAGGCTGAGGTGGGAGAATGGTTTGAGCCTGGGAGCCAGAGACCATGCCGCTGTACTCTCGCCTTGGCGACAGAGTCAGACTCTGTCTCAAAAAAAAAAAAAAGTTTTATGTGAACTTCCCATTTCTTCACAAATATTTTTAAAGGAATACTCATGGATCAACATTTTTCAAAAATTAATAATTTTAACTGTTTTGTCAAGGACATTCTTCAATAAAAATGGCAGGGTTTGCTGTTGTTCCTGTGAGTACACAGAGGTAAAGAATGCCATCACTATGAGTACAATCTGGAGCTTAGCACTGCCTTGATGTGTACCAAGCCACCAGCAATTTTATCCACATTGCTTTTGTACTACCAGAGCCAATGTCATCACTGAAAAAGGCAAACATCTTTTATTTTAGTATTATTACCAAGTAAATATTTCCTTACAAATACTAATGTCTTAGTATTATTAGGATATTCTGACCTCATGGGCTACCGGAGAGGGTCTTGGTAACCCCCAGGAGTCTTTGGTCCCTGCTCTGAGAAACAATGATCTAGACAGTAAGAAGGGAAACACACTAATTTTTATATATATACACACACACACACACACACACACATATATATTTTTTTTTTTTTTTTTTTTGAGAGAGAGTCTTGCTCTGTTGCCAGGCTGGAGTGCAGCGGCGCAATCTCAGCTCACTGCAACCTCCGCCTCCTGGGTTCAAGTGATTCTCCTGCCTCAGCCTCCCAAGTAGCTGGGACTACAGGCATGTGCTACCATGCCCAGCTAATTTTTTGTATTTTTAGTAGAGACAGGGTTTCACACCATGTTGGCCAGGATGGTCTCGATCTTTTGACCTTGTGATCCACCCATCTCGGCCCCCCAAAGTGCTGGGATTATAGGCATGAGCCACCACGCCTGGCCAGGAAACATGCTAAATGTAAAGGTAGTTGATAAAGACTATGAAGGACACTGTGGATTCTGCTAAGTCTGAAGTCTATCTGTCAGCTTCAGCATTTAGAACTATGCCACTGGCCAACAAAGTTTGTCCAGGACTCTACTTTTTCTTTAATTAATTAATTTTTTTTTTCCCCCCAGAGACAGAGTCATGCTATGTTGCCCAGGTTGGTCTCAAACTCCTGGCCTCAAGTGATCCTTCCACCCCCAGCATCCTGAGTAGCTGAGATTGCAGGCATGAGCCACTGCACCACCTGGCTCTGCTTTTTCTTTTTATTCTACCAAAGTTTAACTTTAAAATTTATTTTCATCAAGTCACTTTCAACACAGGCCAACAACTACCCTTTTAACTTGGTGCCTATATTGGAACTGCTGTTTGACTCTGACCAAAAATATTAGACATTCTGACTTTAAAACCATACTTCACTGAATTTAAGAGCAGCAATATTTTTTATTTAACAGTCCAAGATACCACTGGGGATGCATATTTGGAGTCCTTAAATATATAAATTCTGGAATAATTAACTTATTCTGAATAAAACTTTAATTTTTTTTGTCTACCTAGAAAACATACATAGCATTAAGTATACCATTAATTGTAAAGGCATTTCAATTTCAACTTACTGCAAACCTAAGAAGAAGGCAAGACTTTCCAACCCCAGAGTCGCCAATCAGAAGTAACTTGAATAAATAATCACTGCAAAAAGAAAAAGAAAATGATGTTAATAAAAAGCATACTGCATTATTGTAAGCTATAAACAACAAAAACACAGCTACAAATAACAACTCACTGTGAAGACTACATCTCCTATAAAGCCCATGCATGGCTTAAGCCAAAACTGGGAACAGCTGCAGCCCTTCTGACAGATCACTAAACATGACAGAATATGTAAAAAGTAGGCAATGTCACCTATGATCTCTAACATCAGTGAACTTCCACTTAAAAGAAGGAAAAGAAAAATAAGTGATATGCACTCTTGGACTGCCCAAGATACTTAAAACATTCTAAATAAATCCCACTCCTCTACAGTATTAGATTACAGAAAGCTAACTTTTCATTGTTTTTACCCATGAAATATTAGTCTCTCCTTCAAATTCTAAGATCAGGCCAGGCGCAGTGGCTCACACCTGTAATCCCAACATTTTGGGAAGCCAAGGCAGGCAGTTCACTTGAGGTCAGGAATTCAAGACCAGCCTGACCAACACAGTGAAACCCCGTCTCTATTAAAAATACAAAAATTAGCCAGGCATGGTGGTGGGTGCCTGTAATCCCAGCTACTCAGGAGGCTGAGGCAGAAGAACTGCTTGAACCCAGGAGGCAAAGGTTGCAGTAACCTGAGACGCTGCACTCCAGCTCCAGCCTGGGCAATAAGAATGAAACTGTCTCAAAATGAGGAGAAAAAAAAAAAATTCCAAGATCAAATAATTTCACAGCACTCCTCCAATGAAGGGGTTTTCATGATCCTTCTCTAGCATCCAGCTTGAATTCTCCCCTCAAAACAATGTTCATTTAACTTCTGAAAGCCCTTATTATATTTTAAACTAGAAATGTGGTAAATTCACAGGCTGTTTAAGTGCAAAACTTGACCAACATTCTACACTTGTATTAAAGCATTTTTCAGAACCATTGAAAACCAGGCTCTTTTTTTTTTTTTTTTTTTTTTTTTTTTGAGATGGAGTCTTGCTCTGTCACCAGGCTGGAGTACAGTGGCGCGATCTCGGCTCACTGCAACCTCTGCCTCCCTGGTTCAAGTGATTCTTCTACCTCAGCCTCCCAAGTAGCTGGGAATACAGGCATGCGCCACCATGCACAGCTAATCTTTGTATTTTTAGTAGAGACGGGATTTCACCATGTTGGCCAGGACGGTCTCAATCTCCTGACCTCATGATCTGCCCGCCTCAGTCTCCCAAAGTGCTGGGATTACAGGTGTAAGCCACCGCGCCCAGCAATAAAACGAGGCTCGCTTTATGTATCTCTAACATTGCCAGGCCTAACTCAAAAACTATCCCCAGAGATTACTTCATGGAACTAAGACAACATATTATTCATCCATGGTCTCCAAGGAAATCCCTCATAGATCCTTTCCAACTGAGACCAGTTCTATGCATTCTTTTAAGCAATTTCAAAAGGACAAAAACCTTAGAATTTACATATCAGTTTTGTAGAAGATACACGTGATTTTGTATTTGTCCTTTTTGATTTACTTTCCAAAAAATGCTAAAGTGAAAACCACGTCACAATTTAGATTAAAATTATGTACATATAAACAAGATATAAAACTTTTTATTTTTTTATTTTAATTGCACTGCCAAAAAAGAGAGGATATAAAACTTCCATTAAGTGATTATCTTTGTGAATATTTAACTATTATGTAGGTTTACATAATGATATGCATTACTTAAAACATTGTTTTGGTTTTAGCAAACTACCATATTACACTTATTGTTATACTTATTGTCCTTAATTATCAGCAGCAAAACAGAAGTCAGAGAAGAAAACAAAAAGCTTTTTTTTTTTTTTTCTTTGAGACGGAGTCTTGCTCTGTCGCCCAGGCTGGAGTGCAGTGGCCGGATCTCAGCTCACTGCAAGCTCCGCCTCCCGGGTTTACGCCATTCTCCTGCCTCAGCCTCCCGAGTAGCTGGGACTACAGGCGCCCGCCACCTCGCCTGGCTAGTTTTTTGTATTTTTTATTAGAGACGGGGTTTCACCATGTTAGCCAGGATGGTCTCGATCTCCTGACCTCGTGATCCGCCCATCTCGGCCTCCCAAAGTGCTGGGATTACAGGCTTGAGCCACCATGCCCGGCCAACAAAAAGCTTTTAAACAAGTAAATCAGAAGAGGGGACTGAAGCACAGAATGAACTAGACATCCTTTCCAGTTTGAGATTTTAAAATTTTTAAAAAGATTGCTATTGTAGAATATTATCCTTAATAAATGATACCTAATATCAACGATTTGTATGTGGCAATTCAGCTGGCTGACTGACTTTACTACTATTGATAAGGCTCCTTCTTAATTAAACCAAATATTCTTTTTTCTTTTTTTGAGACAGAGTCTTGCTCTGTTGCTCAGGCTAATTTTTGCGTTTTTAGTAAACACAGGGTTTCACTATGTTGGTCAGGCTGGTCTCCAACTCCTGACCTCAAGCAATCTACCCGCCTTGGCCTCCCAAAGTGCTGGGATTACAGGTGTGAGCCACCGTGCCCGGCCCCAAATATTCTTTTGTTGTTTGTTTGTTTTGAGACAAGAGTCTCGCTCTGTCGCCCAGGCTGGAGTGCACTGAAGCAATCTCAGGTCACTGCAGCCTCCACCTCCCAGGTTCAAGCAATTCTCCTGCATCATCCTCCAAAGTAGCTGGGATTACAGGCATGTGCCACCACGCCCAGCTAATTTTTGTGTTTCTAGTAAAGACAGGAATTTCACCATGTTGGCCAGGCTGGTCTCAAACTCCTGACCTCAGGTAATCCGCCTGCCTCAGCCTCCCAAAGTGCTGGGATTACAGGCGTGAGCCACAGCGCCCAGCGCCAAACATTCTTAAGAATACTAAACACCGAACATTAACAATGAGTATATGTTAAGAATTTACATGTATTAAGATAGCAAGACTATCACAGCATTGATACTACCATAGTAGGTTGGTTTTTTGGGGGGATGTTGTTGTTGTTATTACAGAGTCTCACTCTGTCGCCCAGACTGGAGTGCAGTGGCTCAATCTCGACTCACTGCAACCTCTGCCTCCAGGGTTCAAGTGATTCTCAGGCCTCAGCCTCCTGAGTAGTTGGGATTTAGTAGGGAGGTTTTTAAACAAGTTTCAACACAACAACTGGACTTAACGTACCAATCTCCCTGAGCACCATGCCAGGCATCCAGTAAACACTCAAAAACATTCTCTGAATTCGCCTTACTGGACCCAGTTACAGTAAAGGACTGTACAGGGCCTCAGATGTTGTCTGAAGTATCACCTTAAAGATCAACAACTCAGGCCAGGTGCAGTGGCTCACGCCTGAGGTCAGAAGTTCCAGACCAGCCTGGCCAACATGGTGAAACCCTGTCTCTACTAAAAATACTAAAATTAGCCAGATGTGGTGGTGGGCAGCTTTAATTCCAGCTACTCGGGAGGCTGACCCATGAGAATTGCTTGAACTCAGGAGGTGGAGGTTGCAGTGAGCTCAGCCTGGGCAAAAGAGGAGTTTCAAAAAAAAAAAACAAAATCAACAACTCTATTTCAGAGCAACCATCAAGCTTTAAAAAACATGAATGGGCCCCCTGAGGTCAGGTGATTAGCTGGGTGTAGTGGCAGGCACCTGTAATCCCAGCTACTCGGGAGGCTGAGGCAGGAGAATCACTTGAACCTGGGAGGCGGAGGTTGCAGTGAGCTGAAATCATGCACTCCAGCCTGGGCAACAAGAGCAAAACTCCATCTCAAAAAAAAAAAAAAAAAGAAAGAAAGAAACATGAAGCCTTCCTAATTGCATTACAAGTTACATTATGGATCCAAGAAATTAATAGTCAATTTTTTTTTAACTACCTTTTTCAACCATTACATTCTTTTTAAGTTTTACAAATACCACACTGTTATTTTTAAACACTGGGCGCAGTGGCTCAGTGAGCCTGTAATCCCAGCACTTTGGAAGGCTGAAGCAGGTGGATCACCTGAGGTTGGGAGTTCCAGACCAGCCTGGCCAACGTGGTGCAACCCCATCTCTACTAAAAATACAAAATTAGCCAGGCATGGTGGCACATGCCTGTAATCCCAGCTACTCAGGAGGCAGAGGCAGGAGAATCGTTTGAACCCGGAAGGTGGAGGCTGCGGTGAGCCAAGATCACACCATTATACTCCAGCCTGGACAGTAAGAGCGAAACTCAAAAAAACAAACCAAAAAAAAAACATTATTTATGAGTTTCTAATAATTTAAGGTTTAAATTTAAGCCACTATAAATAATATGAAGAGTTGAGTGCTCTGTGTAAGACAATCTTTGCAAAAGACTACTGGTTCTCTCGCAAACCATTTGTTTACTAGCATAACAGTCACATGAGAAAGGCAAATAAAATCAAACCCACAAACTTCCCCACCTCCCCTTATCAAAGACATACACCGAAATAGTGTGATCAGTGACATGTTAACTTGCATTGGGACATTTTAAATCACCTACTACAGAAGCAGTTTCTCAACTGTAAATATACTGAATATTCGTGAGAATTCATTGCTCTGAGTTTGCTTTAAAATGTTTCTATAATTTACAAAACACCACACAGTAAAAATGTTGATAGAAAACATGCAAATATAAAATTAGAGAGCACAAGGACAGAAGTTTGGTACAAAGAGCCAAGACTAATTTAGCAAATGGTTAGACTTTAAATGTATTTATTCTTCATTCCTCATGAATTTGGATCAAGTTTTCATCCTACAATAATATAATTTTGACTTAAGTGAAAAAAACTAAATTATGCTAGTTTAGAAACCTATAAAGATTTGGCTGGGTGCGGTGGCTCACACCTGTAATCCCAGCACTTTGGGAGGCCGAGGTGGGTGGATCACCTGAGGTCAGGAGTCCAAGACCAGCCTGACCAACATGGTGAAACCCCGTCTCTACTAAAAAAAAAAAAAAAAAAATACAAAAATTAGCTCAGTATGGTGCCAGATGTCTGTAATCCTAGCTACTTGGGTGGCTGAGGCAGGAGAATCACTTGGACCCAGGAGGCGGAGGTTGCAGTGAGCCGAGATTGCATCATTCCACTCCAGCCTGGGCGACAGAGCGAGACTCCTTCTCAAAAAAAAAAAAAGAAGAAAAAGAAACCTTTGAAGATTTACAATTGTCACCCTCCTAAATTATTCTAGTAAATCCCATCCACTGTTTCCAAATCAGAACTTCCTCTAGCTTTTTGTACTTCTAATCTACTATAACTTCATTATTTTCTACCCTCCAGAAGTTTGGAGTCTGTGTTTCTCCACCCTTATGTTTGACATAGCTATCTGTGGGTGTGGAATGTAAGCTGGCTTATGCATCTATGTATACAAGGATCTAGCACTGTGCCTTTTACAAAGCATGTGCTAAGAGATCAGGGAACATTTTAGTTTTACATTTTTAATCAGGCCTCTTTCATCATGAGATACAGCTACAGAAAATTTGTGCCATCCTTGATTAACATTTTTGGCCAAAATACTAGGTGGAAAAAACGATGAGGGTAGGCCGGGCGCGGTGGCTCAAGCCTGTAATCCCAGCACTTTGGGAGGCCGAGACGGGCG
Organism: Theropithecus gelada; assembly: GCF_003255815.1. Taxonomy (NCBI): domain Eukaryota; kingdom Metazoa; phylum Chordata; class Mammalia; order Primates; family Cercopithecidae; genus Theropithecus; species Theropithecus gelada. Next base: position 85,761,748 of record NC_037681.1, read on the forward strand.
GATCACGAGGTCAGGAGATCGAGACCATTCTGGCTAACACGGTGAAACCCCGTCTCTACTAAAAATACAAGAAAATTAGCCGGGCGAGGTGGCGGGCGCCTGTAGTCCCAGCTACTCGGGAGGCTGAGGCAGGAGAATGGCGTGAACCCGTGGGGGCGGAGCTTGCAGTGAGCCGAGATCGCGCCACTGCACTCCAGCCTGGGGCACACAGCAAGACTCCGTCTCAAAAAAAAAAAAAAAAAAAAACGATGAGGGCATGGCATGTTAAAAGGATACAGGAATCGTCCGGGCGTGGTGGCTCACGCCTGTAATCCCAGCACTTTGGGAGGCTGAGGCGGGCGGATCATGAGGTCAGGAGATGAGACCATTCTGGCTAACAGGGTGAAACCCCATCTCTACTAAAAATACAAAAAATTAGGCATGGTGGCAGGCGCCTGTAGACCCAGCTACTCAGGAGGCTGAGGCAGGAGAATTGCTTGAACCCAGGAGGTGGAGGTTGCAGTGAGCACAGATGGCACCACTGCACTCCAGCCTGGGCAGCAGAGGAAGACTCCGTCTCAAAAAAACAACAACAACAACAACAAAAAAAGCCAAGCCAGAACAATTTGAGGCACATAGTAAATAACTATGTATCAGATTATAACTCACAAAATAAATACCCATGAATTCATTACCAGTATAAATGATTAAATAAATAAATGGGAGAGAAGAGACAAGTCTTCCTTATAGGACTTCAATAATACATGCTGAAGAAATGAGAAAAACAGAAAATGACCAGTAGCACTACATTAATAATTGCTGCAATGCTGGGTGTGGTGGCTCACACCTGTAACTCCCACGTACTTATAAGGCTGAGGTAAAAGGATGACATGAGGCCAGAAGTTCAAGACTAGCCTGAGCAATACAGCAAGACCCCCATCTCTAAAAATACTTTTTTTCATCAGTTGGGTGTGGTGGTCTATGCCTGTAGTCCCAGCTACTTGAGAGGCTGAGGCAGAAGAATCACTTGAGCCCAGGAGTTTGAGTGAGCCATGAACTCACTACAGCATTCCAACTTGGGCAACACAGTGAGATCCATCCCTTTAAAAAAAAAAAAAAAAAATTAAGGAAAAAAGAAAAAGAAAAAATAATTGCTGCAAGGAAGATTTACTAGATAAATGCTAAGTTAATGGGTAAAACTAAGGGGAAACAGGATATTTGCATGACCTCATCAAAGTATATCCCTCAAAATATTGGCCGGGCATGGTGGCTCACACCTGTAATCCTAGTGCTTTGGGAGGCCAACGCGGGTGGACTGCCTGAGCTCAGGAGTTCAAGACCGGCCTGGGCAACACGGTGAAACCCCTTCTCTACTAAAATACAAAAAATTAGCCAGGCATGGTGGCACATGCCTGTAGTTTCAGCTACTTGGGACACTGAGGCAGGAGAATCACTTGAACCTGGGAAGTGGTGGCTGCAGTGAGCCAAGAACACACCACTTCACTCCAGCCTAGGCAACAGAGCGTGAGGCCGTCTCACAAAAAAAAAAAAAAAAAAAGAAAAAACATCAGACAAATGCAAACTGACAGACAACTGACAGACATTCTACAAAATACCTATCAGCACTCTTCAAATGTGTCAAGATAACGAAAAAGAAGGAAAGACTGAGAAACTGTCACAGACTGAAGGTGGCTAACATGGCCTAGAACTAAATACAATATGGTATACTGAATTAGATCCTAGAATAGAAAAAGAACATTAGTGAAAAAATTAGAGAAACCAGATTAAGTCTATAGTTTAGTTAACACTGTACCAATATTTATTTCTTAATTTGGACAAAAGTACCATGTATGTAAGATGTTACTATTAGGAGAAGTGGAGTGAAGGGTATACAAGAACTCTACATTGATTTCACAATTTCAGTAAATCTAAATTTAGTTCAAAATAAAAAGGGTTTTAGAAAAGGTTTTAAAAGGTTTTTATAAAGGTTAAAAAAATTATGAGGAGGCCGGGCGAGGCTCAGACCTGTAATCCCAGCACTTTGGGAGGCTCAGGCAGACGGATCACCTGAGGTAAGGAGTTCGAGACCAGCCTGGCCAACATAGTGAAACCCTGCCTCTACTAAAAATATAAAATTCGCCAGGTGTGGTGGCAAGCACCTGTAGTCTCAGCTACCTCAGGAGGCTGAGGCAGGAGAATCACTTGAACCTGGGAGGCAGAGGTTGCAGTGAGCTGAGATCGCACCACTGCACTTTAGCCTGGGCAACAGAACGAGACTCCATCTCAAAAAACAAAACAAAACAAAACGAAAAACGACAATCACTTCAAAAAGCTAGCTCATGATATAGATATAATTTTTTTTTTTTTTTGACGGAGTTTTGCTCTTGTTGCCCAGGCTGGAGTACAATAGCAGGATCTCAGCTCACTGCAACCCCCACCCCCCGGGTTCAAGGGATTCTCCTGCCTCAGCCTCCTAAGTAACTGGCATTACAGGCATGTGCCACCACACCCAGCTAATTTTGTATTTTTAGTAGAGACGGGGTTTCTTCATGTTGGTCAGGCTGGTCTCAAACTCTGACCTCAGGTGATCCACTTGCCTCGGCCTCCCAAAGTGCTGGGATTACAGGCATGAGCCACCATGCCCGGTCTTTTCTTTTTTTTTGAGACAGAGTCTTGCTCTGTCGCCTAGGCTGGAGTGCAATGGCATGATCTCGGCTCACTGCAACCTCCACCTCCCGGGTTCAAGCACTTCTCCTGTCTTAGTCTCCCGAGCAGCTGGGATTACAGTTTTGTGCCACCACGCCTGGCTAATTTTTGTATTTCAGTAGAGATGGGGTTTCACTATGTTGGCCTGGCTGGTCTCAAACTCCTGACCTCAAGTGATCCACCTGCCTCAGCCTTCCAAAGTGCTGGGATTATAGGCATGAGCCACCATGCCCAGCAACTTACAATATTTTTAAACAATATGAGAGACATTTCACGTTTTCTCAAGTTAAATCTAATCACAAATTGGGCTGGGTTTGTAAAATAAAGCTGCTTTTGAGGTACAAGTATTTCTATTATCAGTGAAATTCTGCTGAACTGCTTGAATTTTATAATACTATGAGCAGATATTATATTTTAATTTTAAAAGTTCACTCTATGAGAAAGCTAAAAACAGTTAAGGCAAGAATGGCATAGAATAAGCGTGGACAGAAAGAAGTAGGCAGAGAGAAATTAACAGTAGGCTTTAACAACTAGATGGTGGGCATCAAATACAGCAACAAGAGAAAAATTATTTTTGCTATCAGTTTTTCCTATAAATCAACTTTTGGTCTACTGAGATTCCAACGATAAAACAAAAGCAATAAGGTACAGTAAGGATGAGTTTTATTCTACTCAGTTTGCATGAAGTTAAATGACTGATGACAGGTACAGGCACGGTAGCTTGGGCCTGTTAATTCCAGCACTTAGGGAGGCTGAGGTTGGAGGATCACTTGAGCCCAAGAGTTCGAGACCAGCCGGGGCAACATAGTGAGAAGCTCCAGCTCTTAAAAAAATTTAAGGAAAAAATGATCAATGACAGGATATGTGAGTTTTTGCTAACATTAGAATCGTCTTTTGCTTAACAGATGGGAAAAAAATTGAACTATATATATTCAATTACAAATCAGTAAGAGGGCTCACCCCAGAACCCTTGTTTCAAATTTCAGTTTAGAGTTCTATTTCCATTATTTGTTGGCGTGCAAAAATGGCACTGGTACATATATGTACATTTATGATCTGAATATAGTCTTGATGTCTGCTGATGTATGTACCTATGCCATTTTTGTATGCAAGCACTACCATTTCCTATACCTTTTTAAAAAAAGCCTGGTGCAGTGGTGCACACCTGTAGCCCCAGCTACTTAGGAGGCTGAGAGAGGAGGGTAACTTGAGCCCAGGAATTCCGGGTTGCAGTGAGCTAGGATAGAACCACTGCACTTGCTCTAGCTTAGGCAACAGAGTGAGACCCCATCTCTAAATTAAAAATATAAAAATTAAAAGTCACTATTGTGAAAGCATGGAACAATATTTTTTAAATAAAATGTTAGAAAAACAGACTTTCGGTTCAAAATTCTATTTAGGTAAAATTCTTTTCTTGCCTACAGTACAAAGTAGAGGATGAATCAGCTTGTTTCCGAATCTAACATGCTACTGGAAATTCTAAAACCTCCAAAATAACACTGTTATGTGAAAGGATTACGGAATTTTTTTTTTTAAGTATAACCTCATTTTTGTTTTTTAAAAAGTCTTTAGAGGAGCTAGGCATGGCTAGCTCATCTCAGCACTCAGAGGCTGGAGCAGGAAGTCTAAACTGCAAGATTATAATGGATTGATGGTTTCTTCTTTATACCTTTTTAACAACCTGCAATAAGCTTGTATGACTTTTATAACCAGGAGAAAAAAAAATGTTATTTGAAAGGAGAAGAAAAGCATTTTATTCAATGACTTAACACCCTTACAAATGTGTTCAGCATATGTCAGCATAGCACACCGATCATAACACAAATTACTTCTAAGTAGGTAGAGTAGGTCAAGGTTGTAAACAGATAGCAATGGCATACTCCCAATACAGCCACAAGTACATGAAGTTAAATTTTGGGTTAAATGAGAATATACTGTTTTCTTCTTTCATGGAATAAAATCTAGATTCTCAGACAAGGTTCACATGTCAATGAACACTTTACAAAAGAAAGCTGTTTGACATTAACCCAACTTTCAATATTCCACCCTTTGGAAACATGCTAAGGAAGAAAAAAAGTCTAACAGCAGAGAACTATAGTGTATAGTTGTATTTGTACAAACAGAAATACAAATATAAATTTATACAAACAGAAATACAAACTTTATAATATCAGCTGTAAGTACCTTAGAAAAGGCCTATTCTAAAAAGCGCAATGGAAACTATATTTATTCTCTTTCATCTAGAATGGATTCATTTGCATGACAGGAATTCTTATGGTTTAAACGTATCCTCCGAAGTTCCTGTGTTAGACACTTAATCCCCAATACAACAGTGTAAGGATGCAGAGCCTAATGAGAGGTGATTAGGTCACGAGGGCTCCGCCCTCATGAATGGATTAATGCATTCTCTCAAAAGTGGGTTAGCTTTCTCCTGAGTCACTCTGTTATAAAAGTGAGTTCAGGCCGGGCGCGGTGGCTCAAGCCTGTAATCCCAGCACTTTGGGAGGCCGAGACGGGCGGATCACGAGGTCAGGAGATCGAGACCATCCTGGCTAACACGGTGAAACCCCGTCTCTACTGAAAAAAATACAAAAAACTAGCCGGGCGAGGTGGTGGGCACCTGTAGTCCCAGCTACTCGGGAGGCTGAGGCAGGAGAATGGCGTAAACCCAGGAGGCGGAGCTTGCAGTGAGCTGAGATCCGGCCACTGCACTCCAGCCTGGGCCACAAAGCGAGACTCCGTCTCAAAAAAAAAAAAAATAAAATAAAATAAAAAAAAATAAAATAAAAAAAAAATAAAAGTGAGTTCAAGCCCCTTCGTGCTCTCTGTCTTGACATACTCACTTGCCTTTCTACCTTCCACCATATGATAACAGCACAAAGGCCAGAACCATGCTCTTGAAGTTCCCAGCCTCCAGAACCACAGACCAAATAAACTTCTACTGTTTATACCCAGTCTGTACTATTCTGTTATAGCAGCAGAAACAGACTAAGACAGGAATGTTATTTTATCTTCTTCTAAATGTCTTCTTTGAAAATAGCATAAGACTAAGCTCACATATCAAATTTAAAACAAAATCCTGATACACTGGCCAAATAAAGTTTAAGGGAAAACTATCAAGACAACTAAACTACATACTATTTTAATAACCTTGGGGTATAAAATAATAAAAACTTCAGCTGTAATGATCATGTTTGACATATATGTTTCTTCTTCACTCACTTTAAGTACACTCCACAGAACACAATTCAAAACCGACCTTCAGGTTGAAACACTCCTTGCTGGAGACAAGAGGTAAGAACTTTTAGTTAGTTCATATGCTTCTGTACTGTGAATTTTACAGTGAGCACATATTACTTTTATAATTAAAAAAAAAATTAAACAAACATTCAGCTGTGGACAAGCAGCCTGCCAGTCAATATAAATGGTCAATATGATCAATTACCAGGAATCTGAGAGGGCAATGGTCTTTCTCCAAATTTAAGGAAATAGTCAAGCAATTAAAAAAAAAGTTTCCATTCAGATGAACCATCTTAAAAAAAATGGTTCCCATAATCAACCACTAAAATTACATGTTTTTATTTGATATTTAGAGACAATAGATTAATTTTCCAGGTTCCAATACAGTTATGTTTAGAACAGTATTCTAAAAATTCAAAGCTGGCCAGGTGCAGTGAGTCACGCCTGTAATCCCAGCATTTTGGGAGGCCGAAGTGGGTGGATCACTTGAGGCCAAGAGTTCGAAACCAGTCTGGCCAACATGGTAAAACCCCATCTCTGCTAAAAATACAAAAATTAGTCGGACGTGGTAGTGGGCGCCTCTAGTCCCAGCTACTAAGGAGGCTGAGGCAGGGAGAACTGCTTGAACCTGTGAGGCGAGGTTGCAGTGAGCCGATATCATGCCACTGCACTCCAGCCTGGGCAACAGAGCAAGACTCCTTCTCAAAAAAAAAAATAAATAAAATAAAAATAAAAATTCAAAGCTGAAATTCTGAAAGAAATTTTGGTAGTGCCAAAGGAAGCAGCAAGTGACACAAGATGACAAAAGGGTAGACAGTCTTTAATCTGCATACAACAAGTATTTGCTGAAAAACACACCAAGAAGGGTGTGTTCAATGTTCTCTACCTCCTTACCTCTCAAAGTCTGCATGCGTTTGGACCTGGAAGACCTGTACTTAAATTCAGGCTCTACTGCATACTAGCTATAGGATCTTGGTGCAAGTTACTCACTTATCACCATGAGCCTCAATTTCCTCATCTATAAGGTTCAATTAGCACCCACTACCACCCAATTAGGCTTCTTGTCAGGATTATAAATCACGTTTCTGAAACATCTAGCACATACTGTCTGGCACATACAGAAGCACAATAAGTGGCCATGGTTATTTCTCCTTCCTCCTACCAAAACCATGAGGTAACAATACAAATTTCAGAGGTTTGGACAAAAACTTTGAAGCTATTTATCCAAAGCTTCTGTTCAGATTATCGGTGACAAAGGAACACAGGAGTTTACATATATAATCTAAAGTTAAAGTTTAAAAATTGCCTAACAGTTATAAGTACTATGATCATACAAGTCACAACTCCCAAAGCCTAGTAATGCATAAAACAGTAACATGCTCTGAAAGTGTGCCCTCTACTGCAAGAGAAGGCAGCTCTCTGCTTCATTTGCTTTTCATAGAAAGACATCCATGACTTCTAAGGCTCCAAGTTTAAATATATAACAAGACAGAAAAACTGAGAATGGATACAATTAATTTCAACCCAAGATGTGAAGGGTAAAGTTAAAAGCCCATTTATAAATAATACATACCTCACAAACCCTTCTTAAATCCTTCCCCCCCCCCCCCCCACCACCACCACAAAGACACAGTTTTGCTATGTCACCAAGGCTGAAGCGCAGTGGCGCAATCACAGCCCACGGCAGCCTCCAACTTCTGGGCTCAAGCAACCCTCTTGCCTCGGCCTCTCGAGTAGCTGGGACCACAAGTACACCGACCACACCTGGTTATTTTTTTAGTTTTTTAGTTTTTTTTTTTGAGACAGGGTCTTCATATGTTGCCCAGGTCTCAAAATCCTGGCCTCAGGCAATCCTCCCACCTCAGACTCCCGAGTGGCTGGGACTACAGGTGCACACCACCACACCTAGCTAATTTTTTAATTTTTTGTACAGAGGGGATCTTACTAGGTTGCCCAGGCTGATTTGAACTCCTGGCCTCAAGCAATCCTCCTGCCTCAGCCTCCCAAAGTGCTAGGATTATAGGCATGACCCACCACACCAGGCCTCCAATCATGAATTCTTAAAGTAACTGACCACAAAATGTTAGTGCCTAATTACTTGACTAAAATTTTTTTTTTCTTTTTTTTTTTTTTGAGATAGGCTGTCACTCTGTCACCTAGGCTAGAGCGCAATGGTGCAATCTCGGCTCACTGCAACCTCCACCTCCCAGGCTCAAGCAATCCTCCTATTTCAGCCTCCCAAGTAGCTGGGACCATAGGCGCATGCCACCATGCCCAGCTAGTTTTATTTTTGGTAGAGACGAGGTTTTACCATGTTGCCCAGGTTGGTCTCAAACTCCTGGGCTCAAGCGATTTACCCACCTCAACCTCTGAAAGTGCTAAGATTACAGGAGTGAGCCACCACAACCAGTCTAAAATGTTAAATTCTTAGAAGTAACCACACGTAGTAAAGCAGAAAGAGCCTACTTGTACTGTGACATCCAAGCCTTTGAGTTAAAATTCCAATTCAGCTGCTTACTTTGAATGCCATTGGGCATGTCATTTAACTCTTCTCTGCCTCTGTTTCCTTGTTTGTAAAACTAGGACATTTTCTTCACAGGATTATTGTGACGGTTAAGGGAAATAATGTACACATAAACTTTCCGGCTGGTTTTGTAAAACTAGGACATTTTCTTCACAGGATTATTGTGATGGTTAAGGGAAATAATGTACACACATAAACTTTCTGGCTGATGGGAACTCAGTTCTGCTGACCCCACTCAGACAAACATCTAGTGTTCTGGAGTCCTTTGGGAGTCCTTTGGGAGCAGCTCTGTTCCTCTCCAGTTGAATCAACATAACTAAAACTTTCGTTAACAGAAATTACAGGCGCCTTCCTCAAATCTTTCACACTATTTTGCCACGCTGTTTCGTAAACATATCACAATATTTAACTTGTATTAATCGTTATATTGATTATGTTTGTTTGAACATGAGTCATTTTCTTAACTAATTTGTAAGCCCCTGGAGCACAGTCCATGTTTTATTTTTTTTTTGGAGACGGAGTCTTGCTCTGTCACCCAGGCTGGAGTGCAGTGGCACCATCTTGGCTCACTACAAGCTCCGCCTCCCAGGTTCTCGCCATTCTCCTGCCTCAGCCTCCCGAGTAGCTGGGACTACAGGCGCCTGCCACCATGCCTGGCTAATTTTTTGTATTTTTTAGTAGAGACGGGGTTTCACTGTGTTAGCCAGGATGGTCTCGATCTCCTAACCTTGTGATCCGCCCGCCTTGGCCTCCCAAAGTGCTGAGATTACAGGCTCGGCCACAGTCCATGTTTCGTAATTTAAAACAAGCAACAACAAAAGTTTTTAAAAAACAGGAAAAAAAACTCAACTCTTAGTACTCTGATGATAGAAAAGGGCTATTTTCCTTTTTTGTTTGTTTTTTCTTGAGACAGTTTTTTGCTCTGTCGCCTAGGCTGGAGTGCAGTGGCACAATCTCGGCTCACTGCAACCCTTGCCTTCAGGGTTCAAGCAATTCTCCTGCCTCAGCCTCCTGAGTAGCTGGGACTACAGGCACGTGCCGCCACACCCAGCTGATGTTTTGTATTTTAGTACAGACAGGGTTTCACCGTGTTTCCCAGGATGGTCTCGAACTCCCGAGCTCAGGCGATCCATCCGCCTCGGCCTCCCAAAGTGCCGGGACTACAGGCGTGAGCCCCCCGCCCAGCCAAAAGGGCTATATTCTTTACCAAGCCTTCCTCCAAGATAAAATTCTCCATGTGTGTACCTTTGTATGTATGTATAGACAACTACAACTTTTGAGACGGAGTCTCGCCCAGGCTGGAGTGCAGTGGCGCGATCTCGGCTCACTGCAAGCTCTGCCTCCCGGGTTCATGTTACTCTCCTGCCTCAGCCTCCCAAGCAGCTGGGACTATAGGCGCCCGCCACCACGCCCAGCTAATTTTTTGTATTTTTAGTAGAGATGGGGTTTCACCATGTTGGCCAGGATGGTCTCGATCTCCTAACCTTGTGATCCACCCGCCTTGGCCTCCCAAAGTGCTGAGATTACAGGCTCGGCCACAGTCCATGTTTCGTAATTTAAAACAAGCAACAACAAAAGTTTTTAAAAAACAGGAAAAAAACTCAACTCTTAGTACTCTGATGATAGAAAAGGGCTATTTTCCTTTTTTGTTTGTTTTTGTTTGTTTTGATCTCCTGACCTCATGATCCGCCCGCCTCGGCCTCCCAGAGTGCTGGGATTACAGGCATGAGCCACGGCGCCCGGCCTGGGTTTGTTTTTTAATAACAAATTTTTAATGTAGAAAAGGCCAGGTACAGTGGCTCATTCCTGTAATCCCAGCATGTTGGAAGGTCAAAGAGGGAAGATCGCTTGCGCTCAGGAATTCAAAACCAGCCTGATCAACATGTGAAACTCAGTCTCTACAAAAAGAAAAAGAAAAAAAAAAACAAAAACAAAAACTGCCAGGTATGGGCATGTGCCTGTAGTCCTAATTACTCCAGAGGCTGAGATGGGAGGATCACCACAGCCTGGGAAGTTGAGGCTGCAGTAAGCCGTGATCTCACTACTGTACTCCAGCTTAGGTGACAGGGTTAGACCCTGTCTCAAAAATAAAAAGTTCTTGACGCCTGGTGTGGTGGCTCACACCTATAATCCCGGCACTTTGGGAGGCCGAGGCAGGCAGATCACCTGAGGTCAGGAGTTAGAGACCAGCGTGGTCAACATGGCGAAACCCCATCTCTACTAAAAATACACAAAATTAGCCGGACATGGTGGTAGGCGCCTGTAATCCCAGCTACTCAGGAGGCTGAGGCAGGAGAAACACTTGAACCTGGGAGGCAGAGGTTACAATGATCCAAAATCGAGCCCCACTACACTCCAGCCTGGGTGACAGAGCTAGATTCTGTCTCAAAAAAACAAAAACAAAAACAAAAAGCCTATCAGAATGAATCAAATAAACTAGCACCCAGAACCTGACCAAATACAAAGAAAAGTGTGATTCACTGCTTAAATTAAATTAGAACACTTGTGTTAGTAGAGAATAAGGTCAACCTGGCGCAGTGGTTCACAACTCTAATCCCAGCACTTTGGGAGGCTAAGGTAGGAGGACTGCTTGAGTCGAGACAAGCCTGGGTAACATGGAGAGAGCCTCTCTAAAAAAAAAAAAAAAAAATTAGTTAATTAAAAAATAAAAATAAAAGAGAGAGTAAGTTAGCTCAGCTCAAAAGAGCCTGGTGAAAATGCCTAATTTGGAGTTCAGATTTCACTAGCTTTAGTAAGTAATGAATCCAACTGCTCTTCATCAGGATAGATGCTAACCACCAATCTACACATAAAGCACTACATAATTATCCACATTATATATTTCACAAAATTGTTTCAAATGGCCTTTTATAAATGTAGCTATTTGACTATTTTTATAAATTTCATCTAACCCACTTTAAGACTAACATCTATTTTTTTTGAGACGGAGTCTCGCTCTGTCCCCCAGGTTGGAGTGCAGTGGCCGGATCTCAGCTCAAGGCAAGCTCCGCCTCCGGGGTTTACGCCATTTTCCTGCTTCAGCCTCCCAAGTAGCTGGGACTACAGGCGCCCGCCACCACGCCAGGCCAGTTTTTTTGTATTTTTTTAGTAGAGACAGGGTTTCACCATGTTAGCCAGGATGGTCTCGATCTCCTGACCTCATGATCCACCCGTCTCGGCCTCCCAAAGTGCTGGGATTACAGGCTTGAGCCACCGCGCCCGGCCAAGACTAACATCTTAAACTCCACATTTTAAAACTCAAATTAGGCCGGGAACAGTGGCTCATGCCTATAATCCCAGAACTTTGGGAGGCCGAGGTGGAAGGATCACGAGGTCAGGAGTTTGAGACCAGCCTGGCCAACAAGGTGAAACTCCATCTTTACTGTAAATACAAAAATTAGCTGGGCGTGGTGGCGCAGACTGTAATCCCAGCTACTCTGGAGGCTGAGGCAGGAGAATCGCTTGAACCTGGGAGGTGGAGGTTGCAGTGAGCCAAGATCGCGCCACTGCACTCCAGCCTGGGCAACAAAGCGAGACCTTGTCTCAAAAAAAAAAAAAAAAAAAACAACTCAAATTAGTTTGGGATACCAGATTTAAAGCTAAGCTTTGTCACTCTCACATTTTCACATTTTAATACTGATAATGACAGTTAACATTCTCTTTTCTGTTTTCAATCTCCTAAATCAAGTATTCTTAATCTGAGGTTCATGAACAGACTTGGTGTGAACCGCCTATAACTTTATGCAAAATGTTATGAGTATACAGACACAAAGGGAGCAGATGCATTAAATGTAATGTGGGTATGGCTACAGGGCCATAAATGGTTTAAATGTAACTGTCCCAAATCAAGATACTAGAAAATATCTATACACAGAGTAGAAAGGACAAAGAGTAATTCCACTTAAGTACTATTGTTATACAAAGGAAATACATTCAGAGAAATTAAATTCATCATTGTTCTTGGAAAACATGAATTAAATAATTCATTGAGTTTCACTGTTGAAGATCACTAGTTCGAGGTGCAGACTGTACAAAATGCCCTATGTAAAGACCACAGATGGCCGAGTGAGGCAGGTCACACCTGTAATCCCAACACTTTGAGAGGCCCAGGTGGGAGGATCACTTGAGTCCAGGTGTTCGAGACCAGGATAGGCAACATACTGACATATCATCGCTTAAAAAAAAATTAGACAGGCATGGTGCCAGCTACTCAGGAGGCTGACAGAGAAGGATCACTAGAGTCCAGGAGGCTGAGACTGCAGTGAGCCATGACTGTGCTACCACACTCCAGTCTGGGAGACAGAGATAGACCCTGTCTCGGGGAAAAAAAAAAAAAAATAGCCAAGTGGCTGGCACTGAGAGTAAGTGCTAAATAGTACCCAGTATTATTAAAAAGTGATGTTTCCGGCCGGGCGCGGTGGCTCAAGCCTGTAATCCCAGCACTTTGGGAGGCCGAGACGGGCGGATCACGAGGTCAGGAGATCGAGACCATCCTGGCTAACACGGTGAAACCCCGTCTCTACTAAAAAATACAAAAAAAGAAAAAAAAAAAAAAAAGTGATGTTTCCAAAAGAATGGTCCCTCTTGTGAATAAAGGCATGCATATGTAACACTACTTGTCCTAATTAGGAAATCTACAAGCATAGAACACAGTAAACTTAACTGCAACCTATCACAACCTTGGATTTAATAAAGCAGTGTAGGGTGTTCCAGTCAGCTGAGCCAACCTGTCACAAAAGGACCAAGGAAAACTTTATTTCCTACTTCTTCCGTACCCTATTTCTCACATGTTTCAGTCAGTCAACGAACTAACAACAGTTCTCTGGCTCCTCAGGACCATTTTTTCCCCCTAATATCATTCCACTATTACCCTATTTATAATCTGCAACACTCCCAGGGTGGTTCCAAAGAAAGGCCAAGACCTAAATTTTCTTCCCTAAATTACATTCCAGATATCAAAGCAGTAATCTCAGCTCCACCTTCTATAGGGAAACAAAGGAATAATCTAATTGCTCCCCTCTCCCTCTAAAGGGAGGGGGGAGTCTGGGCATTTTGCCTAATTCTCAAAGGAAAATTCCAAAATGTAGTGCCGACAAAGTGGTAAAAAGCTGATAAGCAGCTGAACATAGTGGCTCACGCCTGTAATCCTAGAACTTTGGGGGACCAAGGCAGGCAGATCATCTGAGGTCAGGAGTTGGAGACCAGCCTGGCCAACATGGTGAAACCTCACCTCTACTAATACAAAAATTAGGTGGCCGCGGTGGTGGGCACCTGTAGTCCCCGCTACTCAGGAGGCTGAAGCAGGAGAAATGCTTGAACCTGGGAGGTAGAGGTTGCAAATGAGCCAAGATCATGCCACCTGCACTCCAGCCTGGGTGACACAGCGAGACTGTCTCAAAAAAAAAAAAAAAAGCTGGTAAGCTATGCATTTAAAATACCTCATGCACTGGCACACTACACCCATTTTCAGTTTTTCTTCATCTTAAGACACTCAGCCAAGCATGGGGCTCATGTCTATAATCCCAGCATTTTGGGCAGCTGAGGCAGGTGGATCTCTTGAGACCAGGAATTTGAGACCAGCCTGGGGCAACATATTGAAATCCCGTCTCTACAAAAAAAAAAAAAAAATAGCCAGGTGTGGTGGCATGCGCTTGTAGTCTCAGCTACTCAGGAGGCTGAGGTGGGAGGATCACTGAAACCTGGCTAGGAGTTGGAGGCTGTAGTAAGCTATATGCATCACTGCACTGTAGCCTGGGTGACAAAGTCAGACCCTGTATCTCAAAAAACAGACACTCGGGCCAGGCGCGGTGGCTCACGCCTGGAATCTCAGCACTTTGGGAGGCCAAGGTGGGCAGATCACGAGGTTAGGAGATCGAGACCATCCTGGCTAACACGGTGAAACCCTGTCTCTAGCAAAAAATGCAAAACTTTAGTCAGGCGTGGCGGCAGGCACCTGTAGTCCCAGCTAATCGAGAGGCTGAGGCAGGAGAATGTTGTAAACCCGGGAGGCAGAGTTGCAATGAGCCAAGGCCGTGCCACTGCACTCCAGCCTGGGCAACAGAACAAGACTCCGTCTCAAAAAAAAAAAAAAGAAAGTTATTCTTTACTATCCAAAATAAAACTTAACTATTGCAACTACAAACAGTGAAACCATCACATAGGTATAGTCAAAACTCCCCAGGAGAGAAAACACACACACATACACAACACACAGTCAACAGATTGCTATGGAATGTGAATACAGCAGGAGGTTAGCACATACGTAAATTATTAAGATTGCTTCCAGAATTAAAAAGACCAAGATATCTGAGAAATAAAATTACTCAGAAAGCAAAATTCCCTTTAAAAGCCAAGTAGCAGCCGGGCGCGTGGCTCACACCAGTAATCCCAGTACTTTGGCTGAGGTGGGCGGATCACGAGGTCAGAAGTTTGAGACCAGCCTGGCCAACATAGTGAAATCCCGTCTCTACTAAAACTACAAAAATTAGCCAGGTGTGGTGGCACGCACCTGTACTCCCAGCTACTCGGGAGGCTGAGGCGGGAGAATCACTTAAACCTGGAGGGCGGAGGTTGCAGTGAGCCGAGATCATGCCAACACACTCCAGCGACAAAGCGAGACTCTGTCTCAAAAAGAAAAAAAAGAAGCCAAGTAGAGAACTGGCAAGGGAAGATTTGATTTTGAAGCACTTCCATCTTTAAGACAACGTAAAAAATAAAATAAAATAAAATATTTGATGGTTAAAAACTGTCCAACATCCCTTAATTTGACGAAAACGGGAAATGTTTATTTTTTTTTTTTTTTTTGAGACAGAATCTCACTCTGTCACCCAGGCTGGAGTGCAGTGGCCAATCTCGGCTCACAGCAACCTCCTCCTACCGGATTCAAGCGATTCTCTTGTCTCAGCCTCCCGAGTAGCTTGGGACTACAAGCGCACACCACTGCGCCTAGCTAATTTGGTGTTTTTAGTAGAGGCAGGGTTTCGCCACGTTGGCCAGGCTGGTCTAGAACTGACCTCAAGTGATCCGCCTGCCTCGGCCTCCCAAAGTGCTATTACAGGTGTGAGCCACCTCACCCAGCCGAAAGGGGGAAATTTTTAAATGCAAAATTTCAGGCTGGGCATGGTGACCCACCCAGTGCTTCGGAAGGATCGCTTGAGGCCAGGAGTTTGAGACCAGCCTGCACAACATAGAAGGCCCAGTCGCTACAAAAAAATTTTTAACATGAAATTTCAGTTCTTATCTTCATTTATTTTATTTTATTTTGAGACAGAGTCTTGCTCTGTTGCGCAGGCTAGAGTGCAGTGGCTTGATCTCAGCTCACTGCAACCTCCGCCTCCAGGGTTCAAGAGATTCTCCTGCCTCAGCTTCCCAAGCAGCTGGGACTACATGAAGGCACAACCACACCCAGCTAATTTTTCTATGTTTAGTAGAGACGGGGTTTTGCCATGTTGGCCAGGCTGGTCTCAAACTCTTGACTTCAGATTTTGCCATGTCGGCCAGGTAGGTCTCAAACTCCTGACCTCAGGTGATCCACCGCCTGGGCCTCCCAAAGTACTGTGATTACAGGCATGAGCCACTGTGCCGGGCCTCAGTTCTTACCTTTAAATGATCCTACAAGATCATCTCATCATCTTATTCACACAAAATTCTCAATATATATATTTTTAAAGGCTCTATACAACTACTGAAAAATTACCGAAGAATTACAGATGTTGATATTCTACAGACATTAAAAAATCATATTCTGGACAGTAAGAATACTAGTTATCTTTCTTCTATAAACTTTTCTGAGTTTTTCAAACCACCACCAAAAGTCACAAAGGCAACCTGATTTCACTTTCAAACACTTAAGTTTTTAAAAACATTATTTGAAACACAATGCAAGAAAAAAAAAAAGGTCAAATGTTTCTTGAGTCTAACATGAAAGGAGAGCAAAGTCTGAAAGACTGATAACATTTTGAGAGATTCTGGAGCCATGATATACTTAAGGGGGTAGGGACTAAAAATAAAGTAATCGAACTTTTTCTGCATTAAAGAATTATAGTTGATCCAAGTAGACTACTATATTTCTTCCTACTATAGTTAGCTGGTATACTGAAGACAGGTACACATGCTTTATTCTTAACACATTCCTTAAAGACGAAGCAATCAAAATTATTTTCTTGACACCAAAAAAATCCACTAAAAGCCAGTGGATTATGGAAAATGTTGTAAGAATAATCATGGGAATAATGTTAAGTATTTCTTTCTTTCTTTTTTTTTTTTTTTTTTGAGAAGGAATCTCACTCTGTCTCCCAGGCTGGAGTGCAGTGGCATGATCTCAACTCACTGCAGCCTCCACCTCCCAGGTTCAAGCGATTCTCCTGCCTCAGGTTCCCGAGGAGCTGGGATTACAGGCGTGCACCACCACACCCGGTTAACTTTTTTATTTTTATTTTTATTTTTTTTTTGAGACGGAGTCTCGCTCTGTAGCCCAGGCTAGAGTGCAGTGGCCGGATCTCAGCTCACTGCAAGCTCCGCCTCCCGGGTTCACGCCATTCTCCGGCCTCAGCCTCCCGAGTAGCTGGGACTACAGGCGCCCGCCACCTCGCCCGGCTGTTTTTTGTATTTCTTAGTAGAGACGGGGTTTCACCGTGTTAGCCAGGATGGTCTCGATCTCCTGACCTCGTGATCCGCCCATCTCGGCCTCCCAAAGTGCTGGGATTACAGGCTTGAGCCACCGCGCCCGGCCAACTTTTTTATTTTTAATAGAGGCAGTGTCTCACCATGACCAGACTGGTCATGAACTCCTGACCTCAAATGATCCACCCACCTCGGCCTCCCAAAGTGCTGAGATTACAGGTGTGAGCCACTGCTCCTGGCCATGTTAAGCATTTCTTAATGTGCTGAAATAATCACTGCCTGCTTCAAAACGTAGCTCAAAAATAATCCCTATTTTTCTTCAGATCCTCAAAAAAAAAAGCTTTGACGGCCCTTTCTATCTACTTTTTTAACTGTTCAGGTTATACTTTCAATTGCTTTTTTTTTTTTTGGAGACAAGTCTTGTTCTGTTGCTCAGGCTGGAATGCAATGGTGTGATCTCGGCTCACAGGAACCTCCACCTCCCAGGTTCAAGAGATTCTCCTGCCTCAGCCTCCCAAGTAGCTGGGATTACAGGCACCAGCCACCACACCCAAATAATTTTTTGTATTTTTAGTAGAGATGGGGTTTTGCCATATTGGCCAGGCTGGTCTTGAACTCCTGACCTCAGGTGATCCACCTGCCTCGGCCTAACCAACATCTCTTTAGTAGAGATGGCTAGGTACTCTATACAAAAATTAACTGGTTATAGTGGCACATGCCTGTAATCCCAGCTAATCGGGAGACCAAGGCAGGAGAATCGCTTGAACCCGGGAGGCAGAGATTGCAGTGAGCCGAGATTGCACCATTGCACTCCAGCCTGGGCAACAGAGTGAGACTCCATCTCAAAACAAACAAAAAGAAAAGAAAACAGAAAAAAAAAAAAAAATGGCCAGGCGCAGTGGCTCAGGCCTGTAATCCCAAAACTTTGGGAGGCCAAGGCCTGGACAACACAGCAAGACTCCATCTCAAAAAAAAAAAAAAAACAAAAAAACCAAAAAAGTAATACAGCTACCAACCCTTATGTAAACCAAGATAAATCTAAAAATTCTGTTGCTTCAGAATCTTTTTTGTCAAGATTCCATTTTCACTACCAAATTTAGCAGCACCCATAACACAGATTATAAATTTCTAAAAGAAACAATATAAATTAGTAATGATAAACCAAAGTAAGTTAAGGAACATCTGGAGTAGATATGTAAACATTAGCTAATATACTATTGTTAAGTTACTAAGATAACATACTGGAAGCAGGAAAAGCATCCACCCATTAAAGTTTTAATTGAAGAGAAAGCATAAGACTTTGGAGTTTGGAACAAGATGTTAAAAACGAATGAACTTGTACTTTAGTGATAAACAAAGAAAGAACTTTTCTTTCTTTCCTTTATTTTCCAAATTTTCTCTAATTACTTTTACAAAGATAACAAGCTCCATTAAAACAAAAAGAAACCTGCTAAAGTCAGATAGCTGAAAATCTGATTGCTCACTGCCCTTGTGACCTCCCCTAATAAAATATCCCTCACTTCCTCTCACCCTCCTAAGTAATTTTCACTAATACTTTTGCAAAGGTTTTCCCAAATTCCTGTATTATTTTACTAGACAGTCTAGAATACAAAGATAGTAGGCCAGATACTCATGTATTTGATTCCAGAAAAAAATATAAAAACTGTTTCTGGGTTTGATCCCGTTGAGGTCAGTCTTCAAAAGAAAGGATGGGCCGGGCGCGGTGGCTCAAGCCTGTAATCCCAGCACTTTGGGAGGCCGAGACGGGCGGATCACCTCGGGAGTTTGAGACCAGCCTGACCAACATGGAGAAACGCCGTCTCTACTAGGTCAGGAGATCGAGACCATCCTGGCTGACACGGTGAAACCCCGTCTCTACTAAAAATACAAAAAACTAGCCGGGCGTGGTGGCTGGCGCCTGTAGTCCCAGCTACTCGGGAGGCTGAGGCAGGAGAATGGCGTAAACCCAGGAGGAGGAGCTTGCAATGAGCTGAGATCCGGCCACTGCACTCCAGCCTGGGCGACAGAGCGAGACTCCGTCTCAAAAAAAAAAAGAAAGGATGATTTGACACCGTATTTACTTATTAATTACTGTCATTGCCATTTATGAGCCATTCCTCCTCCTCCTCCTCCTCCTTGAAAATTCCTCCTCACTCCCTCTGTTCCTCCAAATCTAATTGCTGACAATTCCCTTTCAGGTCTCTTTTCTATAAAGTCTTTCAAAACCCAGATAGCCAATCACAACCCACCATCTCCCTGAAATCCTGTTGCTCTCATCCATGCCATACATCTGGAATTTGCTATATCTACTGGTATTCGACATGTATAAAACCTATTTCTGCCGGGTGTGGTGGCTCACGCCTGTAATCCCAACACTTTGGGAAGCTGAGGCGGGCGGATCACCTCGGGAGTTTGAGACCAGCCTGACCAACATGGAGAAACGCCGTCTCTACTAAAAATACAAAATTTGCCGGGCGTGGTGGCACATGCCTGTAATCCCAGCTACTCAGGAAGCTGAGGCAGGAGAATCACTTGAACCCAGGAGGCGGAGGTGCCGATGAGACAAGATTTGCGCCATTGCACTCCAGCCTGGGCAACAAGATTGAAACTCCCTCTCAAAAAAAAAAATTATTTTTTTTTTCTTTTTTTTTTTTTGAGACGGAGTCTTGCTCTGTCGCCCAGGCTGGAGTGCAGTGGCCCGATCTTGGCCCACTGCAAGCTCCGCCTTCTGGGTTCACGCCATTCTCTTGCCTCAGCCTGAGTAGCTGGGGCTACAGGCGCCCACCACCACACCCGGCTAATTTTTTTGTATTTTTAGTAGAGGCAGGGTTTCACCGTGTTAGCCAGGATGGTCTCGATCTCCTGACCTCGGGATCCGCCCGCCTTGGCCTCCCAAAGTGCTGGGATTACTGACCTGAGCCACGGCGCCCCGCCTATATCTAAACTTCTTAAATGCAAGGATTATATTTCTAAATCCTAGTACTAATAGAATGCCTTTCATGAAAATGATGCATACAACCTGAAGAATGCTCATACAGTTTTCCAAATTCTTTTATATACATTTGAATTTCACCACTACCCTGACAGGAATAATGACTCCAATTATCCTATTTTACAAAAGGGGAAAAAAATTCAGAGGCTGAGTAACTTGTCAAAGTTCTCGACTAATCTTGAAGATTTATTTACAGTAATAAACATACATATATATAGCAAATTCAGAAAATTTCCTGAACAGTAGAGGTCTATAAACCTCGATAAAGCAGTAAATCCATGTTCTTTATTGTTACCAAGAAAACTACTAAATTAAGAACCTCAAGTTCAACTCCATTCAACTGTGCAAAACCAACTTTGTCCTTGGAGCCCTTGAAAAAAAAAATTTGTTTTAAACTGTCAACACCGCAAATGTCACTACAACAACACTATCCTTAACTTCTAAAGCATGAAATTCTAATAAAATACTATGGTTTCTGTATAGTGCAAGAGATTTCAGCATCAAGCCACAGTATTACAAAACTTGAAGAAAGCATTTTGCAAGAGCCATGTGACACACATATGACAGTCAGCTAAACTGGTGAGTGGACCTTTTAGGGGGAAATGTTTAGCAGTAATTGACCAAAGCAGCAAATAAACTCAACTTTTACAACAAATACTGATTTTCCCCCATCCCTCAAAGGCCTTTGACACTGAAAAGGAATACCAATTCGGTCTCTTACAATTATTCATTACTTTACATACATGTAAACTGTAGAGGAAATTTTTAAATGGCCACTGAGGAGAGTCCAACAAACTCTACCCAAATGAAGTGAACACCAGTTCCCAGGAAAGGTGCCAGGTGTGTCACATCTGCTGTGGTGACTTCTTGAGTAAGCAAGAAAAAGAAATGCATTAACTTTTCATGACACGTCATGGAACCTCATTCCCTATCTGCAAGCATCCAAGCAGGTAATCTAAAACTACATACAGATCTATCATAGGTCTCATTCGCTTCTCTTTCAACTTGACAGCAAGCTTCCTTTAATCTGTGAGTATCAGAAACACATTCCTTGGCTTTAGTTGTTTTTTTTGGAGTTTTTTTCCCTTGACCTACAGAAGACAAAATGACTTAGGTGTCCTCTTTAAAAAAAAACAAAAAAAAAACAAAAAAACTCACAAATGCCCAGGTTTTTAGGAGGGCAATGCACCCGGCGAGCTCTTAAAGAACTCGTTCAAGGCACAACTCAAAAAGAGAACTAAAAAATGTTCAGTTGCTTCTCCCTATCTACTCATTCCCCTCAATCCCACGCAGTCCCGAAAAGCATCCATATTACCTGAAACCTGGCGGGGAGGATGGAAGAAGAGAGAGCCAACAAGCTCAGGATTTACAAGTAAAGCTGGTTTCCACCCCGAGGATCCTGACAGCTCCGCAGAGTGCGGGCGCAGGGTCTGCCAGTGCCCTCTAGAAGGGTTCTCCCACCCCATCCCCTCCTCTTAGAAACAAGTCCTCCTTCAAAAGTCACTGCCTCCGAGACAAGCTACCTCTTCACACCGCCCCAGGCCCCTGGGCAGACTTCCTCAGCACCCGCCCCGCAGTCAGGCCCTCCAACCTGACCCGGTCCAGGCCCGGGCGGCTCACCCCTCCGACCCGACCCCTCCCCCGCCCGGCCGCCCCTCCGCGTCAGACAATGGGGCCCGACTCCCGGCCGCCAGCCTCTCCTGACCCATCGCCCTCGCCTCACCCCAGCCGATGCCCCGACTTCCGCCCCAACCCTCCTCGCCCCCTTTAAAATCCCCCAAGCTGGCCCACGGACCCAGCCGACCGGTGCTCTCCTGAACTCACTATTCGGGATTCATGCTGGACATGTCACTGCAGCTGCCGCCGCCGCCACCGCCGCCCTTGCTGCCGCAGCCGCCGCCTTGACTCTCCGCGCCACGGGTAATCGAAAGAAAGGAATGAGATAGGCTGTTCCGGGAGAGCAAACGTCTTCCCCTACTCTGTCCCCTAGAACACAATCAGCAGCCGCCGCCACTCAGCTATCGCTTCCACCCAAAATGGCCGCCGGCGAACCAGGAAATAGGGAAGCCTTAGACCGAGGGGCCTTTACACAGCCCAGAGGGCGGCCGCACCGCCTGGCATGCCGGGAAAGGGAGTCGCGAGTGCGGCTACGCCAGCTGAGGATAGACAGTGAGGCGCGGAGGCCAGGACTCAGCTTCCCGCCAAGCGCCGCGCCTCTGGGGCATGCGTACTTGAAGGGTTGTCGTCCGCCCCATTCCCCGCTCCCTCACCTCCCCACCCTCCGCCCCTCCCTGCTCCCCTCCCCTCTGACTCGCTGGCTAGGACTTCGCTCGGACTCCCCCTGGCGGATTGGCTAAGGCCGAGCGGCCCTGGTGATGTCATCAGTGAAACGTGGCAGCCGGGCGAGTCAGCGCCCCACGGAGGAGGGGGCGGAGAGGGGCGGAGGGTGGTGCAGGCGGCCGATGGAGGCTGGGGGTCGGGGGAGGCAAAGGATCGCAGGGAGTGGTCAAACTGAGGGACTGCCGGCGTGCAGGAGCGGAGAGGGGGCCGGGGGACACGCGTGTCGGCTTTTGCCTCCCGTGCGACTTTTGCTGACCTGACCAGCTTGAGGCTTGCGCCACCCTGGTGGCGCTGGTTGGAGGCTGGTCGGAGGACGTCCGCTCTAAGGACAGAAGGGAAGTCAAGGGGCTCCCTGGACAGCACGGAGCAGTTCTTTCACTTCTCGTCACTCACCCAGACCCACCTCTATTCGGTCATCGTCCATTGTTGGCCCCGCGCACTGCCATTTTCTTATTGGATTTCTTCCCATTCTTACTGTGCCCCGCTCTCGTCAGCCTGGCTATTGCAGTAGTCTCCAGATGGACTCTACCTCTCTCTCTCTCTCCTCCGCCCCAGCCCATTTGCACACACAGTCGAATGTATCTTTCTGAGACAGCACCTCCATCGTGACCCCACAACCTTCAATGGCTCCACATCCCATGGATGGGAGAGGCACAGCCCAGAGCCAGCCTAAAATTCAAGTCCTCCTCCCTTCGTGCCAGCCTTCAGGTTGAATTGTAATGTATTATTTATAGTTGCTGCTAATCCTGAGCCTTTCTGCAAGACTGGAAAATAGTAAGCAATAAAAACATGCAATTCATCACTATATGGTGCCTACAATTTCTGGGAGTAATATTAACTCATTTTTTAAAAACATGTGGTCTTAACAGCTCTCTTTAATCAGCTCAGTAATTTAAATCTCCACTAAACTTTAACACATTATCTTGAGTTATTTAATTACAAAGGGCATAGTGTAATACGTTGTCCAAAGTTTATCTTCCAACTTCTAAGAACTAAGAAAATTGTCTACTGAGACTTATCGCAGAATTACTTTAGATTCCTACAACGCCAAAATATAGAAAGAAGGCACTTATTTCTACCCATACACTAATTACACCTCTTAACCCTCAAATTCTGCCATGGGCCTTAGTTGATGAACTTATCAAAAGTTACCCGAGTTTCTTCACATGTTGGCTTCTGAAATGAACACCGTCACCACCCCAGGAATACCCTGAATGGTTCAGTAATAGGCACCAAAAAGTGTTCATTAACCTGGACTCTAAAGCCCATGACCCTTCTTGCTTATTGTGATTTCAAATAAAAACTCAGAAAACTGGCCAGGCGCGGTGGCTCACGCCTGTAATCTCAGGACTTTGGGAGGCCAAGGAGGACGGATCACGAGGTCAGGAATTCAAGACCAGCCGGGCCAACATGGTGAAACACCCTCTCTACTAAAAACACAAAAATTAGCCGGGCATGGTGGCACGTGCCTGTAATCCCAGCTACTCGGGAGGCTGAGGCAGAAGAATTGCTTGAACCCGGGAGGCGGAAGTTACAGTGAACTGAGAGGCCACTGCACTCCAGCCTGGGCGACAGAGCAAGACTCCATCTTGGGGGGGGAAAAATCTCAGAAAACTGTGACCTGAGTCACTAGTAAAGGCACACACACACACACACACACACACACCCCTCAGAAAACTGTCCAGAACTCGTCCTCAGCCAAAAATACAGTCTGTCCTTCCCTGGGAAGTATACTCCTAAACTTCCTTTAATGAAATATTTTCTTTCCCAACGAAGAATTACCTCCGACCGGGCGCGATGGCTCACGCCTGTAATCCCAGCACTTTGGGAGGCCCAGGCGGGCGAATCACAAAGTCAGGAAATCGAGACCATCCTGGCTAACACGGTGAAACCCTGGCTCTACTAAAAATACCAAAAATTAGCCGGGCGTGGTGGTGGGCGCTTGTACTCCCAGCTACTCTGGAGGCTGAGGCAGGAGAATGGTGTAAACCCGGGAGGCGGAGATTGCAGTGAGCCAAGATCACGCCACTGCACTCCAGCCTGGGCCACAGAGCAAGACTCCGTCTCCAAAAAATACAAAAATTAGCTGGGCGTGATGGCGCGTGAGATTACAGAATCTCAGCTACTCCAGAGGCTGAGGCAGGAGAATCGCTTGAACAGGGAGTCGGAGGTTGCAGTGAACCGAGATAGCGCCACTGCACTCCAGCCTGGCGACAGAGCTAGACTCTGTGAAATCCCATGTCTACCAAAAATATAATACAAAAATTAGCCTGGTGTGGTGACACACATCTGTGTTCCCAGCTACCTGGGAGACTGAGGCAGGAGTGTCACTTGAGCCCAGGAGGCAGAGGTTGCAGTAAGCTGAGATTGCATCACTGCACTCCAGCCTGGGCGACAGTGAGAATCCATCTTAAAAAAAATGAAAGTGGAAGTACAGAGGAAAGAAACAATTCCAACTCAAACAATTGGGAACAGTTTCATGAAGGAGGTAGTATTTGAGTGAGGCCTTAAAAAGAGGATACAATTTTGATCATTGGCAGAAATGGGAGTGAGGAGGCCATTTATCTCAGAATGACAAGAGGATGTAAGCAGAATCACAAATGTGTGAAAATGCACATGTGTTTGAGGAATAGTGATCACAGGTTCCATGGGAGACGAGGTGGGAGAAATTTAGGCTAAGATCAGATCATGGGGAGCCCTGATGCCTGCTAAAGGATTTAGACTCTATTCAGTAGGCAGTGGAGAGCAAGAAGAGTAATGAGAAGGAAGGGATGTGAGGTCATCAGTTCAGTGTTTATTTTATTTTATATTTTGAGACAGAGTCTGGCTCTGTCGCCCAGGCTAGAGTCCAATGGCACGATTTTGGCTCACTGCAACCTCTGCCTCCTGGGTTCAAGCAATTCTCCTGCCTCAGCCTCCTTAGTAGCTGGGATTACAGATGCATGCCTCCACGCCTGGCTAATGTTTGCATTTTAGTAGAGGCAGAGTTTCAGTATGTTGGCCAGACTGGTCTCGAACTCCTGACCTCGTGATCCGCCTCCCTTGGCCTCCCAAAGTGCTGGGATTACAGGCGTGAGCCACCATGCCTGGCCCAGTTCAGTGTTCTAGAAGGAACTCTTGGGAGCTCTGTGGAAACTGGAGGTAGGAAAATTAGTTAAAAGGTAATTAAAGCTGGGCGTGGTGTCTCAGCCTTGTAATCCCAGCACTTTGGGAGGCTAAGGTAGGAAGATTGCTTGAGCCCAGGAGTTTGGGGGATGTCGTGTGCCACTGCATTGCAGCATGTGTAACACAGCAATACCTCATCTCTAAAAAAAAAAAAAAATTATATATCTGAAAGCACTTTACACAGTGCCGAGGATGTTTTAAGCCCTGAGGAAATGTTTAGTATGTGAAGTTTCTAGATAAACCCAATAAAAAAGCAAGTAACAGTCCTCTGGTCACTTGTATTCTAATATGTATGTAACAATGAGAGGCTTGTATCAACCAAACCATTGTTTGATAAATCTCAATAATGGCTCTCTTATGACAGATTGCTGCTGCTGTGGCACCACCTGTGGGTGTGGCACCATAGCCTTCCTCACTGGTTACTCAATGTCGGCTGACACTCTTCTGTCAGTCAAGCCATAACAACATGCTATGTGCTACAAAGAACCCATCTTCGTTCCCTTGTCATTGACAATCCTGTGGACAACTTTTATTTCATCTAATGGTGATACCACATAACTAGGCTGGGCAAATCAGAACCCTGAACCAGCAGATAAGCAGCTACATGACAATATGAGTTCACACCAGAGCTCCATGTAAAATGTTATATATTGAGCAATATTCTCTGGAATTGGGTTAGAGTGGAAGGGTAAGAAAGTGCAGTTATCTTTTCCTACTCACTTTGCCACAAGAAGGTCAGCCAGGAAGTCTTATCAGTAAGAGTTGCCTTTGCATACTCCATGAAATCCATTCTGTATTGATCTTTCATCTACTCATTGATCCACTCATTCACTCAATTATGTATTAATTACCTATTCTGTTCTGATATGGAGATATACCAGTGATCAAAACTCACCAAGTCTAGACACTCATGGAGAATGTAAATTCCCATGAGAGGCTGGGCGTGGTGGCTCACGTCGGTAATCCCAGCACTTTGGGAGGCTGAGGCGGGTGGATCACTTGAGGTCAGGAGTTCAAGACCAGCCTGGCCAATATGATGAAATCTTACTTCTACTAAGATACAAAAATTACCTGGGCATAGTGGCATGCACCTATAATCCCAGCTACTTGGGAGGCTGAGGCAGAAGAATCACTTGAACCCAGGAAGCAGAGAGTGCAGTGAGCCGAAATCGCACCATTGCACTCCAGCCTGAGCAACACACTGAGACTCTGTCTCAAAAACAAAAACAAAATCTCATGAGAGACATCTATTGATCGATTACTGTATTTCCTCAAATCTGAGGCACCATTGATTGCCACAATGGGTTTCATAACAGCTTTTCAGGAAAGAAAAAAAAAGTGTTACCACATTAAATATACACATTGATTAGATATTAGTATCACAAATGCCTTCCCCAAAATATCACCAAAGCAACGTCACTGAGACAAAATTTAGTTTATTGCTTATTGTGGTAAGGCAGAGCACTTTCTAGACAGTCTTTGTAGCATCTCAGAGGAGAGTAAGGGCAAGATTGGGCTATTTATTGAGCTGTACAAGTTTGGTTTAAGGAGAATCTTTTAATGAGGGAAAAGGGAAGACTTGGTTGGCCCAAGATAAGAGTCATGATACAATGATTTAGGATTGGTAAGCACAGCAATTTGAGGCAAGGGGTTCAGAGAATCTTGGGATACAATTTGTCATTTGATGCCTTATTTTAAAGAATTGACAGGTCTTTCTGGAAGTCCCTGAAATCAATAATAAAATTATTTTCAACTTTTATCTTCATTAGTCAGCGTTTCCTGGAATAGTAAAGTTACATTGAAGATGGCAGTACAATAGTAAGCCATGTTAATGTTTAGGGTAAGCTATGTCATAAACATGTAAAAAATGTGCACCTTTGGAGAAATAAAGTAATTACACAATTAAGGATATGTAGTTACAGTTACAAAACATGCTGTGGAGAAATACAGGGTGCAATAGGAACATGTAACTGGGGCACCCTACCAGTTCTGCAGAGGTCAAAAAAGCATCTTTGAGAAACTCATCTTTGAACTAATGCAAAATGCTGAGTTTGGCTTGATGAAGTGGAGAGGTGGATGTGGCAGGATGAAATAGCATGTGCAAAGGTCCTGCAGCAGGAAGGAACATGATGTATTTAAGGACTTGCAAAATCAGCAAGGCTGGAGCACAGGAAGTGACAGGGTAGAGGCACAGCATGAAGGCTGATGGAGGGGGTGGAGAGCATTCTGTTGTAGAGGCCAAGGGAAACTTCCCCTTTGCCCTCTGAAGAGTTGCTAAAAAAAAAAATCAACTCACTGGCCATGCACAGTGGCTCACACCTGCAATCCCCGCACTTTGGGAGGCTGAGGCGGGCAGATCATGAGGTAAGGAGATTGAGACCATCCTGGCTAACACGGTGAAACCCTGTCTCTACTAAAAACACAAAAACTTAGCTGGGCGTGGTGGCAGGCGCCTGTAGTCCCAGCTACTCGGGAGGCTGAGGCAGGAGAATCGCTTGAACCAGGGAGGCGGAGGTTGTAGTGAGCCGAGATTGCGCCATTACACTCCAACCTGGGCAACAAAGCGAGACTCCATCTCAAAAAAAAAAAAAAAATTCAAGGCCGGGCGCGGTGGCTCAAGCCTGTAATCCCAGCACTTTGGGAGGCCGAGACGGGCGGATCACGAGGTCAGGAGATCGAGACCATCCTGGCTAACACGGTGAAACCCCGTCTCTACTAAAAAATACAAAAAACTAGCCGGGCGAGGTGGCGGGCGCCTGCAGTCCCAGCTACTCGGGAGGCTGAGGCAGGAGAATGGCGGGAACCCGGGAGGCGGAGCTTGCAGTGAGCTGAGATCCGGCCACAGCACTCCAGCCTGGGCGACAGAGCAAGACTCCGTCTCAAAAAAAAAAAAAAAAAAAAAAAAAAAAAAAATTCAACTCACCAAAGGCAGATGAATAGGGGAAAAGGCATACAAAGGGTTCAAGCGATTCTCCTGCCTCAGTCTCCTGAGTAGCTGGGATTACAGGCATGTGCCACCACACCTGGCTAATTTTTGTATTTTTAGTAGAGGCGGGGCTTCACCATGTTGGTCAGGCTGGTCTCAAACTCCTGACCTCGTGATTCGCCTGCCTTGGCTTCCCAAAGTGTTGGGATTACAGGCGTGAGCCACCGCGCCCAGCCCAGGTATAGTTACATTCTTAGGAGAAAAACAATTATTCCTTTTGGTGGTTCCAGATCTTAGGCAGATAAAGGACTTTACTGTGCTTTGGGAGAGATGGTGGGTGGGGGTCAGGGAGAAGATCAGAGAGGCCTGGAAGCTGCTGGTTCAGGTAAGGATGTCAAAGCACCATATTTGAGGGTATTGGCTTCTGAACCCCAACACTGTCCACTGCTATGTTTCCCAATGACTATTTTTTGAGACAAAAACGCTTTATGCTCTGATATCTGAAGATTGTATTTCCAGAATTATGATCAACACTCTCAAGCCCTTCAAAACATTGGCGAATGAGCCTCCATGCTGAGCTACCACAATAACATCAGATTCAAATTGTTGCCCAACCAGAGCAGAACCAGTTCCAGAATATCCTCCTACATGAGCCCAAACTTGTGGTCAAACAGGTTGTCTGGATTCTGGGCTGGAGATCTGGCCATGCCCAAGAGGAAGCAAAAAGAAACCAGATAAATTTAAATTAAGGAAGAAGAGCTATTTCTAAGTGCTTGGTTTGAAAGCAAACAATTTTTTTTTTTTTTTTTTTTTTTTTGTCTTTGAGATGGAGTTTTGCTTTGTCTCCTAGACTGGAGTGCAATGGCGTAGTCTCCGCTCACTGCAACCTCCACCTCCCGGGTTCAGGCAATTCTCCTGCCTCAGCCTCCTGAGTACCTGGAATTTTTTATAGGCATGTGCCACCATGCCCAACTAATTTTGTATTTTTAGTAGAGACAGGGTTTCACCATGTTGGCCAGGTACGTCTTGAACTCCTGACCTCGGGTGATCCACCCTCCTTGGCCTTCCAAAGTGCTGGGATTACAGGCATGAGCCACCATGCTCTGCCAACTGCAGTAAGCTATGATTGTGCCATTATACTCTAGCCTGGGTGACAGAGGAAGACTCTGTCTCTTTAAAAAAAAAAAAAAAAAAAAAAAGGGCCGGGAGCAGTGGCTTATGCCTGTAATCCCAGCACTTTGGAAGGCCAAGGCGGATGAATCATGAGGTCAGGAGTTCGAGATGAGCCTGACCAACATGGAGAAACCCCATCTCTACTAAAAATACAAAAATTAGTGGGCACGGTGGTGTGTGCCTGTAGCTACTCAGGAGACTGATGCAGGAGAATCGCTTGAACCCGGAGGCGGAGGTTGCAGTGAGCCGAGATCGCGCCACTGCACTCCAGTGTGGTCAACAGAAGGAGACTCTGTCTCAAACAAAACAAAACAAAACAAAAACAAACAAAATGGTTTTGGGTTGAAGATACATCATTTATAGTGATTTTAGTTTTGTAGACGTTTATTAATTCATAAAAATGCTTAAATAATGTCTACTAAGTACAAGCTGACATGCTGGGTCATGAGTAAAACTTGCTTCCTGCCTTTAAGGATGTAAGGATGGGTTTAAAACTACATGCTTAAGTGAAATTCTTTATTCAGGGGCCTCTTTGTTCCTGTTATCTATGGCTGTGCAACAGGCTACTCCAAAACAATGTCACTTAAAATAACACTTTGTTATGTTTTTTGGAGTTGGTTGGGTTTAGTTTAGCAGTTCTTGCTCGGTGTCTTTCTTGCAGTTACAGTCATACGCCAACTGGAACTGCAGTCATCTGAAGACTCAACTAGATTAGACATCTAAGATGGCTCTTTCACCTATCTGGTAGTTGATGCTGACTGTTGGTTAAGAGCACAGCTGAGGCTGCCACCCAGGGCACCCACCTACTTGTGGCTTCCCTGTGTGGCCTGGGCTTCTCACAACATGAAGGTTGAATTCTCAGAGGAAGCAGCCCAGAAACTAAAGGTTCCAAGAGGCAGGAGCAAAAAGCTGCCAGGCCAGTAAAGGACTATGCCTGAACTTCTCCAGTGTTACTTTTGCCATATTCTATTTGTCAGAGCAGTCACAGGGCCTTTGCAGATTCAAGGGGATAAAAAAATAGACTCCACCTCTTGGAAAGGGAGTGACATGGTTGCATTGCACAAAAGCGTGTGGAGTGGGAAATATCACTGCTGCCGTCTTGGGAAAGCACAATCCACCTTATTGACATAGTGATTATACTTGGGCAGAAGCATATAGGAAGTATGAGGGGAATGCAAAGGAATAAAATATGTGACTCTTGCTTTTGGGGTGGTTGTGGCATTGCTAAGCTTATGCCTGAGAAGATGAGTTAAGTTACTTCCGGAACAACATACCAGTAAGTATGAACAAATACACAGGTTTCTACCACTCAATAGCAGAGAAACTCTTTTGAAAAGCAGAAACTTTTCTGTGTGGTGTGAAAACTCAAATGGGGAGGCTATTTTGTATTATTATTATTTTCTTTTCTTTCTTTTTTTTTTTTTTTGAGACGGAGTCTCGCTGTGTTGCCCAGACTGGAGTGCAGTGGCATGACCTTGGCTCACTGCAACCTCTGCCTCCTGGGTTCAAGCAATTCTCTCACCTCAGTCTCCCGAGTAGCTGGGATTACAGGCATGCGCCACCATGCCTGACTTTTGTTGGTATTTTTATTAGAGACGGGGTTTCACCATGTTGGCCAGGCTGGTCTCAAATTCCTGACCTTGGGAGATCTGCCCACTTCAGTATTTTGTATTATTTAAAGAGGAAAATGTGTAATCGGTTACACATTAACCCAAAACTTTCTATGTCGTAAATAAAACACCATAGAGTACCTATATATAAGTGACAACTCATTATATCAAGGTATAAAATGCTTAAAATATTTCCTTCCAGATTACCAAATAATTAATGTGTTTTTTTTTTGTTTGTTTTTTTTTTTTTTTGAGACAGAGTCTTGCTCTGTCACCCAGGCTGGAGTGCAGTGGCTCCATCACAGCTCACTGCAGCCTCAAGTTCTCAGGCTCAAGCAATCTTCCCACCTCAGCCTCCTGAGTAGCTGGGACCATAAGTGCACACCACCATGCTTGGCTAATAATTCTTGTATTTTTTTTTTATAGACATGGGGTCTCCCTATGTTGCCGAGGCTGGTCTCAAACTCCTGGGCTCAAGGGATCCTCTGCCTAGGCCTCCCACAGTGTTGAAATTATAGGCATGAGCCACCGTGCCCAGTCTCCAAGAATGTTAATAAATAGCTGCTTTGTGTCAATAACTGTGAAGGGCTTGAGATTTTATTCTACTTGCAAATAGCTAGTAGCTGCAAATAGCTGCAAATGGTCTGCCAATTTTGTGGATAGTGACCAACGACAAATCTGTGTCAAAGGATAGTTTATTACTCACAGCAATAGTTGTAGCCAAAGAATCGTCATTTTCTTTTTTTTTTTTTTTTTTTTTTTTTTTTTTTTTTTGAGACGGAGTCTCACTCTGTCACCCAGGCTGGAGTGCAGTGGCCGGATCTCAGCTCACTGCAAGCTCCGCCTCCCGGGTTTATGCCATTCTCCTGCCTCAGCCTCCCGAGTAGCTGGGACTACAGGCGCCCACCACCTCGCCCGGCTAGTTTTTTGTATTTTTTAGTAGAGACGGGGTTTCACTGTGTTAGCCAGGATGGTCTCGATCTCCTAACCTCGTGATCCGCCCGTCTCGGCCTCCCAAAGTGCTGGGATTACAGGCTTGAGCCACCGCGCCCGGCCATAAGAATCGTCATTTTCTTGCATTCGTTCCTCAACACCCAATTCCTCCTATAGGTGATACAATGAGGTCCAGGTGATGCCTGCACACCTGGTGGGTTGCATTATAGGAAAGAAACCCCTAGTTTAGAAAACCCTAGTTTTGTATAGGGGGCTGCAAGCAAACACATTGCCCAACCTTCACCTAAGAGGGAAACACTCTTAATTATACTGGACAGCAAGCAAACCTACATTCTGCTCTGGTGGAAGGTGCTATCTCCATCTTCCGAGGCATTCTTATTGTTGAAAAGCTAGTACAAGGCCAGGTACAGTGGCTCACACCTGTAATCCCAGCACTTTGGGCGGCCGAGGTGGGCGGATCACCTGAGGTCAGGAGTTCAAGACCAGCCTGGCCAACGTGGTGAAGCCTTGTCTCTACAAGAATACAAAAATTAGCTAGGTGTGGTGGCACACACCTGTAGTCCCAGCTACTCAGGAGGCTGAGGCAGGAGAATCACTTGAACCTGGGAGGTTGCAGTAAGCCAAGACTGTGCCATTGCACCCCAGCCTGGGAGACAGAGCAAGACTCCACCTCAAAAAAAAAAGAGAGAGAGAAGGATGGAAGGAGGGAAGGAGGGAGGGAGGGAGGGAGGGAGGGAAGGAAGGAAGGAAGGAAGGAAGGAAGGAAGGAAGGAAGGAAGGAAGGAAGGAAGAGACTGTCAGTGCCTCTGGTTAGGATACACGCAAAAATGTGAGAGACCCCTGGAGAATTGTTTCCCATGCTACATGAAGTAGCATGTGTGAACGAAAAGAGTCAAACTCCATAAAATATTTGAAGATATTTATTCCGAGCCAAATATGAGGGGCCATGGTCTATGACACAGCCCCAGGAGATCCTGAGAACATGTGCCCAAGGTAATAGTGTTCCAGGAAAGGGGTTCCAGTACAGACCCCAAGAGAGGGTTCTTGGATCTTACGCAAGAAAGAATTCAGCGTGAGTCCACAGTGCAAAGTAAAAGCAAGTTTATTAAGAAAGTAAAGGGGTGAAAAAACAGCTACTCCACAGAGAGAGTAGGATGTTCCCGAAAGTAAGAGGAGCAATGCATCCACCCTGGGTACAATGCTTGTATATATGGGGAGATGTGCTGTGCTACAATGGTTTGTGATAAAGGATTAATTTTCTTAATTACTGTATTTTGCAAGAATTGATATTATCTTTAAAGCAAAATTAGGAATGCCTTTGTCCTCCAGATATCGGGATATCTGGACACTCCCAACTCTGGGTCTGTTTTAGTAAACATTATTAATTTGTTCCCTTAACCGTAAACATCTAGAGGCTAGGAATACCTAACTTTCTGGGACTGCAGCCTAGCAAGTCTCAGCCTCATTTTCCTAGCCCTCACTCAAAATAGAGTCACTCTTGTTTGAACACCTCTGACAGTAGGGCTACAGCTTGGTTTTATACATTTTAGGGAGACATAAGACATTATTCAATACATGTAAGATGTACATTGCTTCAGTCTGGAGAGGTGGACAACTCAAAGGGGTGGGCGGAGTGGCTTCTAGGTCATAGGTAGATTCAAAGATTTTTTTGATTGGTAATTGGTAGAAAGAGTTCATCTTAAAAGACCTGGAATCCATAAAAGTGGAGTAAGTATCCATAAAGTGGATAAGGTGTTGTGGAGGCCAAGGTTCTTATTATGCAGATGAAGCTTCCTGGTAGCAGGCTCAGAGAGAATAGAATTGTAAATCTTTCTTAGACTTAAAAAGATGTCAGACTCTTAGATAATTCTTTCCTGGATCAGGAAACAACTAGAAAGGGAAGAGGATTCTCTAGAGAATGGAGATTTTCCCCACAAGGGACAGTTTTGCAGGGTCATTTCAAAGTATGTCAAATAAATGTATTTTGGGGTAAAACACTTTCGTTTCTTTTTGGGTCTGCTTTCTGTCATGTTGGTATCTTCGTCAGGCCTCTGAGCCCAAGCTAAGCCATCATATCCCCAGCGACCTGCACGTATACATCCAGATGTCCTGAAGCAACTGAAGATCCACAGAAGTGAAAATAGCTTAACTGATGACATTCCACCATTGTGATTTGTTTCTGCCCCACCCTAACAGATGGATGTACTTTGTAATCTCCCCCACCCTTAAGAAGGTTCTTTATAATCTCCCCCACCCTTAAGAAGTTTCTTGCCGGGCGCGGTGGCTCAAGCCTGTAATCCCAGCTCTTTGGGAGGCCGAGACGGGCGGATCACAAGGTCAGGAGATCGAGACCATCCTGGCTAACCCGGTGAAACCCCGTCTCTACTAAAAAATACAAAAAAAAAACTAGCTGGGCGAGGTGGCGGGCGCCTGTAGTCCCAGCTACTTGGGAGGCTGAGCCAGGAGAATGGCATGAGCCCGGGAGGCGGAGCTTGCAGTGAGCTGAGGTCCGGCCACTGTACTCCAGCCTGGGCGACAGAGCAAGACTCCGTCTCAAAAAAAAAAAAAAAAAAAAAAACAAGAAGTTTCTTTGTAATTCTCCCCACCCTTGAGAATGTACTTGGTGAGCTTCACCCCCTGCCCCCAAAACATTGCTCTTAACTTCACCACCTATCCCAAAACCTGTAAGAACCAATGATAATCCCACCACCCTTTGCTGGCTCCTTTTTCGGACTCAGCCCACCTGCACCCAGGTGAAATAAACAGCCATGTTGCTTACACAAAGCCTGTTTGGGGGTCTCTTCACACGGACACGTGAAACAATCTTATTGCTACAAAGAGTGTTTTGTCAGTCTTAAGGTCTCCTTTTTTTTTGTTCTGAGATGGAGTCTCACTCTGTCACCCAGGCTGGAGTGCAGTGGCGCGATCTCAGTTCACTGCAACCTCCGCCTCCCAGGTTCAAGCAATTCTCCTGCCTTAGCCTCACAAGGAGCTGAGATTACACCCAGCTAATTTTTGTATTTTTAGTAGAGATGGGGATTTACCACGTTGGCAGGCTGGTCTCGAACTCCTGACATCGTGATCTGCCGACCTCAACCTCCCAAAGTGCTAGGATTACAGGCGTGAGCCACTGCGCCCGGCCAGAATAGGTTAATCTATAGAAACAGAAGTTTAATAGTTGCTCCAGGCTTGGAGTGGTGGGAAGATGTGGAGGGAAAAAGGCATGATAGCTATTGTAAAAGTTACTGGATTTCTTTGTGAAGTGGTGAAAATGATCTAAAATTAACTGTGGTGTGGGTGCATATATCTGTAAACACACTAAGTGCACCATTGCATTGTATACCCTAAATTGATTAATTACATGGTTTGTGAATTATATCTCAATAAAACTGGTATTTTTTGTTTGTTTATTTGTTTTTGTTTTTGTTTTGAGATGGAGTCTCGCTCTGTCACCCAGGCTGGATTGCAGTGGCACAATCTCAGCTCACTGTAGCCTCCGCCTCTTGGGTTCAAGTGATCCTCCTTCATCAGCCTCCTGAGTAGCTGGGATTACAGGTGCCTGCCACTGCGCCTGACTAGTTTTTGTATTTTTAGTAGAGATGGGGTTTCACCATGTTGGCCAAGCTGGTCTTGAACTCCTGACCTCAAGTGATCCACCTGCCTGGGCCTCCCAGTGTGCTGGGATTACAGGCATGAGCCAGTCACCATGCTCTGCCAAAGTTGCTTTTTGAAAAAGAATGGCATGGTGATATGGTTTGGCTGTGTCCCCACGCAAATCTCAGCTTGAATTGTAGCTCCCATAATTCCCACGTGTTGTGGGTGGGACCCGGTGGGAGATAATTGAATCATGGGAGCAGTTTCCCCTGTACTGTTCTCGTGGTAGTGAATAAGTCTCACGACATCCGATGGTTTTATAAGGGTTTCTCCTTTTGCTTGGCTCTCATTCTTTCTTGCCTTCCCCCATGTAAGGTGGGCCTTCCGCCTTCCGCCATGATTGTGAGGCCTCCCCAGCCATGTGGAACTGTGAGTCCATTAAATTTCTTTTCCTTTATAAATTACCCAGTCTCGGGTATTTTTTTATTAGCAGTGTGGAAGAGACTAATACACACAGTTAAGAGTGTCAAATGGTCAGAGAAATCAAATAGGAAAAGAACGGGGAAGTGAGAGGTGAAGGAGAGACAAGTTAGATGACGTTTTCAGGAAGTTTGGCTGTGAAAGAAGGGCCAGGGAGGTATTTAAGGTAGATGTAGTATCAATAATTATTTTTAAAATAGAAGATCACAGAATATGTCTAAAGGCCTCAGTAGAGAGGGAGAACTTGGAGAGAACAGAAGAGTGAGAATTATTGCTAGATGGGTCCCTGAGATGGTGGCAGTAGGGAAAATTCAGGACACAGGTGAAGAGTGTAACCTGTGACAGCATGGGGAGCGCCCCTTCTGGTGAAGTGCTAATGGCTGGAGAAAGGCAGGCAGGTGAGGAAACAAATAGGTTTGCAGTTTGGGTCATAAAAAGTTGGGGAATTCCCCTGATGGTGAATGTTCTTGCTGGGAATTAGATCTGGCCCCTTGAGGAAGTGAGGAGAAATGTGGTAGACTCTGCGGATTGAGACTGGGGGAAAGTTTGAAATGATTGTTTTTGAGATTGGGGGAGTAGGCTTCAGTGTTGCAGGAAAGACTGTAGTTAGACCAACCTTATCGGATTCTCACTCAGAAGATCCAAAGAAGTTTAATTTATTAATATATCTCCAATATAAACAGGAGAATGGCCAGGCATAGTGGTTCACACCTGTAATCCCAGTACTTTTGGAGGCCAAGGCAGGCAGATCACCTGAGGTCAGGAGCTCGAGATCAGCCTGGCCAACATGGCAAAATCCCATTAGCTGGGCATGGTGGCATGTGCCTATAATCCCAGCTACGAGGGAGGCTGAGGCAGGAGAATCGCTTGAACTCAGGAGGTGGAGTTTGCAGTGAGCCGATATTGCGCCACTGCACTCCAGCCTGGGCAAAAGAGCAAGACTCTGTCTCAAAATAAATAAGTGAATTAAATTAAATAAACAGGAGAAAAATGGATACCAGGAATAGGGCAGACTGCTGGAGACACGTAGGAAAAAGTATCATTGGTTTGGAGACCTGGATTCTAGTTCCAGATTAATGAATGCAATAAACCATTGTATTCATTGTGTGATCCTGAGCAATCAACTCACCTCTTTGTATTTCAGTATTTTTTTCATTGCAATCGTATTTTTCAAACTTTTATTTTGGCATAATTTTAAATGTATAGAAAAATTGCAAAGATAGATGCAGAGGAAGTTTCATACATCTATACAATGGAATACTACAGAGCAATGAAAGTGAAAAACTAGTATTATATGTGTCAATATGAATAAATCTCACAAACATAATGTTGAGCAAAGTTGCAGAAGGATACATACAGTATGATTTAATTTATATGACTATATAAATACATGGAAAGGGTAAATATTTTTATTTTGTTCCTATAAGTACATGAGAATAATAAATACAAAATTTGGCATATGGCCGAGTGTGGTGGCTCATGCCTGTAATCCCAGCACTTTGGGGGGGCCAAGTCGGGTGGATAATGACATTAGGAGTTCAAGACCAGCCTGACCAATGTGGTGAAACCCTGTCTCTACTAAAAATACAAAAATTAGCCAGGCATGGGGGCAGGCGCCTGTAATCCAGCTACTTGGGAACCTGAGGCAGGAGAATCACTTGAACCCGTAAGGCAGAGGTTGTGGTGAGCCAAGATCGCACCACTGCACTCCAGCCTGGGTGACAGAGTGAGACTGTGCCTCAAAAAAAAAAAAAAAAAAAAATTGGCATAGTGGGGCTTTCTGGAGGAAGGAAGGGGGATGGAATGGTGTATTCCTCTGTTCTTGCATTGCTATAAAGAACTACCTGAGGCTGAGTAATTTATAAAGAAAAGAGGTTTCCTTGACTCACAATTTTGCAGGCTATATAGGACAAATGGCTGAAGAAGCCTCAGGAAACTGACAATCGTGGCAGAAGGTGAAGGGGAAGCAGACATGTCTTACATGGCTGGAGAAGGAGGAAGGGCGGGGGCAGGTGCCAAACACTTTTAAACAACCAGATCTCATGAGAACTCACTCACTATCCTGAGAACAGCAAGGGGAGACCTGCCCCCATGATCCAATCATATCCCACCAGGCCCCTCCTCCAACATTGGGGATTACAATTCAACACGAGATTTGGACGGGGACACAGAGCCAAATCATATCAAATGGGAAGGGCACACAGAAGCTTACAGCTGATGGGCATGGTTTTATTTCAGTCAGGTGGAGCATACCCAGGTGTTTCTGACATTAATTACAATCTACAAATAAATAAAATGTGGATCCATTATTTATGGATTTTTGTTTTGTTTTGTTTTTGAGATGGTGTCTCGCTCTGTCGCCCAGGCTGGAGTGCAGTGGCGCGATCTCAGCTCACTGCAAGCTCCACCTCCTGGGTTTATGCCATTCTCCTAAACTCAGCCTCCCAAGTACCTGGGACTACAGCCACCCACCACCACGCCCGGCTAACTTTTTTGTATTTTGAGTAGAGATGGGGTTTCACCATGTTAGCTGGATGGTCTCGATCTCCTGACCTCGTGATCTGCCCACCTCGGCCTCCCAAAGTGCTGGGATTACAGGCGTGAGCCACCGCGCCCAGCCCCCATTATTTATGTATTGAAAGCCTCAAAATTGATTATGTCTTTTCATCTGATAATTCCTCTTGAGTTTTTCCTAAGGAAATAATAAAAATATACACACATTTCTATCAATCTACCCTTGAATCAAATAAAAACTTATATATATATGTATATACACACAAATATTTGTATGTAGTGATAGTTGTGGTGGCTTTATTTATAATAGTGAAAAAAGTATAGACAACCTAAAAGTTCAAGTTTTAGGGTTTAGTTAAATGTTTATGTTCTATTCACATGAAAAATAGATGAATACAACATAGCCACTAAAAATTTTGTGTTGGGAGAATATTTGGTGGCATGGGAAAGTGCTGACACTGTAGGTTTTTTCAAGGATAAATGTACTGTATGATTTTTTTTTTTTTTTTTTTTAGATGGGATCTCACTCTGTTGCCCAAGCTCTGCTCATTGCAACCTCCACCTCCACAGCAAAAGCAATCCTCCCACCTCACCCTCTTGAGTAGCTGGGACTATAGGGGCACACCACCACACCTGGTTACTCTTTTTTGTAGAGATGGGGTTTCACCATTTTGCCCTGGTGGTCTCAAACTCCTGGCCTCAAGGGATTCACCCGACTCTGCCTCCCAAAGTGCTAGGATTACAGGCATGAGCCCCCGCACCCGTTTATGATTTCATTTACAAATGAAGATGGGGCTGGGTGAGATGGCTCACACCTGTAATCCCAGCAGTTTGGGAGGCTGAGGTGGGCGGATCACGAAGTCAGGAGTTTGAGACCAGCCGGGCCAGCCTGGTGAAACCCCCATCTCTACTAAAGATACGAAAAATTAGCCAGGCATGGTAGTGCATGCCTGTAGTCCCAGCTACTTGGGAGGCTGAGGCAAGAGAATTGCTTGAACCCAGGAGGCAGAGGTTGCAGTGAGCCAAAATCCTGCCACTGCACTCCATCCTGGGCGACAGAGTGAGACTGCATCTCAAAAAAAAAAAAAAAAAAAAAAAGAAGATGATATATGGACATGGGGAATAAACACACGGTATACTGTGGTATATTCCTACAAACGAATGCAAAAATCATACAATACAACTGTGAATACAATACAAAGCAGAAATTAGAATCAATGAATTTGGTTCTGCAATCCTAGCACTTTGGAAGGCCAACTTGGGTCGATTGCTTGAGGCCAGGAGTTGAGACCAGCCTGGCCAACATGGCAAAACCCCATCTCTACTAAAATACAAAGTTAGCTGAGTGTAGTGTTGCATGACCGTAATCCCAGCTACTCAGGAGGCACAAGAATCACTTGAACCTGGGAAGTTGCAGTGAGCAAGATCGTGCCACTGCACTCCAGCCTGGGAAATGGAGCTAGACCCTGTCTCCAAAAAAGGAAAAAGAAAGAAAGAAAAAAGAGAAAGAAATGAATTTGCCCTCATGTATCAGCTTGCTAGAGCTTAAAATTAGAAGTTGAACAAAAAGTGCTACAAAATAATACATTCCACATAAAGCCATTTATGTAAAATTAAAAACATACAAAATAGTACCACTCTTGATTATGGATATGCAAAACATAATAAGTGTGTGTGGCATTCTGTATTTTCCAAGATTGCCATGGCAGGATTTTTCATTGTACATCATCTTCTTACAATGGGACATTTATATTTATCTCACCAAGAAATGGGGGCTGTCATTTTTGGACCAGAGAAAGAAAGGAAGAAAAAAAGAAAGAAAGAAAGAGAGAGAGAGAGAAGAAGAGGAGTTTGAATCGGGGTGGGCCTATGATTATGGTGGAAATTATGCTATGTGACTTCCAAAGTTAGGTCATAAAAGGCAATACAACTGCCACCTACTCCTCTTGGAATATTCCCTCCTAGAATCTAGTGACCATGCTGTGAAAAAGCCCAGGCCACATGAAGGGCCTACATGTGGGTATTCTAGCTGACAGCCGCAGATGAGGTCTTAGCCAACAGCCAGCATCACCCACCACGAATGAAGAAGCATTCAAGGTAACTACAACCCCTGCCGCCATCTGAATGCATGCTTATGAGACAACCTTCTAGCTGAGCCCAGCCAACTCAGAGAATTGTGAGAGATAATAATACAATTAATTGTTATTTTAAGCCAATAAGTTTTGGAGTGATTTGTAATTCAGCAATAAAGTGATATTGTGCTCTGTAAGTTTTTGTTCGAATAAATAAATAAAATAGTGAAAGTATAAAAACAGAGACAGGAAGTGTGCCTGCCAACCTCATGAAAGTAAATGCATCTGGGAAGAGAGGGGGAAAGTTTAAGACCAGAGAGGACTTGGCCGGGCGCGGTGGCTCAAGCCTGTAATCCCAGCACTTTGGGAGGCCGAGACGGGCGGATCACGAGGTCAGGAGATCGAGACCATCCTGGCTAACACGGTGAAACCCCGTCTCTATTAAGAAATACAAAAAACTAGCCGGGCGAGGTGGCGGGCGCCTGTAGTCCCAGCTACTTGGGAGGCTGAGGCCGGAGAATGGCGTGAACCCGGAAGGCGGAGCTTGCAGTGAGCTGAGATCCGGCCACTGCACTCCAGCCTGGGTGACAGAGCGAGACTCTGTCTCAAAAAAAAAAAAAAAAAAAAAAAAAAAGACCAGAGAGGACTTAATATGTTGTTCTTTTTCACCCCCTTTTTTTTTTTGAGACAGGGTCTCACTCTGTTACTAGATCTCAGCTTCCTGCAACCTCCACCTCCCAGGCCCAAGCTGTCCTCCCACCTCAGCCTCCCTAGTAGCTGGGACCGCAGATGAGCACCACCATGTCTGGCTAATTTTTGTATTTTTTGTGGAGATGGGGTTTCACCATGTTCCCCTGGCTGGTCTTGAACTCCTGGGCTCAAGTAATCCTCACACCTTGACCTCCCAAAATCCTGGGATTAAAGGCATGAGCCACCACACCTGGCCCAAACTCATCTCTGATGCAAGAATGATAAAAACATACCACCTCCTGGAACAGAAGGGAGGAATATGAAGGCTCCAGAGAGAAAAGATACTCCTTAGCACCTCTCTAAACAGAGGGCCAAGCCAGAGTATCACACACCCCTTACACAGGGCATGACTTGTTGTTGTTGTGTGTTTGTTTGTTTGTTTGTTTGAGTCAGGATCTTGCTCTGTCATCCAGGCTGGAGTGCAGTGGCATGATGATAGCTCACTGTAAACTTGAACTCCTGGGCTCAAGCGATCCTCCCACCTCAGCCTCCTGAGTAGCTAGGACTAAAGATGCGTGCACAGCACCCAGCTAATTAAAAAAATTTTTTTTTGTAGAGACAGGATCTCATTATGTTGCCCAGGCTGGTCTTGAATTCCTGGCCTCAAATGATCCTTCTGCCTCTGGCCACCCAGAGCACTGGAATTACAGGCTGAGCCACCAGGCCCAGCCATGGGCTTTTTTTTTTTTGTATGGCATAAGATCTGGAAGAAAATTAGTCTTATTTGGAATTGAATTAAGGAGACTAGAAGGACAGAAGGAATAGAAATCGGTTCTCTGTCAGAGGAGCTGCTATTTGCAGGTGAAAACTCTGGTTGTTGTGTGTCTTCACACTTTGAAGCAGAACAGTTAAGAACAGAACAGCATAATTCTGGTGCCTGAAAACATGTACGAGGACAGTGCTACTTGGAGAAGATGGCATAGTGCTGAAAGAAGTCCCCACAACAGCACCCACAACAACACTGTCTCGGAGAAGGATCGGCTTCTTAAATTTCCAGTCCAACATGAACCAACGCTTTTGCCAAATGAAATGAAAATAAAGTACTAGAAAAAGAATCACATACTTAGATTGCTATAAATCTACCTAGATATTAAGTTACTCTCAATTTCTGTGTTTATATTATCATGGACAAGTAGCAAACCATTTGCAGACTGGTACTAGTCAGTAGATCCCAGTTTGACTAGCACTGTCCTATGCTGCTGTCTTAGGAAGGCAAACTTCATATTGTCCAACTTTACTGTAAATAGATCTTTTGTAAAGTGGCCAGTATAAAAAGGTGGGGGCTGGACGCCGTGGCTCACACCTGTAATCCCAGCACTTTGAGAGGCCGTGGTGGGCGGATCACATGAGGTCAGGAGTTCGAGACCAAAATGGCAAAACCCCGTCTCTACTAAAAATACAAAAATTAGCCAGGCATGGTGGCAGGTGCCTGTAATCCCAGCTACTCAGGAAGCTGAGGCAGGAGAATCGCTTGAACCCAGGAGGCAGAGGTTGCAGTGAGCTGAGATAGCGCCACTACACTCCAGTATGAGCAACAGAGAGTGAGACTCTGTCCAAAAAAAAAAAAAAAAAAACAACCTAAATTAAGTTAAATTAAAAAAAATAAAACAGATGTGAATTCCTTATTACATTCTTTATTATTAAAAGACAATCTAGGGCTAGGCACGGTGGCTCACATCTGTAATCCCAGCACTTTGGGAGGCCAAGGCGGGCAGATCATGAGGTCAAGAGATCAAGACCATCCTGGCAAACGTGGTTAAACCCGTCTCTACTAAAAATACAAAAATTAGCTGGGCGTGGTGGCACGCGCCTGTAGTCCCAGCTACTCATGAGGCAGAGGCAAGAGAATCGCTTGAACCCGGGAGGCAGAAGTTGCTGTGAGCCAAGATTGCGCCACTGCACTCCAGCCTGGTGACAGAGTGAGACTCCATGTCAAAAAAAAAGAAAAAAAAAGAAAAAGAAAAAGAAAAATCTATTCTACTTCTATGACTTGTTTACTTATTTATTTATTTATTTACTTTTGGAGTGCAGTGGCACAATTTCGGCTCACTGCAACCTCTGTCTCTGGGGTTCAAGTGATTCTCCTGCCTCAGCCTCCCAAGTAGCTAGAAGTACAGACACATGACACCACACCCGGCTAATTTTTTTGTGTTTTTAGTAGGGACAGGGTTTCACCATGTTGGCCAGGCTGTTCCTGAACTCCTGACCTCAGGTGATCCGCCCGCCTTGGCGTCCCAAAGTGTTGGGATTACAGGCGTGAGCCACCTCACCCAGCCAATGGTTTATTTTACATTGCTGCATCAAAAAAAAAAAAAAAAAAAAAAAGTTGGCTCAAGGTAAATACATTTTAAATGGTTTTGTTAGAAGAAATTAGGACAGGCTTGCGTTTTGTAAAACTCCATCTCAAGTCTTAAATGTAGCGTAATACAGATTGCCCCAAGTCTCAGGAGGCAAGCTACTTTTCCTATCCAGTAATTTTTATTAATTTTAATTGACCCTCCAGTTAAGGTGGGAGTTAAACGAGAGAAGTCTTGATAGTTAATGTAGTGCATGGGTTGTCAAAACTGATGAGCATATAAATTCACTGCTCTTGAGACATCTGGCACCTGGTTAATATGGAGCCAGGCGCACCTGTTTCCCAAGACGGAACTCCACAGACAATGCATCTAGTCAGGCTGGCAAGAACAGG
Organism: Theropithecus gelada; assembly: GCF_003255815.1. Lineage (NCBI taxonomy): Eukaryota > Metazoa > Chordata > Mammalia > Primates > Cercopithecidae > Theropithecus > Theropithecus gelada. The sequence continues at coordinate 85,806,078 of NC_037681.1, forward strand.
AATGCGTTTCACGCAAGAACATGCATTTGGGGCTTAATGAGGCACACAGGATTATTATTTATAACACAATCAACATACGCAATTTATGAAGTGATTAAATCTTGTCCCAGAAGAGCTCACATGGATCCAAGCCATGACGACCCAATTATTTAGGAGGTTTTTTTTTCTTTTCTTTTCTGTTATAATTTACTCTCCTGGGACCAAAGAGGGATTTGAATAACTCTGAGATAAAATTCAAGGCCATAATGGCCTTTGTTTTCCTTCAAATTAAATGGCCGCAAAAAGTAAAAACTCAGTTTAAAAAAAAAAAAAAAACAAAACTTAAAAATAACCTCACCCTAAGTCCCCAGATGGAACCATGCAGATTTTGGTCTTTGGGTTGTCATCTTTAGTATTTTCCAATCCCTCCTTTCCTCAGGACCTCACATTTTATAGTTGTTATGCTTTTGAAAGTATTTTCTTTTTTTTTTTTTTTTTTGAGACGGAGTGTCGCTCTGTCCCCCAGGCTGGAGTGCAGTGGCCGGATCTCAGCTCACTGCAAGCTCCGCCTCCCGGGTTCACGCCATTCTCCTGCCTCAGCCTCCCGAGTAGCTGGGACTACAGGCGCCCGCCACCTCGCCTGGCTAGTTTTTTGTATTTTTTAGTAGAGACGGGGTTTCACCGTGTTAGCCAGGATGGTCTCGATCTCCTGACCTCGTGATCCGCCCGTCTCGGCCTCCCAAAGTGCTGGGATTACAGGCTTGAGCCACCGCGCCCGACCGAAAGTATTTTCAGTTACTGCACAAGATCTTTCCAAATCCTTTGAGGTGGGCAATGTAGTTATTATATCTACTTTTTGTGGTGATAATAAAGACACTGGGCTTGGGCACCCCGCCAGTCTAAATGAGACATGAACCAATTAGAAATTATGGCAGCAGTGAACTCTTCATAAAGCCAGAGCGGAGCCTGCAGTGAAAACTGTCCCTGGCCATTTGTGAGAGGAGGAAATGGATGGTCAGGAAAGCTATGCCTGTGGTCACATGGTCAATATTTTCTACTTCAACGTAGTAGGACTGTCAGGCTGCCTGACTTCCAACCTGAAACCCCTCTACCCATCATACTTTCCACCACCACTTAATTTTTTCTTTTTCTTTTTCTTTTTTTTTTGAAACGGAGTCTTGCTCTGTCGCCCAGACTGGAGTGCAGTGGTGCAATCTCGCCTCCTGGGTTCACGCCATTCTCCTGCCTCAGCCTCCTGAGTAGCTGGGACTACAGGCGCCCGCCACGACTCCTGGCTAAGTTTTTTTATTTTTAGTAGAGACGGGGTTTCAATGTGTTAGCCAGGATGGTCTCGATTTCCTGACCTTGTGGTTCGCCTGCCTCGGCCTCCCAAAGTGCTGGGATTACAGGGGTGAGCCACCGTGCCCGGCCAATTTTTTCTTTTTTTTGAGATGGAGTCTCACTCTAACACCCAGGCTGGAGTGCGGGGGCGTGATCTTGGTTCACTGCAACCTCCACCTCCTGGGTTCAAGTGATTCTCCCACCTCAGCCTCCCAAGTAGCTGGGATTATTACAGGCACCCACGACCACACCCAACTAATTTTTATATTTTTAGTAGAGACGAGGTTTCAACCACGTTGGCCAGGCTGGTTTTGAACACCTGACTTCAGGTGATCTGCCCTCCCCAGCCTCCCAAAGTGCTGGGATTACAGGTGTGAGCCACTGGGTCCAGCCCCTACCACTTTAAAATTAATGATAGAACTCCAAAATGAGTAGTGCAGATGGTATATGTGCCCCTCATATCACTACACTAGAAAGAAAGGGAGGAAAAAAATAAGGAAAGAAGAAAAAAGGAGGGAAGGAAGTAAAGAAGGGAGGGAGGGAGGGAGGAAGGAAGGAAGGAAGGAAGGAAGGAAGGAAGGAAGGAAGGAAGGAAGGAAGGAAGGAAGGAAGGAAGGAAGAAAGGAAGGAAGGAAGGAACTATTGGAGCCGTATTACCAGCTGAACTGAACACCTCTGTGAGAACTGGAAATTTAGCTTCATTTTGATCAACTCTTTTCTTTCTTTCTCTTTCTCTTTCTCTCTTTCTTCCTTTCTTCCTTTCTTTTTTCCTTTCTTTTTGACAGGCTATCACCCATATTATACATAACTGCATTTTTGTTTTGTTTTGGTTTGGTTTGGTTTGATTTGGTTTTGAGACAGTGTCTCACTCTGTCTGGATGCTTGGTTCACTTAAACCTTGATCTCCTGAGCTCAAGCCATCCTCTTGCCTCAGTCTCCTGAGTAGTTGGGACTACAGGCACGGGTCACCATGCCCAGCTTTTATTTTATTTTATTTATTTTATTTTTGAGACACAGTTTCTGTCTTGTTGCCCAGGCTGAAATGCAATGGCATGATCTCGGCTCACTGTAACCTCCACCTCCTGGGTTCAAGCGATTCTCCTGTCTCAGCCTTCCGAGTAACTGGGATTACAGGCATGCGCCACTACACCCAGCTAATTTTGTATTTTTAGTAGAGACAGGGTTTATCCCTGTTGCTCAGGTTGGTCTTGAACTCCCAACCTCAGGTGATCCACCCACCTTGGCCTCCCAAAGTGCTAGGATTACAGGCATGAGCCACCATGCCTGGCCTATTGTTTTATTTTTTATTTTTAGTAGAGACAAGGTCTCACTATGTTGCCCAGGCTGGTCTTGAACGCTTGAGCTCAAGCAGTCCTCCCACTTTGTCCCAACGTGCTGGAATTACAGCCTTGAGCCGCCGTACCCAGCTATCATCTTTTTTCAAATACCAGTTCTTTCTGGGTTAATTATACGTGTTTGATACTTTGTTCATTTAATTAGGGTTTCTCAACAGTGCCACCACTAACATTTTGGCTGAATAATTCTTTCCTGTGGGGGCTGTTCTGTGCATTGTAGGATGTTTAGCAGTATCTTGGCCTCTATTCACTAGATGCTAGTCACACTCCCCTAGTTGTGACAACCAAAACTGTCTCTAGACATTGCCAAATGCTTCAGACAGTTCTCCAGTTGAAAAACACTGTTTTAGTGAGTTTGTTCTAAACATATTTCCAAACTCAATTCAGTTTTTATCTGAAGGTCAAAAGCTACAGCTCAGAACTGGAATTAATATAGAAAGGAAAAGACAAGATTTTTTCATTAAGGGAACACTGTAATTTTTTTTTTTTTTAAATTTTTAGTAGAGATGGCAGGGGCATCTCACTATGTTGCTCAGGTTGGTCTCGAACTCCTGCGCTCAAGTGATCCTCCCCCTTTAGCTTCCCAAAGTGCTGGGATTACAGGCATGGGATTACATCATATGCCTGGCCTGGGAACACTACAATTTGATCAAAATCGTCCCTCTTGCCCATGTTCTGGCCACACTGAAATGCAAATAGAATTATTAAATCAGGCAGGCAGTCAAGAGCAATCTTTGAACTGTATGATGCATAGACCTAATAACAGGTTTGCATTCTTCTACTCACTTATGATATATAGAATGCTATTTCTTCATATTTTCCTAACATGTTCAATAATTTCTGTTTCTTTTTTTTTTTTTTTTTTTTTTTGAGACGGAGTCTCGCTCTGTCGCCCAGGCTGGAGTGCAGTGGCCGGATCTCAGCTCACTGCAAGCTCCGCCTCCCGGGTTCACGCCATTCTCCTGCCTCAGCCTCCCGAGTAGCTGGGACTACAGGCGCCCGCCACCTCACCCGGCTAGTTTTTTGTATTTTTTAGTAGAGATGGGGTTTCACGGTGTTCGCCAGGATGGTCTCGATCTCCTGACCTCGTGATCCGCCCATCTCGGCCTCCCAAAGTGCTGGGATTACAGGCTTGAGCCACCGCGCCCGGCCTAATTTCTGTTTCTTTTAGATTTATAATATCTTTAATGTTTTCTTAATTATAAAAACTCCACATTATCTTGGGAAATTTACTTGAATTCTTTTTAATTTCCTCATACGAAAGTTATTTTCAAGGTTGGGTGTGGTGACTCACGCCTATAATCCCAGCACTTTGGGAGGCCAAGGCGGGTGGATCACCTGAGGTCAGGAGTTCTAGACCAGCCTGGCCAACATGGTGAAATCCCCTTTCTACAAAAATACAAAAAAATATATATATATATTAGATTGTAGGTGCCTGTAATCTCAGCTACTCGGGAGGCTGACGGGGGAAGAATCACTTGAACTTGGGAGGTAGAGGTTGCAGTGAGCAGAGATCGCCCCATTGCACTCCAGCCTGGGTGACAGAGTGAGACTCCGTGTAAAAAAAATAAAAAAAAAAAAGGTATTTTCAAAGTACTTCGAGATAACTGAAAAGTCCTCCGTGAGTCAAAAATGTACCTTTCAGCACTATTCCCAGTAGCCAAAAGGTGAGCTCAACCTAAATGTCTATCAATGAATGAATGAATGGGTAAAGAAAATGTGGTACATATAAATACAATGGAATATTATTCAACCTTAAAAAGGAATGAAATTGTGATAGATGCTGCAACATGGATGAACCCTGCAGATATTATGCTAAGTGAGGTAAGCCAGTCACAATAGAACAAATATTGTATGATTCCACTTACATGAGGTACCAGTTTAGTCAAATTCATAGAAACTAAAGTAGAATGGTCATTACCAGGGCCTAGAGGGAGGAGGGAATGAGGAGTTATCTTTGTTGTTGCTGTTGTTTGATACGGAGTCCTGCTCTGTGGCCCAGGCTGGGGTGCAGTGGCTCAATCTCGGCTCACTGCAAACTCCACCTCCCAGGTTCAAGCGATTTTCCTGCCTCAGCCTCCCAAGTAGCTGGGATAACAGGCACCCGCCACCACGCTTGGCTAATTTTTGTATTTTTAGTACAGACGGGGTTTCACCATGTTGGCCAGGCTGGTCTCAAACTCCTGGCCTCAAGTGATCCGCCCACCTCGGCCTCCCAAAGTGCTGGGATTACAGGCATGAGCCACTGTGCCCAGTCTTGGGGAGTTATCTTTTAATGGGTATAGAGTTTCTCTTTGGGATGATGGAAAAGTTCTAGCAATGGATAGTAGTGATGGTTTGTACAACAATGGGAATGTACTTAATGCCACAGAACTGTATACTTACTAGTTAAAATGATAAATTTACATTGTATGTATCTTGCCACAATAAAAAAATCAAATCAAACATTCAGCAATATACACTCTACATTAAACATGCAACCTTAATATTTCATTCACCAAAAGCTCTTTTCTGTGTGATATGCATGGACACGCTCACTGTTCCTTGGAATTTGGTCTAATATGTTTCCAAATGCCCTGTTGGACTGCACTATAGTCAATCCAGTGATTTCTGTCCAATTGCTTAGGTAAGTCATTCCCACGGGAACTCACTGAGCTCATTCTGACACTCAGAAGAAATTGGCCTTCTTTATTCTTTTTTTCTGAGTCCCAACCTTGAATTTAGTTCATTAACCTCAAAAATCATTCAGATCATTAGGACCTGAGAATTAATATTGTTTCTCTCATCGACTGGGAAGCAAAGTACAAGCAGCACCCCATTTCTTTCCTTTGCACAAAATCTTATTAATAAACATTTGACACTACGTCTGCGAAATTGATTTGTTCTGTTGGTAACATAAAAAATTGACTGTTTCTCTAGTAGAGTGCATTGTGCACAAAATTATTCTCTATACTACTCAAAGTCGCAAAAGAGTTGTCACATGAGTCATGTGGGATGAAGTGCAGTCAATATTTAAACGCATATAAGTCAGGGCATTTGTTGTCTGATTGCTATAGACAGCATAGACACCCTTCTTCTACCATGAACCCCAAATCAGTATCAGTTAACATATATGGATTCATATGTAAGGGAGTTTTTATTTTGAAACTGAGAATGTGAGAGAAAGTCATTCCCACAGGAACTCACTGAGCTCGTTCAGAGAAGGGGAGAAGCTGAAGTTAAGGAAACGGAGAATGGAAGGAGAGCAAAAGGATCCTACCTCCTTCCTTGGACTGGTTTTGAGTTCACTTGTGAGGGTTAGAGGCAGACGTTGATGGAATTATTCAAGAGAGTCTTTGAGAGACCAGTCAATAACAGAGAAGGAAGAGGAAGAGGCCCTTTTCTCCCACTTCTGTTTGTCGCAGCACTGTTCTTGGACTCTGAGACCTGGAAGCATTAAGCGTACCCAGAGACCACAGCTTGGGGGCAGGGAATCAAAGTGTAGCACCATGAGGCCACAGACAGCAACTGTGGATGAAGAGGATCCAAATCTGGAGAAGATGCAGGTGGGCGGCAGGGGCAGGCACTAGGAAGCACCCCTTTGGCTATTCCAAATAGTAATGCAGGGTCACTGTGGAGGGAAGGGGGAGAGAATCTCTTATTTTTTACGTTTTTAACCTTTTATTTTAAAAAATTTTGTAGACAGGATCTTGGTATGTTGACCAGCCTGGTCTCAAACTCCTGGCCTCAACTGATCCTCCTGCCTCAGCCTCCCAAAGTATTTGGATTACAGACATGAACCACTGCACCCAGTCTGAGAGTCTCTTTATGAGTACAGCAATTCATAAAAGCCAGTAGATACTGAATTACACACAGATTGTTTTATTTAACCCTTATAATAATACCCTGTGAAGGTGGTATTATTATTATTATTATTATTATTATTATTTCCACTTTACAGATGAGGAAAATGAGCCTCAGAAAGGTTAAGTAACTTTCCCTTGGACACGTGGCTCCCAAGAGGCAGGGCTGAGATTAGAACCAAAGTATATTTGACACAAGGACCTACATTCTTAAGTGCTGTACTTTACTGCTTCCTAATGTAGAAAACGAGGACAGGACAGGCGCCGTAGCTCACACCTGTAACCCCAGCACTTTAGGAGGCCGAGGTGGGCAGATGACTTGAGGTCAGGAGTTCAAGACCAGCCTGACCAACATGGTGAAACCCCATCTCTACTGAAAATACAAAAATTAGCCAGGCATAGTGACGTATGCCTATAATCCCAGCTACACAGGAGGCTGAGGCAGGAGAATCGTTTGAACCCGGGAGACAGAGGTTGCAGTGAGCCGAGATTGCACCATTGCACTCCAGCCTGGGTGACAGAGCAAGATTCCATCTCAAAAAAAAAAAAAAAAAGGAAAACAAGGACAGGTTTGGAATGTCAGAATTCCAAATGCTTTTATTTGCTCCATTTTATGCATTAACTCTTACTTTATTAAACACTGCTAAGAAAGCTGCAGGTCTTAAAACATGTGCATGGTTTTGTCATCTTCCTACTAAATGCCATAGACAAAGACTTGTAGTCTTTCTTATAAGTTCATACATTCAATATAAGTATGTGACTTTCTTTTGTATCCTACAATAGAACTTTAAAAATGCTCAGCATTGGCTGGGCATGGTGGCTCATACCTGTAATCCCAGCACTTTGGGAGGCTGAGGCGGGTGGATCACGAGGTCAGGAGGTTGAGACCACCCTGGCTAACACGGTGAAACCCCATCTCTACTAAAAATACAAAAAAATTAGCTGGGCGTGGTGACAGGCACCTGTAGTCCCAGCTACTCAGGAGGCTGAGGCAGGATAATGGCGTGAACCCGGGAGGTGGAGCTTGCAGTGAGCTCAGGTCGCACCACTGCACTCCAACCTGAGCGACAGAGCAAGACCCCATCTCAAAAAAAAAAAAAAAAACAAAACAAAACTGCTCAGCATTAAAGTGGGAACCAACAACTTATCCCACGCCATTTTCAGATAATGTTGTTTAAAGATAAATGCCCTCTAAAGCAGCAGGCCCCAACACTCTTGGCACCAGGGACCAGTTTCATGGAAGGCAATTTTTTCATGGACCAGAATGGGGGGGGGTGGATTGTTTTGGGATGATTCGAGTACATTACATGTATTCTGCACTTTATTTCTACTATTATTAATATTACATTGTAATGCATAATGAATAATCATACAATTCACCATAACATAGAATCAGTGGGAGCCCTGAGCTTGTTTTCCTGCAACTAGACAGTCCCATATGGAGGTAACGGGAGACAGTGACAGATCATCAGGCGTTAGATTCTCATAAAGAACATGCAGTCTAGATCCCTTGCGTGCACAGTTCACAATAGGGTTCGTGCTCCTGTGAGAATCTAATACCACCACTAATCTGATGGGAGGCAGAGCTCAGGTGGTAATGCCAGTCATGGGGAGGGACTGTAAATACAGAGGAAGCTTTGCTTGCTCGCCCGCCACTCATCACCTGCTGTGCAGGCCAGTTCTTAACAGGCCACAGACCAGTACCAGTCCATAACCCGAGGGTTGGCGACCCCTGCTCTAAAGTATAATTGTGAAAAAATTCAAGAGTATTTTCATTCACCTCTCACTTTCTTTATCACTTGGAAGTGTATATAACTCACACACCAGTTTGTCTAAAAAGTCTGAATGCAAACTTCCTGAGCTGAGGGGCCTATTTTACTCTCCGTTGTATCTCTGGAGCCCAGAACTGTGCCTCCAGTAGAGTAGATGCTCAATACATACTTGCTGAAGGAAGAAATGAGTGAGTGAATGTATCCAGACTACGTGAGGAAAAGGGGAGGGAGTGTTTTGGACACACAAAATGAATGGAACTATTAAGCCTATCTGGCCCCTGGGGAGTTATAGTCACTACCTCTGGTGCCTGGCCTGTGCTTTCGTGCAAATTCCTGGTCCAGGTGGCCCAGCTAATTGTTATAGCTGCCTTAGGCCCCGGCATCTTGTATTTTGAAGCCTAGCCTGTGGAAGAGTTCTCCTTGAGTCAGAAGCCCACTGTGGGGCCAATAAATATACTCCCCTCTCTACTCCTCACAAAAGTCCTGAATGGAGGACCATGGAGGAGGATGATCAGTTTCAGCTATGAGGGGTTATCAAGTAAGGCAGATACCATGGCCCACATGCCCTCTACTTTGCTCATTAAACTGAGGTCCCTGGACCAGCAGCATCACTTGGGAGCTTATTAGAAATGCAGACTCTCAGGCCTACCCAAGACCTGTTGAATCAGAATCTGCATACTAACACAATCCCCAGATGATTTCTAGGAACATGAAAGTTTGTGAAGCCCTGTTATACAATAACAATAACACTCTTGCAACATTTCTGCCAGACGCCAGGTAGCTTTTCGGTATTACCTTTTACCTTGGTAGTATATTTTTAGGCTCTTATTTTGCCTCTTTTTTAATTCTTATTTTTATTATTTATTCGTTTTTGTTTTGGAGACAGAATCTCACTCTGTCGTCCAGGCAGGAGTGCAGTGGCACAATCTCAGCTAACTGCAACCTCTGCTTCCTGGAGTCTTGCTCTGTTGCCCAGGCTGGAGTACGGTGGCACAATCTCAGCTCGCTGCAACCTCCACCTCCCCAGTTCAAGCAATTCTCCTGCCTCAGCCTCCCGAGTAGCTAGGATTACAGGTGCCTGCCACCATGCCTGGTTAATTTTTATATTTTTAGTAGAGATGGGGTTTCACCACGTTGGCCAGGCTGGTCTCGAACTCCTAACCTCAGGCGATCCACCTGCCTTGGCCTCCCAAAGTGTTAGAATTACAGGCATGAGCCACCGTGCCTGGCCCATAATCCATTTTTTTTTTTTGGGGGGGGAGGACAGAGTTTCATTCTTGTTGCCCAGGCTGGAGTGCAATGGTGCGATCTCGGCTCACTGCAACCTCCACCTCCCAAGTTCAAGTGATTCTCCTGCTTCAGCTTCCCAAGTAGCTGGGATTACAGGCGCCTGCCACCACACCCAGCTAATTTTTTGTATTTTTAGTAGAGACGGGGTTTCTCCATGTTGGCCAGGCTGGTCTGGAACTCCTAACCTCAGGTGATCCACCTGCCTCAGCCTCCCAAAGTGCTGGAATTACAGGCATGAGCCACCACGCCCAGCCCCCATAATTCTTTAATACTACCAATATCCATAAAATGTCAGCATTTTTATTCAGTGGGGTTTCTCTTTTCCTGGTACAGGTTGAAAATAATAAACAGGGTCTACCCTTTCCCTATCTACTATTTGAGAGACAGGGTTTTACTCTGTCACCCAGGCTGGAGTGCAGTGGGCAATCAGCGCTCACCGTAACCTCAAATTCCTGGCCTCAAGCGATATTCCTGCCTCAGTCTCCCAAAACACTGGGATTATAGGCCTGAGCCACCACACCCAGACCAAATTCTGTGTTTTTTGTTTATTTGTTTGGTTGGTTGTTTTTTTTTTTTTGAGACGAAGTCTCACTCTTGTCCCTCAGGCTGGAGTGCAATGGCGCAGTCTCGGCTCACTGCAACCTCCGCCTCTCTGGTTCAAGAGATTCTCCCGCCTCAGCCTCCCGAGTAGCTGGGATTACAGGCACCTGCCACCATGCCCAGCTAATTTTTGTATTTTTAGTAGAGACAGGGTTTCACCATGTTGGCCAGGCTGGTCTCAAACTCCTGACCTCAGGTGATCCACCCGCCTTGGCCTCCCAAAGTGCTGGAATTACAGGCGTAAGCCACCGCGCCCGGCCCAAATTCTGTGTTTTAATTGCTGTCTTTAGACTATTTATTTTCAATAATAAGATAGGGTTTACACCTGCCATTTTATTTTTGGTTTTCTGTTTGTCCCCTCTGAAGAAACACATTTTAGGTTCTCCAAGGTATCCTCTTGGCATTGTTCTACAAGTGTGGGATTAAGAAGGTGGCATTCCAGCTCTCCTCCCTCAGGGACTGGGCTCTCTCCCCTTTCTATAGCCTTGATAGAACTGAGGAGTCTAAGAATTGTAAAACAGGTTTTTTCCCATTCCCTTCGAAAATTCCTCCTAGGCAGAGAGGACTGTTAGCTTCAGCTGACTTTGTTAAACTGATTATCTGTTCACTGGTGCCACAGTGGATGCTGAAACGAAGGAGCCCCACTTCATAATCTTGAGACATTTATTTACATGTCTCTCTCTCCTTCTAGATTGTGAATAATATGTGGACAAGATCTGTACATCATTCGTCATTGTATCCCCAGCAGCTACCAGATGTGGATGCCTTATTTACTAATACTTAGCCCAAAAAGATCAGACGTGTTTTTAACTCTTTATTTTTAAGTAATTCAAACTTACAGAAAAGCTACAAGAATTCTACAAAAGCTCTCTGATACCTTTTGCCCAATTCACCAATTGCTCATATTTTGGCACATTAGCTCTATCATTCTCTCAGGAATCAGTCTTTTTTTTTTTTTTAATCCTTTGTTCAACTTACTTTCATTTCCATTTAGTGCCTTATATTAGTTGTCTTTTCTCTCTGAATTTACCAATTTTCATACACCAACAAAAGGGAGGAGAGGGAGTAAAAAGGATCAGATGAACTTGTGAACCATTGGCTTTTCATCCATTGAAAGCTACAAGATTGGCCAGGTATGGTGGCTCATGCCTGTAATCCCAGCTCTTTGGGAAGTGGGTGGATTGCTTGAGGCCAGGATTTCAATATCAGCCTGGGCAACATGGCAAAACTCTGTTTCTACAAAAAATACAAAAATTAGCCAGGTGTGGTGGTGGCAGGAAGGCTGAAGTGGGAGGATCGCTTGAACCCAGGAAGTAAAGACTGCAGTGAACTGTGACCGCAGCACTGCACTCCAGCCTGGGTGACAGAGTAAGTCCCTGTCTCAAAAATAAATAAATAAATACAACTATAAGATTTATTATTGAGACACTAAGAAAGGCATTTAACATGTCTATAAATATGGTCAAGCTAGAAAAAAAGAGGAGCTACCTTCTAGAATAGGCTATTTTTACCAGCAGAATTGCTACAGAAAATAATTGTGTTGCATTACATAAATAGCTCTTCCTGGGAGCATAATGATAACTCTGCTTCTGCTTTTTAAGAAGTCAGCCAAGAAAGGTTGGGAGAAATCTACTATATTGTCAAAAAGTAATTTTTCATACTAGTCTGAGGGGCTAACAACATTTAGAAAGAACCTGGCTTGCCATGGAATGTAGAGGATGTGGGTGAGTGTTAATGACAGTGGGTTTCATGGCCGGGAACCGTGACTCACTCCTGTAATCCTAGCACTTTGGGAGGTTGAGGAAGGCAGATCATTTGAGGTCAAGAGTTCAAGACCAGCCTGGCCAACATGGTGAAACCCTGTCTCTACTAAAAATACAAAAATTAGCCAGGCGTGCTGGCGTGTGCCTGTAATCACAGCTACTTGGGAGGCTGAGGCACAATAATTGCTTAAACCCAAGAAGCAGAGGTTGCAGTGAGCTGAGATCCCACCACTGCACTCCAGCCTAGGTGACAGAGTGAGACTCTGTCTCAAAAAAAAAAAAAAAAAAAAGTGGATGTCAAAGATACGTCTTCATATCCCATAGGACACTTGTTTAAATTTTGCCAGGTCAAAGGGAGATTATTCTTATTCTGATTTTAACCCACACTGATTCTAATATATTGAGTTGTGTCATTTTCCTTTAAGGAAGTACAAAGTTTCAATGAAACAGCTGAATTGACAGGAGTTCCAAGAATTGCAACAAACAGAATAAAAAGAACAATGAAATCATTCACAAAAGAGGCCATTCACAGACAGCTTGGTACCACTGTAGTAAAAAAAAAAAAAAAAAAATTAGAACAAACTGGAGTGAAAGGAAAGTATAGTTCAGGATTCTGGATTTTAAAAGTTTTATCCAGCAGTCGTTAGCTCTCCTGGCTAGTGTGATGCCTGTGATGGTGTTTCACTGTTGGAACAGCAAGCACTGTCTTCATTGAGGCTTGGCTGCAGCTGCTGTTTTGGTGTGGGGCCAAGTACCTTTGGGCAGTGTTTCGCACCTCTGAGAGTGAAATGACTCCTGTGGATTAAGTCCTAATCTGAGTGCAAACAATCTTTTCTGTTAAAAAAAAATAGTTTTGAGGCCAGGCATGGTGGCTCCTGCCTGTAATCCCAGCACTTTGGGAGGCTGAGGCGGGCGGATCACTTGAGGTCAGGAGTTTGAGACTAGCATGGCCAACATGGTGAAACCCTGTCTCTACTAAAAATACAAAAATTTAGCTGGGCCTGATGGCATGCACCTGTAGTCCCACGTACTCAGGAGGCTGAGGTAGGAGGATCGCTTGAACCCAGGAAGTATAGGTTACAGTAAGCCAAAATTGCACCACTGTCCTCCAGCCTGGGAGACAGAGCAAGATTCTGTTTCAAAAAAAAAAAAGTTTTGGGTTAATTTTATTTTTTTTTTTTCAAAAAAAAAAAAAAATATATATATATATTTTTAGAGACAGGGTCTTGCTATGTTGCCCAGGTTTGTCTTGATTCCTGAGCTCAAGAGGTCCTTGTGCCTCAGTCTCTCAAAGTCCTGGGATTACAGGTGTGAACCACCATGCCCAGCCAAGTTTAATTTTTTAATTTTTTATTTATTTTTTTGAGACGGAGTCTCACTCTGTCGCCCAGGCTGGAATGCAGTGGTGCGATCTCCACTCATTGCAAGCTCCGCCCCCCGGGTTCACGTCATTCTCCTGCCTCAGCCTCCCGAGTAGCTGGGACTACAGGTGCCCGCCACCACACCAGGCGAATTTTTTTGTATTTTTAGTAGAGACGAGGTTTCACCATGTTCGCCAGGATGGTCTCGATCTCCTGACCTCGTGATCCACCTGCCTTGGCCTCCCAAAGTACTAGGATTACAGGCATAAGCCACCGCGCCCGGCCTAATTTTTTTGTTTGTTTGTTTTTGCTTTTGTTTTGTTTTGTTTTTTGAGACAGGGTCTCACTCTGTTGGCCAGGCTGGAGTGCAGTGGTGTGATCACAGTTCACTGCAGCCACGACCTCCCAGGCCCAAGCAATTCGCCCACCTCAGCCTCCCAAGTTAGCTGGGACTACAGGCGTGCACCACCACACCTGGCTAATGTTTTGATTTTTCTGTAGAAATGAAGTTTCACTATGTTGTTCAGGCTGGTCTCGAACTCCTGGCCTCAAGCCATCCTCCCACCTCAGCCTCCCAAAATCCTGGGATTATAGGCGTGAGCCACTGCACCCAGCCAAGTTTCATTTCTGACCTATAAACGTTATCATTATAAGTCCTTCTGCTAAAGAGATACAACCAAAGTGTACCTATTCATTCATTTCACAGATATTGCATGCCAGGCCCCACACTGAGCTGAGTACTGTTCTAGGCACATGATATGTAACAGCAAGTAAAACATCCCTATCCTCACCAAGCTGATATTCAAGTGAAGGAGACAGACGAGAAACATAATGCATAAGGAAATCAGGTAATGTGTTAGAAGGTGGTGAGCACTATAGTGAAATAAAATCAAGGTTAGGTGGATCTGGCATGTGTGGAGAAGCAAATTGCAATCTTAAGGGTAGACTTTGTTAGGAATTAATTTTAAGCAAACGGTGTAAATGTTTAGGGGAAGAACATTCCAGGAAGTGTTAACAGCTGCACCGAGTCCCAAGAAAGCAGTATAGTGGCTTATTCCGGAAACAGCAAAGAGGCCAAAGTGACTGCATAGTTGGCCAGGTGGGAAGGTCAAGGAAATTCGGTAGGGCCTGGGGCTGTTGAAGGATTTCAGTTTCCACTATTTCCTTGCTTCCTCTGAACAAAGCACTTTTAAGCAGAGAGGAACTCAATTTGGCTTTCATTTTAAAGGGTCTCTGTGGGCCAGGAGTGGTGGCTCATGCCTGTAATCCCAGCACTTTGTGAGGCCTAGGCGGGTGGATCACCTGAGGTCAGGAAATCGAGACCAGCCAGGCCAACATGGTGATACCCCATCTGTACTGAAAATACAAAAATTAGCTGGGTATGGTGGCAGCGCCTGTAATCCCAGCTACTTGGGAGGCTGAGGCAAGAGAAAGGAGAATCGCTTGAACCCGGGAGGTGGAGGTTGCAGGGAGCCAAGATCATGCCATTGCACTCCAGTCCGGATGACAGAGCAAGATAATGTCTTTTTAAAAAAAAGGAAAAAAAAAGGGTCCAGGCGCTGTGGCTGACGCCTGTAATCCCAACACTTTGCGAGGCTGAGGCAGGCGGATCACGAAGTCAGGAGATCGAGACCATCCTGGCTAACATGGTGAAACTCCGTCTCTACTAAAAATACAAACAAAAAAAAACCAAAAAAAAAACACAACAAATTAGCCGGGCATGGTGGCAGGCGCCTGTGGTTCCAGATACTCAGGAGGCTGAGACAGGAGAATGGGGGGAACCCAGGAGGCGGAGGTTGCAGCAAGCTGAGATTGCACCACTGCACTGCAGCCTGGGTGACAGAGTGAGACTCTGTCTCAAAAAAAAAAAAAAAAGTGGGGGGATCTCTCTGGCTTCCCTGTTGAGAATAGACTGAAGGGGACAAGACAAAACAAGGAGACCAGGTGGGACAGGTGGGAGCCTACTGTTATGATCCAGGCTAGAGCTGGGAGTGGTTCAAACCAGCATGTAGAGTGGCAGGGGTAAAAAGGGATCACATTCTGGATGAGTTCTGCAAACAGAACCAACAGAATTTACAGAGGGATAGGATGTGGACTGGGAGAGAAAGAGAAGAGTCAAAGTGACTCCACGGTTTGAAGCCTGAACAACTACAAAAAATGGAGTTGTCATCAGCTGAGGTGGGAAAGCTGCTGATGCAGCAGGCTTGAGGGTAGATCAGGAGTTCAGTTTTGGATACACTGCTTTGACATCCAAATGGGGCCATAAGTGGGCTGTAGACATGTGAATCTGGAGTTCAGGAGAGAGGTCTGAGCAGGAGACATAATTTGGGAGTTGTAAGTATGTACACAGATAATAGTTACTCACCTTTTTCCATCCTTTTAATATGAATGTTTTCAAACATACACAAATGCACATACATTTAGTACATATACCTTCTACCTTCATTCAACAATTATTAACATTTTGCCATATTAGCTCTATATTTCTCTATCTTTTAAAAATAAAAATAGAGACAGGTTCTCACTTTGTTGCCCAGACTAGTTTCAAACTCCTGGGCTCATGCGATCCTCTCGCTCTGGCCTCCAAAAGTGCTGGTATTACAGGCATGAGCCACCACGCCCAGCCATATTTGTCTATTTATACACGTTTTTGTTTGTTTGTTTAACTGAGCTGTTTCAGAGTAGGAAACATCTTGTTGCTTCACTCTTGAATACTCTGGCATTCCTGAAAGAAATGTAAAATCCCCCAAATCAATGAGATAACAGAGCAAATGAAAGCAGATAATGACCAGGGTCAAGGAAGGAGCCCTGGGGCACCCCAAGGATAAGAGGTCTGGGAGAAGGAGCAACCATTAAGGGAGAAGGAACCTGAGAAAGTAGATGTAATGTAGAGTAGGCGGACATTTTCTTCTGATTGCTGATTTTTTTTTTTTTTTTTTTTTGAGACAGAGTTTCGCTCTTATTGCCCAGGGTGGAGTGCAATGGCGCAATCTCCGCCCACAGCAACCTCTGCTTCCCAGGTTCAAGTGATTCTCCTGCCTCGGCCTCCCTAGTAGCTGGGATTACCGGCACACGCCACCACACCTGGCTAATTTTTGTATTTTTACTAGAGACAGAGTTTTACCATGTTGGCTGGGCTGCCCTTGAACTCCTAACTTCAGGTGATCTACCCAACAAAGCCCAGTAAAATTTTTTGTAGAGATGGGGTTTCACCACATTACCCAGGCTGGTCTTGAACTTCTAGACTCAAGTGATCTGCCTGCCTCGCCCTCCCAAAGTGCTGGGATTACAGGCCTGAGCCACTGCACCCAGCTGATTGCTGAAATTTACCAAAATGTAAAGAGGCAGATACAAAAGGCATTCATGCAAATTTTCCTTCTAATTTCAGAATTTCTTCTTCACACTTGTGGAACAAACTATTTTTTTCTTAGTCTTCTTAAGACTGGGGTAATTATGAAAGGAATCAAATAATTCCTTTTGATTGTTTGAAATGAGCACCCTAATACACCCAGGGGCATAGACTCCATAAATAATGAAGAGGTCAGCTGGGCATGGTGGCTCATGCCTGCAATCCCAGCACTTTGAGAGGGCGAGGCAGACAGATCACTTGAGTCCAGGAGTTCAAGACCAGCCTGGGTAATGTGGTGAAACCCCATCTCTACAAAAAAATTTACTGGGCTTTGTTGTGCACCTGTAGTCCCAGCTACTTGGGAGGCTGTGGTGGGAGGATCACCTGAGCCTGGGAGGCAAAGGCTACAGTGAGCTATGATCACCCTACCGTACTCCAGCCTGGGTGACAGAGTGAGACCTTGTCTCAGAAAAAAAAAAAAAAAAAAGATATCAAGTCACAATACTGCTGTCTGAATTGGCAAAGATTCAGTTCAGTTTTCAGCACTAACTCAAAGCAAGCCAATCAATCAAATTCAGAGGCTAATTTAGGAAATTAAGAAGCTGAATGACAATTTTGATTTTTTTTTAACCACAGAGTTAACACTTTTTTAAAGGTGTTCCTCACATCAACCTACACAAAATAAACTATGGTTAAAAACTAAAAGTATGACAGTCCAAAGAAGAAGACATATTTAAATTTTTTTAAAAAACTAAAACTATTTTCATTCCTCATAAATATTATTCATAGCCTGTCCATAGCCAACATAAAATAGGGTATCTGTAGCTTCAGGGCAACCTCCTATCCTGTACCTGGTCCTTGGGCATAACCACAAAAAGATTGATTGATTGATTATTGAAAGGGGGTCTTGCTTTGTCACGCAGGCTGGAGTGCACTGGCATGATCATGACTCATCACAGCCTCGAACTCCTAGGCTCAAAGGATCCTCCCTCCTCAGCTTCCTGAGCAGCTGGGACTACTACAGGCAAGAGCCACCACACCCGGCTCAAAAGACTGATTTTTAGATAGGAGGTTGCTAAGCAGTCAAGCAAATTTCATTCATTTTGGACTTCCTGAACACTGGAACCCCTCCTTTTATGACTCAGAAAATAACAACCAACAAAATAAATCATATGTGGAGCTAACATCAGACACGTACTTAACAATAAATAATAAAAAAGAAGTTGATGTTGGCTCTGGCTAGATCTCCAGAGATAAGGCCAGGCGCAGTGGCTCACACCTGTAATCCCAGCACTTTGGGAGGCTGAGGCGAGCAGATTGCTTGAGGTCAGGAGTTTGAGACCAGCCTGGCCAACATGGTGAAACTTCGTCTTTACTAAAAATACAAAAATTAGCCTGGTGTAATGGTGTATGCCTGTAGTCCCAGCTACTCAGGAGGCTGAGGCAGAAGAACTTGGGAGACGGAGGTTGTGGTGAGTCAAGATCTCACCACTGTACTCCAGCTTGGGCAACAGATCGAGACTCTGAAAAAAAGAAAGAGAGAGAGAGAGAGAGAGAAAGAAAGAGAGAAAAGAAATCCAGAGATAAAATACACTGCATTGAAGACCAGGTAAATGCTTGGATCTAGCATTATGAATTTTATCCTAAGAGAATCTAAGTCTGGCCACTCGTGGGAGGCTGAATAGTAATTGCTAGTAACGAACTAATCAGCTTGGGAAATGTCTCTAAGCCCCTTCCCAGAGCCAGTTCCTTTTCTCTTCATTTCCTGTTCTTTGCCCAGGAACCTCTTCGGTCTCATTTTTCAGCCATGCACCAAGTTCGGAAAAGAAACTACCATTTCCTAGGCTTGTGTCTATATAGTTCAGAACAAAATGAAGTCCAGAACAGAATGAGCTCGATTCTGACCCACAGGGAAGGATTTAAAGAAGCAGAGGAAAAAAGAAAAAAAAAAAAAAAAGTGGAGAAGAAAAGAGGAGGGACAGAAAAAAAGGAAGAAAATGGGAGGAAAGACTAGGATGACTATTTTTCCACTTAGTACACTGTCTACTAAGTGTAGAAGGACCAAAGAAAAAAAAGCGTTCTATTTTTAAATGAGCTGCTTCCACATTCTAGGAGGGTTGCCAAGGGATGCAGAAAGGCACTGAAATGGGCTTTATAATGCAGCAGTAGGTTCCCTAGGCCTCATCTAGAAGCAGGAAGTTTAGAAGAGAGGAATAAAAGTACTCTGTGTAATAACCTCAGAGGTGATCTACAATTGGACCAGGGAAACCTTGGCAGATTTGTTCCTTTGACGCAGACTTCCTGTTTCAGCTTCATATGAATTTAAACTGTTGTAACTAGGAATTGTTGCTAGTCTTGGGAGACTGGGTATGTTGAGTTTTGTCCAAGAGCTACCCACGGGCCACCAGGAATAGAGCTGCAGAAGAGAGCTGGGGGAGTGGGCAGGCCTGTCCCGACTGTCACAGTGGCAGAGGCGCCCCAGATCACGTGTCCAGCTAACACACGGAGCATTCGTTACATGCGAAGTGCTGCTCCCAGGGCTTTATCTTTGTAACCTTGTGAAATAACTATTCCTCCAACCTTATGAATAAGGAAAGAGGTACAGAGAGGTATCTGAAAGGATCTGTCCTAGGTCACTCAAGTGACAAATGGAAAAGCCGGGTTGAACCCAAGTAATCTGGACCTTAGACAGCAGGATTGTAACCACTTTGGAGGATGGGAATTGAAGGGTCCTTGCTCCTCCTTTCTGCCCTGCCTTGTACACCTCCTTTAATTTCTGGCCTATTAAAATTCTAATTATAGGTTATTTTGCTTAAGAGATACAACCAAAGTGTGACTATTCATTCAATTTGCTCATTCCACAAATAGGCCCCATTCTTGCTTCCTCGGGTCCTGGAAATCACCCCCTGCCTCGCTCCCATAGAATTATTTGCAAAACTCAGCCTCAGAAGTAGATTGCTTGGGATTATTACGGTTTGAAGACTATCTTGGTAGTTGGGGGAAGGTGAATGGGAGGATGGGAGGAGCCAAGCCCCATGGGTAGAAGGTAGAGAATTGAAGAGGAAGGGAAAGTGGTATTACTATTAGTGGGGCTGAGAAGGGGTGGGAGGTAGGCTTGGAGCGGGTACAGCCTTCTCAGCCCCACCTTTCCTTTGAGATGGCAGCACCCAACCAGGAGAAGACTTGACCGGGGGGTGGCTTGCGGTACTTTTTCCGACCTCATTTATCGCCATGTTCTTGACCTCCCGCACAGTGCTGGGAGTTTATGCTGATTGAATGGTTGAATAAATGAATGAACTGACTTAGTAACACATGATCTTTTACAAGTTGTTGTTTTCCTCCCTGTTTTAGCTACATAGTGAGTTTCCCTTGTTAACGTTGTATGGAGACATTTCCCTTTTTCTCAAGTTGGTCCCCAGTAACAAAGCATCTAGAGTTTAAATGAAAATATCCGTGTCTTGTAAAAGCCCACACGTCCATTTTGCAGGGCCAGGCGATCTACTAACATTAATTGCATTCCACCTCCCTTGCTCCTTTCCTACCTACTTCACTAGCATTTCCTGCCTCAGCATCACAATCCTTGTCACTGAATAACCTTTTTTTTTTTTTTTTTTTTTTTTTGAGACAGAGTCTCGCTCTGTCGCCCAGGCTGGAGTGCAGTGGCACAATCTCAGCTCACTGCAACCTCCACCTCCCGGGTTCAAGTGATTCTCCTGCCTCAGCCTCCCGAGTAGCTGGGACTACAGGCGCGCACCACCACACCCGGCTAATTTTCGTATTTTTAGTAGAGACAGGGTTTCACCATGTTGGCCAGGCTGTTCTTGAACTCCTGACCTCAGGTGATCCACCCACCTCGGTCTCCCAGAGTGTTGGGATTACAGGCATGAGCCACTGTGCCTGGCCAGCCATTGAATAACTTTTGACTTCACTTGATTAGTAAGTTTAAAATTAAAAATAGCCTGCCCAGGCAACATGGCAAGACCCTGTCTCTAGAAAAAAATTAAAAAGTTAGCTGGGCATGGTGGTGCATACCTGTAATCCCAGCTACTTGGGAGGCTGAGGTGGGAGGATTGATTGAGCCCAGGAGGTTGAGGCTGCAGTGGGCCGTGATCATGTCACTGCACTGTAGCCTGGGCAACAGAGCAAGACCCTGTTTCAAAAAAAAAAAAAATAGATTAAGAAACAGAACATTACTAGAACATGTGCATATTCTATCACCTAGCGAATCTACTCCTAGGTACATACCCAACAGAAATGCAAATATGTGTTCACCAAAAGACACTACTGAAGTGTGATAACTCTTACCATTTTGTCACTTTCACCTTAAATCCTAATTTTCTCTCTTTTTTTTTTTTTTGAGACAAAGTCTTGCTGTCTCACCCAGACTGGAGTGCAGTGGTGCGATCTTGGCTCACTAGAACCTCCACCTCTTGGGTTCAAGCAATTCTCCTGCCTCAGTCTCCCAGGTAGCTGGGATTACAAGCATGTTCCACTACACCCGTCTTATTTTTGTATTTTTAGTAGGGACTGGGTTTCACCATGTTGGCAAGGCTGGTCTCGAACTTCTGACTTCAGGTGATTCACCCGCCTCGGCCTCCCAAAATGCTGGGATTACAGGCGTGAGCCACCGTACCCAGCCCCAGCCTAATATATATATATATATATATTTTTTTTTTTTTTTTGGTGGGGCCGTGGTGGGGGGACGGAGGTTTGCTCTTGCTGCTCAGACTGGAGTGCAATAGCGCAGTCTCAGCTCACTGCAACCTCTGCCTCCCAGGTTCAAGCTATTCTCCTGACTTGGCCTCCCGAGTAGCTGGGATTATAGGCACGTGCCACCACGCCTAGCTAATTTTGTATTTTTAGTACAGACAGGGTTTCTTCATGTTGGTCAGGCTGCTCTCGAACTCCCGACCTCAGGTGATCTGCCTGCCTAGGCCTCCCAAAGTGCTGGGATTACAGGCGTGAGCCACCGTACCCAGCAATATACTTTAATAAAAGACATTAAGCACTGCAATTACAGTTGAAGCCTCCTTTGACTTTCAATCCCAGTCCCATTACTCTCTCCTTAACCCTTCAACCACTCATAAATTGTGTATTTTTATATCTTCACATCAATATATTTATATCCATGAATTCATTGCATTTTTCCTGACTTCTAGTGAGACTGAGGGCTTTCTCCTGTTTCCTCTTCTATGAATTTCCTTTTCATATTATTGGCCTATTTTTCTATTGGATTTTTCCTTGCTTATTAATTTTAGGAGGCATTTTATTTTATTTTATTTTATTATTATTATTGTTTTTTGAGATGGAGTCTTGCTCTGTCACCCTGGATGGCATACAGTGGCATGATCTTGGCTCACTGCAACTTCTGCCTCCTAGGTTCAAGCAATTCTTCTGCCTTAGCCTCCCTAGTAGCTGGGATTACAGGCATGCACCACCATGCCCAGCTAATTTTTGTATTTTTAGTAGAGATGGGATTTCTCCACGTTGGTCAGGCTGCTCTCGAACTCCCGACCTCAGGTGATCCGCCCACCTCCGTCTCCCAAAGTGCTGGGATTATAGGCGTAAGCCACCACACCAAGCCTACAGATGATTTTTATATGTATTTTAATTTTAAAATACATATAATTGTAAAAATTTAATTTAAATTTAAAATGTTTTAAAATACAGATAAGAATTACTTTAAATTGTTTTTTGTTGAGATGGTTGGGGGGGTGGTTCTTGCTTTGTTGCCCAGTAGAGTCTTGAACTCCTGGCTTCAAGCAATCCTCCCACTGCAGGCTTTCAAGCAGCTGGGACTGTATAGGTATGTGTAGATGAGGATCTTTAATCTGTGACTTTTTTCTCAACATTACTTGAAAAACGTGATAGTCCTTGAAAATATTCTAGTTACTTTACAAGGCCTAGGGATGAGTATTAAGAATAGGTGCAAATAATTGCTTAAATTTAAATACTGGAGAGCGCCATTTGGGGTGTTCGGTATTTACCAATGCAAAGCTCTCTTTGCTTTGTTCTCATAAGACCTGCCTTCAAGAGTAATGTACTTTTTGACAATGGCAAGGAGATGGAGGAAATGAGGTCACTAAACAAAAAAATTGGCCAGCCACGGTGGCTCATGCCTGTAATCCCAGCACTTTGGGAGGCCGAGGAGGGTGAATCACCTGAGGTCAGGAGTTCAACAGCCTGGCCAACATGGTGAAACCCCATCTCTACTAAAAATACAAAAATTAGCCAGGCATAGTGGTGTGTGTCTGTAATCCCTGCTACTGGGGAGGCTGAGGCAGGAGAATCACTTGAACCTGGGAGGCGGAGATTGCAGTGAGCCAAGAAAGTGCCGTTGCACTCCAGCCTGGGCGACAGAGTGAGACCCTGTCTCAAAGAAATAAAGAAAGAAACAAAAAAATTGCCATAGCTCCCACTACTCACACTGCTACAATATACAGTATCTGATTTCAGACTTTTCCAAGAGACCAAAATACACCATCATCCTTAACTGAAATAATTATTTTGAGCTAAGTTTGAATTTCTGAGAGTTTGCACCTAATATATTAAGCGGTGGAGAGCTGCTCAAAGTCTTAGAGGAAGTCTCACTCTAACTTCAGCTAGCTTAATCTGGCAGCCATAGATGGGATTTAAACAGATCTCAGACTTAATCAAAATGTTCGGTTGCTGTTTCTGCACGCCCCCTTCTGGCTGAGTAAGAGCTCATCGCTAAATGATGCTCCTCAGGAGGCTGAGGAGGCTGAGGCAGGAGAATCACTTGAACCAGGGAGGTAGAGGTTGCAGTGAGCCGAGATGCACCACTGCATTCCAGCCTGGGTGACAGAGCAAGACTCCATCTCAAAAAAAAAAAAAAAAAAGAGCGAGCGCGGAAGTGCTTAACACAGAAAGATAAAACGTGAACTTTCATTAGGTTATTTGTCGACATCTGGTGGTAGATAAACCAACAGCTCGTTCCAACTCCCCTGAAATTTTCCCATGGGTTAATTGACAGGGGAATAGAATATTTTGGTTTGACGTTTCTTTACAGTCACTTAAAAAATCCTCTCTGAAGGTGTTTCTTCCCTTCGAAATCAGAGAAAAGACACATTTAGTGATGAGAATCAAAAGCTGAACAGGGGACACTTGGTGTTGGGAACTCTTCACCAAATCATTTCACTTCCTTGTTCCTTCAGGGAGGAAGGCAACCACAGCCTCTGCATTTGCTCCCTGACTTGGTTTACAAGGTTAGTCAAATACCCTGTACCACAGAGTGGCTGGGTTAATGATTCATCTAAATGAGGTAAAAGCCATATGCTATTGCAATGCTGCGTTTCAGACTATTTTTCCAAACTAGTTAACTACTGCACACTAATGATGTAGCTTAATGCTGTGTCACTAGGCTGTTCTAGAACATTTGTGTATATTATGTTCACAGTGCTGAAAGAAGCAACAAAGAACTTCCCTTTTTAATAGTTACAGTCTTTCTGAAAGCCCCGGAAGAAAAAAGAAAAAACAGTGACCCAAAGAAACAAGATAGCATTCAGGTAATGTTTAAATCAGACTGGATCTCAGATCAAAGGGCACTTTTTTTTTTTTTTTTTTTGAGATGGAGTTTCCCTCTTGTTGCCTAGGTTGTAGTGCAATGGCATGATCTTGGCTCACTGCAATCTCTGTCTCTCGGGTTCAAGCGATTCTCCTGTCTCAACCTCTCGAGTAGCTGGGATTACAGGCATGCGCCACCACATCCGGCTAATTTTTTTTTTTTTTTTTGCGATGGAGTCTCGTTCTTGTTCCCCAGGCTGGAGTGCAATAGCATGATCTCGCTCACCGCAACCTCCACCTCCCAGTTTCAAACAATTCTCCAGAGTAGCTGGGATTACAGGCATGTACCACCAAACCCAGCTAATTTTTGTATTTTTACTAGAGACGGGGTTTTTCGGTGTTGGTCAAGCTGGTCTCAAACTCCCGACCTCAGGTGATCTGCCTGCCTCGGCTTCCCCAGGTGCTGGGATTACAGCCGTGAGCAATCCCGCCAGGCCCTAATTTTGTATTTCTAGTAGAGACGGGATTTCTCCATGTTGACCAGGCTGGTCTCAAACTCCAGACCTCAGGTGATCCGCCTGCCTCACCCTCTGAAAGTGCTGGGATTACAGGCATGAGGCACTGCTCTGGGACAGAACACTATGTTTTGACATCTAGATTCTCAACTTTAAGTTTGTGAAGTTCACCTATGTGGTTTTATGCAGCTGTCATTTGTTCATTCTCATTGATACTTAGCATTCCATCATGTGTATATGCCACAATTTATTCATTCTACCATTGATGGACATTTGGGCAGCTTCCAGCTTTGGTTATTAGGGATACTGCTGCTCTTAATATTCTTAAGTGTGTGTTTTAGGCTGGGCGCAGTGGCTCACACCTGTAATCCCAGCACTTTGGGAGGCCGAGGTGGCGGATCACCTGAAGTCAGGATTTCGAGACCAGCCTGGCCAATATAGTGAAACCCTGTTTCTACTAAAAATACAAAAAATCAGCCAGGCATGGTGGCGGGCACCTGTAATCCCAGCTACTACGGAAGCTGAGGCAGAATTGCTTGAACCCAGAAGGCGGAAGTTGCAGTTAGATGAGATCGCGCCATTGTGCTCCAGCTTGGGCAACAAGAGGGAAACTCCGTCTCAAAAAAAAAAAGTGTCCTTTGTTGATCATATATACTTATTTCTATTGGGTATGTACACCTGTGTAATATAATAAAATTACATATCTATATGTGTGTATATATTTTTATATATATATATAGTTACCAGATGTGTCCAACCATATATCTGAGCATTCTTTTTCTAAATTTTTTTTTTTTTTTTTTTTTTTTTTAGAGACAGGTCTTGCTCTGTTGCCTAGGCTGGAGGGCAGTGGCATGATCACAATTCACTGCAGACTTGACCTCCTGGGCTCAAGCAATCTTCCTGCCTCAGCCTCCCGAGCAGCTGAGACTACAGACATGCACCACCACACCTGACTTATTTTTATTTTTTATTTTTCTTTTTATGTTACCCAGGCTGTTCTGGAACTCCTGGCCTCAAACAATCCTCCCATCTCAGCCTCCCAAAGTGCTGGGATTACAGATGTGAACCACCACGCCCTCCTCATGTGAGCATACTTGTTGCTGTATATCTTTGCCAATACTTAGTACGTCAGCTCTCCATATCCATGGGTTCCACATATGTGAGTTCAACCAACCGAAGATGGAAAATATTTGCAGGAAAAAACACAATAAGAAACAACAATAAACAATAAAATTTTTTTTAAAAGTATAACCACTATTTACACAGCATTTACATTGCATTAAGCATTATAAGTAATCTAGAGTGATTTAAAGTATACAGGAGGATGTCATAGGTTATATGCAAACACTACACCACTTTATATCAGGGACATGAGCATCTGCAGATTTTGGTATCCAAGGGAGATCCTGGAACCAATCCTCCATGGATACCAAGGGACAACTGCATTTTGTGTCTCTTTTATTTTAGCCATTCTGCTGGGTATGAAGTGGTATTGCATTGTAGTTTTAAGAAAGACTTTTATTGAGTATACTATACATACATAAAAGTGCACATATCATAAGTATACAGCTTGGTGAATTGTTATGAACTGAAAACAACTATGTCATCAGCACCAAGATCCAGAAACAGTACCGTATCACTATTCCCAAACTTCCTTGTGTTCCCTTTTAATCACTACCCTCCCTCCCACGGAGATAACCTCTACGCTGACTTCAAACTAATAGATTAGTTTTGGCTGGTCTTTGTACTTTATGTAAATAAGATCATAAAGAAAGCACTTTTGTATGTCTGATTGTATGAGCGTTCTTTCTGTTTGTTCTACCTTCTCACCAATACTTGGTATTTTCCGTCATTTTTTTTTCTTTTGTTTTTTTGTTTTTTGATCCAGAGTCTCACTCTGTCACCCAGGCTGGAGTGCAGTGGCATGATCTCAGCTCACTGCAACCTCTGCCTCCCCGGTTCAAACGATCCTCCCACCTCAGCCTCCCGAGTAGCTGGGATTACAGGCACGTACCACCACACCTGGTTAATTTTTGTACTTTTAGTAGAGACTTGGTTTCGCCATGTTGGCCAGGCTGGTCTCGAACTCCTAACCTTGTGATTTGCCTCCTCGGCCTCCCAAAGCCCTGGAATTACAGGCGTGAGCCACCACACCCGGCTGAATTCTAACACTTTTAACAGCAGGAAGGTAGCTCTGGATGCTAGGGTGAGTTGCTGAAGTAAATTTTATTTGGTAATTGGTGTAACTTCTCCCTCAAATTAAGGTTTTTATTTCTCCAGAAAGGATACATTTTACAAAATTGGGATAAATTCTGTAAATTATTCTGTTTTTCTTCATGCTGCCCATATGCTATGTCAGTGACTATTGATAATTTTTCCAATAAGAGGTTCAAAGAGAGAAGAAAATGTATAATTAATTAATACATTAATTAATTATATTATTAAATTATTTATTTTTATTTATTTATTTATTTGAGACAGAGTCTTGCTCTGTTGCCCGGGCTTGAGTACAGTGGGGCGATCTCGGCTCACTACAACCTCCACATCCCAGGTTCAAGTGATTCTCCTGCCTCAGCCTCCTAAGTAGCTGGGGTTACAGATGTGCACTACCATGCCCAGCTAATTTTGTATTTTTAGTATAGATGGGGTTTCACCATGTTGGTCAGGCTGGTCAAGAACTCCTGACCCGGCCGGGCGCGGTGGCTCAAGCCTGTAATCCCAGCACTTTGGGAGGCCGAGACGGGCGGATCACGAGGCCAGGAGATCGAGACCATCCTGGCTAACACAGTGAAACCCCGTCTCTACTAAAAAAATACAAAAAACTAGCCAGGCGAGGTGGCGGGTGCCTGTAGTCCCAGCTACTCGGGAGGCTGAGGCAGGAGAATGGCGTGAAGCCGGGAGGCAGAGCTTGCAGTGAGCTGAGATCCGGCCACTGCACTCCAGCCTGGGCAACAGAGCTAGACTCCGTCTCAAAAAAAAAAAAAAAAAAAAAAAAAAGAACTCCTGACCCAAGGTGATTCACCCGCCTTGGCCTCCCAAAGTGCTGGGATTACAGGCATGACTCACTGCTCCTGGCCTAAAATTATTTTTAAACTCTTTAGGTAAATGAGAAGAATTTCTGTTGATTATTAATGTTATATTAATTGCTGTTCAAGGACTGACTTTTAGATGTATGAATATTACAGCATTTTTTTTTTTTTTTTGAGACAGAATTTCGCTCTTGTTGCCCAGTCTGGAGTGCAATGGCATGCTCTCTGCTCACTGCAACCTCCGCCCCCCGGGTTCAAGTGATTCTTCTGCCTCAGCCTCCCAAGTAGCTGGGATTACAGGTGCCTGTCAGCATGCCGGGCTAATTTTTTGTATTTTTAGTAGAGATGAAGTTTCACCATGTTGGCCAGACTGGTCTTGAACTCTAGTCCTCAGGTGATCCACCCGCCTCAGCCTCCCAAAGTGTTGAGATTATAGGCATGAGCCACCACGCCCAGCCTTAACAGCATTTTTAAAGGAGTTTAGATAAACATTTTGAAATAGATTAGGAACTACTGCCTAATATCATATCATGTAAAAAATGTGCATGATACAATTCTTTTAGGAACAATGAGACTATATATAGCAAACACTGAATGAAGCTCATACTATTTTATTGTAATTTGACTTCTAAAACATTATCCTAAAGACAATTTTTAAAGTAAAGTAAAAAGCAAGCAACAGTACAGTTTTTCCTTACAGCACTGACTATGATATATTTTAAAAAGTGGAAAACAAACTGAGAATCTGACATTAGAATTGCTTAGTAAACTATGGTACATCAACAAAGGAAAATACGAGGAATTAAAATGATTATTAGGGCTGGGCCTGGTGGCTAACACCTATGATCCCAGCACTTTGGGAGGCTGGGGCAGGAGGACCATTTGAGCCTAGAAGTTTGAGGCTACAGTGAGCTATGATCATGGCACTGCACTCCAGACTGTATGACAGAGTGAGACCCTCTCTCTAAATACACACATATACACCCACACACACACACACACACACACACACACAATGCTTTGTATTTAAATTGGACAGAATGTATTACTAATAATAGTTATAGCTTTTAAAGAGTTTGTGCTGGGGACCATAAACTTGTTATCCAATTTCTAACTTAATCTCCATGATAGCAATGGGATAGGATTATTATCTCTATTTTCTAAATAAAGAAACTGAGGCTTAAAGAGGCTTAATCAGGCCGGGCGCGGTGGCTCAAGCCTGTAATCCCAGCACTTTGGGAGGCCGAGACGGGCGGATCACAAGGTCAGGAGATCGAGACCAGCCTGGCTAACACGGTGAAACCCCGTCTCTACTAAAAAAATACAAAAAACTAGCCGGGCGCCTGTAGTCCCAGCTACTCGGGAGGCTGAGGCAGGAGAATGGCGTAGACCCGGGAGGCGGAGCTTGCAGTGAGCTGAGATGCGGCCACTGCACTCCAGCCTGGGCGACAGAGCGAGACTCCGTCAAAAAAAAAAAAAAAAGAGGCTTAATCATATAAGTTCTCACAGCAAATTAATGGCTCAGATGAAAATTTCTTGAGATGCTCTTTGAAAAAGGAGTCTGTAGTCAGATACACTTCAGAATGACTTCATTCTAAATTCCATCTCTGGGAGAATCACCATATATATTATTGTCACAGGATCCTTAAGGTGTCGCTTTGCCAACCAGAAACCTCTGTGGCCAGCGGCGCCTTCCCCCTGAGTATTGCTTGCATCCACTGGGCTCATTCCGCCCACTCTGTCCAGCAGGCTGTACTCAGCTCATGCTACCGGCCTGGATCCCATACCTGCTAAACGCAAACCAGGCACAGAGGGCGAGGATTGTGTAAGTGAGCAAGCGCGGCGTCCACCCACTGTGCGAGCCAGGCACGCTCGCTGCTGCAGCAGGGCAAGCAGCTCCAGGCGCTGGCACAGGTGCTGGCTCCGTGCAAGGCTGTGGCTGAACCAGACGTACTGCACGCAGCTGCTGCTGCAGGCACCTGTACCTGGACAAGGGGAATGCAGTGGCACCTGGAAGCTTGGAGGCAGCAGGAACTGTAGAACCCCAAAAAGGGTGTCACAGTCCTGCTTTGGGGTACCCCTAGGTCTGGGCTCCCCAGAGGGCCACAGCTCTTCTCTCCTCATCGTGCAATGTGGCGAGTGTGTGTGTGTGTGTGTGTGTGTGTGTCGGCGGTGGGGGGTCATGTTTCCCCTGTTTCTTTTAAAGGCTTTTTTTTTTTTTTTTTTTTTTTTGAGAGGAAGTCTTTCTCTGTCACTCAGATAGAGTGCAATGGCGCAATCTCAGCTCACTGCAACATCCACCTCCTGGGTTCAAGCAATTCTCGTGCCTCACCCTCTCGGGTAGCTGAGATTACAGGCACACGCCACCATGCCTGACTAATTTTTGTATTTTTAGTAAAGACAGGGTCTCACCATGTTGGCCAGGCTGGTCTTGAACTCCTGACCTCAAGTGATCTACCCACATAGGCCTTCCAAAGTGCTGGCATTACAGGAGTGAGCCTCTGTAAAGCCTAGCCTGTTACAGCTCTTTTAGTCCCACCATTCAGTGGGTCCTGAGTTCTTGTCCTGCATCCAGGAAGAATGAGGTATGCAGACAACTATAGGGTGAACAAGGTGGAGAAGAGCTTCATTGAGCAGCAGAACAGTTCTCAGGAGACCCAAAGTGGGTAGCTCCTGGCGAGGCATGGTGGCTAATGCCTGTTATCCCAATACTTTGGGAGGCTGAAATGGGAGGATCACTTGAGGGCAGGAGTTCAAGACCAAAGTGGGTAGCTCCTTTACACAGGCAAGTTGTCCTGTCAAGCGTCCAGCTCTCAGTGGAGGGGAGACCCACAGTGGGTATCTCCTCTCTGCAGGCAGGTCGTGCAGTAGTCTGTCTGAGTCTGTCTGAGTCTGGGTGTTTTTACGGGCTTCAGAGGGGAGGAAATGCATGCTGATTGGTCCATGGGTGGCCATGGGCAGGCCCAAAAAAAACACCATAAGTTCTCACTCCAGTCAACGGAACTGATAGTGTGGCCACCAGGCTTCAGGCCATATCCAGCTTGAAGGTGATGCTTCACTGGTACCCACCTTTTTCTGCCCAGGAGCCTGTCTGCCTCCTGTTGCCATCACTCTGCCATCCATGGTGCCCATGGCACCCAGGCTGTTCATGCTGAGGGGCGTCTGCAGGCCCACACCAAGTGGCCCTCAGCCCCCACTCAGCCTCCCTCCCATGCTCATTAGGTGCCCACAGTCTGAAGGGGGGCTGAGGCAGCAGGTGTGTCAGTGCTGTCCTGAGCATGTGCACACCTGGCCAGGTTGTGACAGCACCTGGGCTTGGCCTCACCTTTGCTCCAAAATTGGAGCAGGTACCAGAAGTGGGGAGAGGCCAAGCAGTGGGAGCAGACACATCCAAGACTGCAGGGGGAAGGGGGCCTTCCTGGTCCCTGAGAGTTCAGGGATACTGGATTCCACATCTGTGACTGGGCAGCTGCAGCTGTCCCCTGAAGGGCAGGGCTCCCACCCTTCCAACTCAAAAGGGGCAGGGCTCCCATCTATTCTTGGCTCCCTGGCTCCAAGGGGCGTGCAGCCCTGTCGGCGCCTCCCTTGGCGTCATGGCAGCAGCCACTCCAGACAGGCTACCACTGCCATCATTATTATAGTTACTTAATGTTTTAAGAAGTCTGGCCATTAAGAATGCAGCTTGAGCTGGTTCAACCACCACTTTTCAAAGTGTATTTGCCCACGAAACCATTAATCTGTAGTGGTGAATGTGGTGGTGTCCCCTGTAACCCTGCAGTCCTACTTCCTACTGCCTATCCCTCTCCCTTATCCTGCTGAGTTCTTATCCTGCTCAGCTCATGGAGCACTGAAAAATTCTTGAGAGGGCCAGTTCTGAAGAGCACACTCTGTATACCACCTTCTAAACTGCTAATGTGGATTTAAAACCGAGAAACAGGCTGGGCATAGTGGCTCATGCCTGTCACCCCAGCACTTTGGGAGGCTGAGGTCAAGGCAGGCAGATCACTTGAGGTCGGGAGTTCAAGATCAGCCTGGCCAACACGGTGAAACTCCATCTCTACTAAAATGCAAAAACTAGCTGGGCTTGGTGGTTCATGCTTATAGTCCCAGCTACTGGGGTGGCTGAGTTGGGAGAATCACTTGAACCCAGGAGGTAGACGTTGCAGTAAGCCAAGATCATGCCACTGCACTCCAGCCTGGGCGATGGAGCCAGGCTCCATTTCAAAAAATAAAATAAAATAAAATAAAAATAAAAATAAAAATAAAATCAACAAACAGAAATATAAGGCAACTCCTCTACAAACCCCAAGAGCTAAAATACACTAAGAACATGAGGAAGTCAAGCTCTCCTGTGTTGTTTCAAACACATATCTCTTGAATTCTCTTTTAATTTACAATGGTTCCTTCTTCCTATTTTTCATGCCATTTATTTGTCAAATAAACAAGATTTTGTGTGTGTGGATACAAGTTCATTTTAAAAAGTTTTTTATTATGAAAAAAGGTGGCTCACACCTGTAATCTCAGTGCTTTAGAAGGCCAAGGTGAGAGGACTGCTTGAGACCTTGAGACTAGGAATTCCAGACCAGAGTGTGTAGACAATGAGACCCCTGTCTCTATAAAAGTTTTTAAAAATTATCTGGTGTGGTGATGCATGCCGATAGTCCCAGCTACTCGGGAAGCTGAGGTGGGAGGATTGCTTGAGCATAGGAGTCCAAGGCTGCAGTGAGTTATGATCATACCACTGCACTCCATTCTGGGGATACAATGAGACCCTGTTTGTTAAAAAAAAAAAAAAGGCTTTTTCTATGAAAAAGTCATACATAGACATAAATTGAGAGAATGAAGTAATGTGTCCCCATTTACCCACAACCCAGCCTTTCTTTTTTTTTTAGAGAGACAGGGTCTCACTCTGTTGCTCAGACTGGAGTGCAGTGGCACAATCACAGCTCACTGCAACCTGGGCCCACACACAACTTTAACAATTATCAACTCATGGTCAATCTACTTTCATTTACATCCCCACCTGTTTCCCTTTATCCATACATATCTTTGCGTGTCTCTCTATAAGATAAATACCCTTTTTTCTAAATATAACACAATATTTTTATCATACTTTAATAGTATCTCCAAAATCAGGCACCCATTGTGCTCAATTCAAGAGATGCAGACACAATCCACAGCTGTTCAGCAGGCTATGGTAAACTACACTTTTGTATCAGAAGTGCTTGTCCCTACTTCTCTCCCAGAAAAAGTATAAGTATGTTTGCTTCAGGCACCTTCCATCTGCTGAGAGCACCCTTGTTCATTCTCAGCTTTGGTCTTTGTAATCAAATGATTCAGGAGGGAAGACTAATGTTGGGGGTGGGAGGAGAGAGAGAGAGAGGACATTCAGGTAGTGTGGTCCTCCACAACCCTGAGATCCACTCCTAAATGTGTCAGCCTTCCCCATCTCTTACCCTCTTGCTTCTAGTTGTATTTTTGTTTGTTTGTTTGTTGTTGTTTTTTGAGATGGAGTCCCGCTGTGTCACCCAGGTTGGAGTGCAGTGGCACAATCTTGGCTCACTGCAACCTCTGTCCCCAGGTTCAAGTGATTCTTTTGCCTCAGCCTCTAGAGTAGCTGGGATTACAGACTCACATCACCATGCCTAGCTAATTTTTTTGTATTTTTAGTAGAGATGGGGTTTCACCATGTTGGCCAGGCTGGTCTCAAATTCCTGTCCCCAGGTGATCTGCCCACACTCGCCTCCCAAAGTGCCGGATTACAGGCATGAGCCACCATGCCCAGCCTACTTGTATGTTTTAAAGTGATTCAAGCATCTTTATTTTATGTGTGAGCCATTCTGTACTATGATCTAGCCTAGGATAGCATGCCTGGGAGAATGCTTGAAAGTCACCATTGCATCAACTTCATTTCCCATATTCTAGATGAAAATCCAGGCAATCTGACTCCAAAGCCCATTATCTTTTTTTTTTTTTTTTGAGACGGAGTCTCGCTGTGCTCCCAGGCTGGAGTGCAGTGGCGTGATCTCGGCTCACTGCAAGCTCCGCCTCCCGGGTTCACGCCATTCTCCCGCCTCAGCCTCCCAAGTAGCTGAGACTACAGGCGCCCGCCACCACGCCCGGCTAGTTTTTTGTATTTTTAGTAGAGACGGGGTTTCACCATGTTAGCCAGGATAGTCTCGATCTCCTGACCTCGTGATCCACCCGCCTCGGCCTCCCAAAGTGCTGGGATTACAGGCTTGAGCCACCGCGCCCGGCCCAAAGCCCATTATCTTAAGAATTATGTGATATAGTTTGGTTGTGTCCCCACCCAAATCTCATCTTGAATTCCTACTGTTGTGGGAGGAACCCAGTAGGAGGTAATTGAATCACTGGGGCAGGTCTTTCCCATGCTGTTCTCATGATAGTGAATAAGTCTCATGAGATCTGATGATTATATAAAAACAGGAGTTTCCCTGCACAAGCACTCTTCTCTTGTCTGCCACCACATGAGACATGCCTTTCACCTTCTGCCGTGATTGTGAGGCTTCCCCAGCCACGTGGAACTGTAAGTCCAATAAACCTCTTTCTTTTGTAAGTTACCCAGTCTCTGGTATGTCTTCATCAGCAGCGTGAAAACGGACTAATATAGTAAATTGGTACCAGCAGAGTGGGGTGCTGCTGAAAAGATACTCGAAAATGTGGAAGCAACTTTGGAATTGGGTAGCAGGAAGAGATGGGAACAGTTCAGAGGGCTCAGAAGAAGACAGGAAAATGTGGGAAAGTTTGGAATTCCCTAGAGATTTGTTGAATGGCTTTGACCAAAATGCTGATAATGATATGAAGGATGAAATTTGGGCTGAGATGGTCTCACATGGAGATGAAGAACTTGTTGGGAACTGGAGTGATATGGTTTGGCTGTGTCCCCATTCATATCTCAACTTGAATTCTATCTCCCAGAGTTCTCACGTGTTGTGGGAGGGACCCAGGGGGAGGTAATTGAATCATGGGGGCCGGTCTTTCCTGTGCTATTCTTGTGATAGTGAACAAGTCTCATAAGATCTGATGGGTTTATTGGGGTTTCTGCTTTTGCTTTATCTTAATTTTCTCTTGCTGCCATGACATAAGAAGTGCCTTTCACCTCCGGCCATGATTCTGAGGCCTCCCCAGCCACATGGAACTGGAAGTCCAGTTCGACCTTTTTTTTTTTTTTGAGACAAAGTCTTGCTCTGTCACCCAGGCTGGAGTGCCGTGGCACAATCTTGGATCACTGCAACCTCCGCCTCCTGGGTTCAAGCAATTCTCCTGCCTCAGCCTCCCGAGTAGCGGGAATTACAGGCTCACATCACCATGCCCGGCTAATTTTTGTATTTTTAGTAGAGACGGGGTTTCACTGTGTTGACCAGGCTGGTCTTGAACTCCTGATCTCGTGATCCACCCACCTCAGCCTTCCAAAGTGCTGGGATTACAGGCATGAGCCACGCGCCCAGCCCAATTAAACCTTTTTTTGTTCCCAGTTTCACGTATGTCTTTATCAGCAGTGTGAAAACAAACTAATACAATAAATTGGTGCCAGTAGCGTGGGGCATTGCTGAAAAGATACCCAAAACTGTGGAAGTGACTTTGGAATTGGATAACAGGCAGAGGTTGGAACAGTTTGGAGGGCTCAGAAGAAGACGGGAAAATGTGGGAAAGTTGGAACCTCCTAGAGATTTGTTTAATGGCTTTGACAAAAATGCTGATAATGATATGAACAATATGGTCCAGGCTGAGGTGGTCTCAGATGGAGATGAGGAACTTCGGAAGTGGAGCAAAGGTGACTTTTGAACTTGAGAGAGATGATTTAGTGTATCTAGAGGAAGAAATTTCTAAGCAGCAAAGCATTCAAGAGATGACTTGGGTGCTGTTAAAGGCATTCCATTTTAAAAGGGAACCAGAGCAAAGAAGTTTGGAAAATTTGCAGCCTGACAATGCAATAGAAAAGAGAATCCCAGCCAGGCGTGGTGGCTCACACCTGTAATTCCAGCATTTTGGGAGGCCAAGGTGGGTGGATCACCTGAGGTTGGGAGATTGAGACCAGCCTGATCAACATGGAGAAATCCCATCTCTACTAAAAATACAAAATTAGCTGGGTGTGGTGACACATGCCTGTAATCCCAGTTACTGGGGAAGCTGAGGTAGAAGAATCGCTTGAACCCAGGCGGCGGAGATTGCAGTGAGCTGAGATGGTGCCATTGCACTTCAGCCTGGGAAACAAGAGTGAAACTCCATCTCAAAAAAAAAAAAAAAAAAAAAGAAAAAAAGAAAAACAAGAAGAGAATCCCATTTTCTGAGGAGAAATTCAAGCCTGCTGCAGCAATTTGCCTAGGTATTGAGGTGCCAAATGTTAATCATGAAGACAATGGATAAAATGTCTCCAGGGCCTGTCAGAGACCTTTGTGGCAGCCCCTCTCATCACAGGCCCAGAGATTTAGGAGGAAAAAATGGTTTTGTGGGCCAGGCCCAGGGTCCCCATGCTGTGTGCAGCCTAGGGACTTGGTGCCCTGCGTCCCAGCCACTTTAGCTGTGACTAAAAGGGGCCAAGGTCCAGTTCAGTCTGTTGCTTCAGAGGGTGGAAGCCCCCCGAGCCTTGGCAGATTCCATGTGGTGTTGAGGCTGTGGGCACACAGAAGTCAAGAATTGAAGTCTGGGAAGCTGTGCCTAGATTTCAAAGGATGTAAGGCGAACAGCTGGATGCCCACACAGAAGTTTGCTTCATCATGTTGGGGGGTCCTCATGGAGAACCTCTGCTAGGGCAGTGCAGAAGGGGAATGAGGGGTTGGAGCCCCCACACAGAGTCCCTACTGGGGCACTGCCTAGTGGAGCTGTGAGAAGGTCACCGTCCTCCAGACCCCAGAATGGTAGATCCACTGACAGCTTGCACGGTGTGCAAGAGAAGGAAAGGGCACTTTCTATAAAGCCGGGTAGGAAGATGAGTGTTACGACCATACAAGTAGTCACAAGGAACCTGGGGAAAACAAGGCATTCTAAGTGTGGTAGGATGAGATACAACATACGTCGAATGGATCGATTAGAATTTTTGTTAAAGGTAGTTTGTTGAAAAATCCTACAAATAATTATGAACTCAGTAACAATTAACACATTTAACAATTAGATTGTAGTTTCTAAATAAAATTTCTTACTAAAAGGAACCAAACTTCTTGGAGAAATGGCTAACTGAAAGTCTGAAACAGGAAATATGCAAGATGAGCTGTGGACCATCTTATTCTACTAGAAAGCAACGAAGCCATCAGAGATTCAGGGTCCTGTCAACATGACTCAGAGAAATTTGGAGACATTCTCACCAGCCAGAGTTGCGACATTTTAAGCCTCAATAAGAATAATAGTTGCAATTAATGAAAGCACATTAAATAGGTGTAAATATTAAGTCCAAAATTCTACTTTAAAAATCTCATTGGTCATTTTTGGAGAATGCTAGAAAACCAACTCATTATTTTGAAAATTAAATAAAAGGAAGGAATCAAACACTTCTGAAAAGTCAACTATGGGTACAAGAGAAAACTGTGTAGTTTTTTAAATGAAAACTGGAAGGTTGGACCTCATTACTTTGCATCCTTGAACATTAATTAGGATACAGACCATTCTGTCCTATGCTGTTAATAGTTTATTGAATTCTATAAAATACTGGAATAGGGAAGAATGCTTTTATTGTACTTTTAACAAATTTTTCCTGCAGATTCATCACCTCAGGTAGCCATGCAATAACTGTTAATAGATTATGACAAAGATAGAGAAAGAGGCCTCATCGTAAACAAACAAAGTGTTTTAGTCTGTTCTAATAGATTGCAACCCATTAATCATTTGTGTTAGCTTTCCAGGGAAACCTCCATTTAAATATGGATTTATCTGCTTCACAAGTTTCATTAAGGGTCATTATTCCTATATATTTATGTTAATAATTGCAGGAGAGAAAAATATTACAGCAAGAGATTTTTTCTTTTTCTTTTTTTTTCCTTTTTTGTTTTTGAGATGGAGTTTCGCTCTTGTTGCCCATGCTGGAGTGCAATAGTGCCATCTCGGCTCACCGCAACCTCTGCCTCCCAGGCTCAAGCGGTTCTTCTGCCTCAGCCTCCTGAGTAGTTGGGATTACAGGCATGTGCCACCACGCCCGGCTTATTTGGTATTTTTAGTAGAAATGGGGTTTCTCCATGTTGGTCAGGCTGGTCTCCAACTCCCGACCTCAGGTGATCCGCCCACCTTGGCCTCCCAAAGTGCTGGGATTATAGGCATGAGCCACCACTCCCAGCAATACACTCTTTATAACCTCACTACAACCACCTCAGATAGGCGTTATTATTCACACTTTAAGGGTGGAGAAACTGAAGCTCAGGGAAGTTAGGTAACTTGTGCCAGGTCACACAGCAAGTTAAGTACTGGAGTTGGGTTTGGAAACTGAACAGTCTGTGATAAGTCAGAAGATTTACATACTAATTAAGATGCACAGATGGGTAGGTTAGAGATTTTGGCATTAGTCCTTACTCTTATATTTTAGCCAACTTTCTTTGTGACTCATTTTTTTTTTACCTGTCAAATGGGAAAATAGCACTTGTCTATTGTATAACCTATTTTTACCTATCTTTATTATTACAATAGATGTTAAAGTACTTTGAAAAGACAAATACTATACAAACGTAAAGTGCTACTACGATTATTTTTCTAAATAACAGAGAGCATTACACCTGTCTCCTGTCTTGGTGGGATCAAGGTCTAGACTGACATTCTAATTCAACAAATCTTTCTTTCCTTCCTTCCTTCCTTCCTTCCTTCTTTCTTTCTCTCTCTCTTTTCTTTCTTTCTCTTTTTTTTTTTTTTTAAGACAGGATCTCACTCTGTTACCCAGGCTGGCTGGAATGCAGTGGCACAATCTCAGCTCACTGCAGGCTCAACAACCCAGGTTCCAGCTATCTTCCCACCTCAGCTTCCCGAGTAGCTGGGGGTCAAAGGTGCACCGCACCCAGATAATTTTTTTTTTTGAGGTGGAGTCTCACTCTGGAGGCTCTGTCGCCCTGGCTGGAGTGTAGTGGCACGATCTCTGCTCACTGCAACCTCCACCTCCTGGGTTTAAGCGATTCTTCCTTCTCAGCCTCCTGAGTAGCTGGGACTACAGGCGAGCACCACCACGCCCGGCTAATTTTTGCATTTTTGGTACAGACGGGGTTTCACCATATTGGCCAGGCTGGTCTCGAACTCCTGACCCTGTGATCCACCCGCCTCAGCCTCCCAACATGCTGGGATTACAGGCGTGAGCCACCACACCTGGCCGTACCCGGCTAATTTTTTCAATTTTTCGTAGAGGCGATGTTTCGCCGTGTTGCTCAGGCTGGTCTCAAACTCCTGGGGTCAAGCTATGTGCGCACCTCAGCCTCCCAAAGTGCTGGGATTATAGGCATGAGCCATCACGCCTGGCCAAGAAACACTTCTTAAGTGTCTTCTATGAACCTAGCAAGTACTTGGCACTGCTTCTGTTGAGTGCACAGCCCCAAGTGAAAGACAAACATTAAATAAGAAATTATACAAATATGATAAAGTTTTACATTGTGTCTTGAAGCAATAAACACCTTGTTAGGAAAGAGAATGAGAGAGTGGATTTGGAGGAAACGACTTTTCTCCAGTGGGGGAGGGAAGAGTGGAAAACATGGAGAGGGGAGTGCTGTGCCTGAGTCATGGTGGGAGATACCAGCCCAAGGCTGGGTCATTCAAGGCCTTGGGGGCCCTGTATTGGGTTTTGTACTTTATCCCAAGTGCAAAAGAAAATTCTCCCCCCCCCCCCCCCCCCCCCCGCTCTTGTTGCCCAGGCTGGAATGCTGCGGGGGCGCAATCTCGGCTCACTGCAACCTCTGCCTCCTGGGCTCAAGTGATTCTCCTGCCTCAGCCTCCCAAGTAGCTGGGATTGCAGGCGCCTGCCACCACACCCAGCTAGTTTTTGTATTTTTAGTGGAGACGGGGTTCACCATGTTGGCCAGACTGGTCTGGAACCCCTGACCTCAAATGATCCGCCCACCTCGGCTTCCCAAAGTGCTGGGATTACAGGCGTGAGCCACCACATTCGGTCAGAAAATCCTTAAGGAGTTAAAAGCTGAGGCCTAGGATGGTCAAAGAGTTGGAGGTGTTTGCAAAAGTGATTTCATTGATGGCCCGTGATGTCTGGGCTGAAAAGGGGAGAGTGAAGAGAGGAGGCGACTGACTGCAGGATGGAGAGAAAGCAGCAGGTCTTGGACTGAAGGGCTTGGTAAGGTGAAAGGAGTGTTGCTGCGGGGGTTACTTGAGAGCATGGAAGGAGAGGAGAGGGTGTTTGAATGAGTGAGGAAGGCTGTGAAGTTTCTGGTCCATGTTGTGATCACGGGAGTGGGTGGCGGTAACAGCGCAGAAGGAAATGTAGCTGGGAATGTGAAGTGAGAAAGCTAAAAGGCCAGAAGAGCTTGATGGAACCAGAGAGCAAGTTGCAATTCACGGGAGGCTCAAGCTTCTGGGTTTTGTACAGGGCTGACCCCTGCTGGTAAATTCTGGTAGAAGCCTGGGAAGCCAAGCTGCTCGCTTAGGAGAACCCTGAGAAGGGTGGTGAGAACAGCCGTCACAGGCAGCAAAGGAAGAGGGCTGTTTTTACTTAGACATAACATTTTCACTTTTGAAATGTCTCTGCCAGTTTTAGGCTCAGAATGTCCTCACAACTAAAGCATTCTTTGTAAATAATCTCCAACTCATGTTATCAAATGATGAAAATGCAATGTATGAATAATTGGGAGAAAAATTTCTCCGTGAATTGTCTTTTCACTTTCTTAGTGAAGTATAACATGTATGTAATAAAATGCAGACATCTCAACTGTAGAACTAGATGAAATTGTAAAAATGTATAAGCCCGGCCGGGCGCGGTGGCTCAAGCCTGTAATCCCAGCACTTTGGGAGGCCGAGACGGGCGGATCACGAGGTCAGGAGATCGAGACCGAGACCATCCTGGCTAACACGGTGAAACCCCGTCTCTACTAAAAAAATACAAAAAATTAGCCGGGCGTGGTGGCGGGCACCTGTGGTCCCAGCTACTCGGGAGGCTGAGGCAGGAGAATGGCGTGAACCCAGGAGGCGGAGCTTGCAGTGAGCCGAGATCGCGCCACTGCACTCCAACCTGGGTGACAGAGTGAGACTCCTTCTAAAAAACAAACAAACAAAATATGTATAAGCCCATGACATAACAAATGTAATCATCACTCAGATTAAGTTAAAGCATATTCCAGTAGATCTCCCCAAAACCTCCCTCTTGTCCACTCACTACTTACCCTACTATCTTGACTTCTAACAGCATAGATTAGTTTTGCCTGTTGTTGAAAGTCATATAAATGGAATCAAACAGTATGCATTCTTTTGTATTTTGTTTCTTTTTCTTTTCTTTTTTTGAGATGGAGTCTTGCTCTGTCACCCAGGCTGGAGTGCAATGGTGCAATCTCGGCTCACTACAACTTCCACCTCTTGGGTTCAAGCGATTCTCCTGCCTCAGCCTCCCAAGTAGCTGGGATTACAGGCGCATGCTACCACGCCCAGCTAATTTTTTGTATTTTTAGTAGAGACGGGGTTTCACCGTGTTAGCCAGGATGGTCTTGATCTCTTGACCTTGTGATCCACCCGCCTCGGCCTCCCAATGTGCTGGGATTACAGACGTGAGCCACTGCGCCCAGCCTTTTTTTTTTTTTTTTTTTTGAGACAGCGTCTTGCTTTGTCACACAGGCTGGAGGGCAGTGGTGAGATCTCATCTCACTGCAACCTCACCTCCCAGCCTCAAGCAATCCTCCCGCCTAAGCCTCCCAAGTGGTAGCTGAGACTACAAGTGAGCACCATCATGACTGGCTAATTTTTGTATTTTTTTTCGCTAGAGATGGGGTTTTGCCATGTTGCCCAGGCTGGTCTTAAACTCCTGGGCTCAAGCAATTCTCCCAGCTCAGCCTCCCCAAGTGCTAAGGTTACAGATGTGAGCCACTGTGCCCGGCTCATTATTTATCCATTCTATTGCTGATTAAAATTTGGATTGTTTCCGGATTATGACTATTATGCTGCTATGGCCATCCATCCAAATGTCTTCTGTTAATTGTATGTTTGTGTGTGTATATGTATATATGTATTGTGTGTGTGTATGCATACACACATACATATATGTACAGAATATGTATGCCTATATACACTCAAACACACACGTGCACACATATACACACACACATATGTTTGGTTAGTTGCCAGGTCACTTTAAGTAGGCAACAGAAAGGACCTCAATAGAACCACTTGGAGAGTTTGACTTGAAGTCCTTGGAGTTTGTGTAGTACAGAAATGAGTTCTGAAAACATTCTCTAGGCCAAAGTGGCCAGTGGCGGCAGAGTAGAGAGGGCTGTGTTAGATGTGGACTACATGTCCTCTGAGGATGGGGCAAAGCATAGGTGGTTCTTATGGACCACATGTAGATCCTGGGTCCCTCTTGGATCCTTCCCTAGAAAGACCATGGGGTCCCAAAAGAGAGGTGGCCTGAAAGATGACAGGGAGCAGTCAAAATGGCAGTCAGATGCTGGGCATTGCCAGGAATCTCTAAGGGACTCAAGGAGGGGCCAGCCCTGGGATCTCCATCCCCTAGGGGGCACCTTCAAGGGGTACCTGTCAGTAAGATCTTTCTGTCCCTTCCTGTCCCAGAAGAGGAGCTGAGGACAACATGGTGAGGGCTGGGGAAGAGGAGAGCCACAGTGGGAAAAGAGGACCAGAAGCTATCCATGCTTTCTCCCCAACTGTCGGCCTCCCAGCCTGAAGCAGCTCAGAGCTAGGAGACTGACAGAAGCTCCAAATCAGGTAAGAGTGTGGTGTTGTGATTAAGACACTAAACTAAATATTTAATTACTAAAATATCCCTGATAAAATCTTCTGCCTGAAAACTTGCTTCCCCTGCAGAATTCCTCACTTCACCCAATCGCAACTCCATCCCTCCAGTTGCTCAGGTCCACAGCCATCAAGTGATCCTTCTGTTTTCATTCACATCCCATATTCCATGCATGACAGAATCCTGCCATCTCTACTTCAATATGCTTCATGTTCTGAAATGGGAGAGTGGTCAAGCAAGTTTTTGGTGTTTACTGTATTTTGGATGTCCTGAATTATTCATTGTGGGCCAACATTCAGAAACTAAGCATTAGTACAGCTTATAGGTTTTCTGATTTCCTTATTTATTTATTTATTGAGACAGGAATCTTACTCTGTCACCTAGGCTGCAGTGGAGTGGCATGACCTTGGCTCACTGCAGCTTCAACCTCCTGAGCTCAAGCGATCCTTCTGCCTCAGCCTCCCCAGTAGCTGGGACTACAGGCATGTGTCAGCACAGTGTGTTCAGGCATACCCTCCACTTAGGGGAAGAAGAGGGAAGTAAGCAACAAACTTTGTCTCAGACCTCAACACTAGGGTCACCCCAGTAAAATGCCGTGGTCAAGCCCACATAGTCCTAGATTCCAGATCAATACCCACAGATTGGGCCTCAGGCCTGCCCCAGTGCCAGGAAACTCCCACAGCCCCGGACTCCAGGCCTGCCTGGGAGACTCAGTCTCCAGGCCCACCCTACCACCAGGCCAGCCCCCACAGTCCTCGTCATCAGGCCTGCACTCTGAACCCAGCTTCTATGCCTTTTCCTTGTGGATACATACTCTAAGCCTACCTAGTGCCAGGCTAGCCCCTGCAGCCCCAGGCTTCAGACTGCTCCAGATTCCAGGCCAGCCCAAAGCCAGGTCTACCCAGACAGCCCCAGGCTTCTGGCCCACTCCAGTGCCACATCAGTACTCCTGACCTCAGGTATCAGGCCAGCATTCATGGACATATGCTCCAGGTCTGCCCAGTACCAGGCTAGCCCATGCAGTCCCACCCTCCAGGCTGGCCACTGCAGCTCCATACCCCAGCAGACATAAGGAGCAGTCTTGCTCCAGCAGACTCGGGGTCCAGGCCCATTCCAGTAGACCCCAGTGTTGAGCCAGCTCCCACAAACCCAGACTCCAGGACCATCACTGCCGACCCAGGTTATAGGCTGGCCCCCAAGGCCTCAGAACTCAGGCTAGCCCTCACAGACCTACCCTCTTGGCCACACCTAACCTCCAGCATGGCACCCACAGACCCAGGCTCCAGACTAGTCCCCATGATACCAGACTAGCCCTCATAATCCCAGGCTCCAGACTGGCCACTGTGGATCCAGGCTGCATCCAAGATCTCTAGCACCAGGCCAGCCACAGGCTCTAGGCTAATCCCAATAGCTCCAGTGTCCAGTGGATCCAGTGCCCAGGTCTGCTCTAGCAGGCCCAGGAGCCAGGCCAGCCCCAGTAGATACCAGTACCAGGCTGGATCCCACAGACTAAGGTTCTAAGACCACCCCTGCAGACCCAGGCACCAGGCCCATCCCAGAGTATGGCCAGCCCCTGCAGACTGAGGCTCAAGGTCTACCTTAGTGCTAGATCAGCTCCTGTGGACCCAGGTTTTATGCCCAACCAATAAGTCCATTCCAGTGGATCCAGGCTCCAGGCCTAACTCACTAACCTAGGTACCAAACCCACCCACCAGCTGATCTAGGCACCAGGCCAGCTTGCCTGAGGTCTTGAACAGCAAGCCCATCCGCAGACCATGCCAGATGGCCTGCTCAGAATCTCTGGATAAACTGATTGGCAAAGGACTTTCCCAGACAAAGCCA
The DNA here is from genome assembly GCF_003255815.1 of Theropithecus gelada. Lineage (NCBI taxonomy): Eukaryota > Metazoa > Chordata > Mammalia > Primates > Cercopithecidae > Theropithecus > Theropithecus gelada. Next base: position 85,850,527 of record NC_037681.1, read on the forward strand.
GTCTGCAAAGACCAGAATAAGTCCCTACTTCTTCAAGTGCACAGGCACCAATATGTGACCACCAGCATCAATAAGAACCAAGGAGGCTGAGCCCAGTGGCTCACACCTGTAATCCCAGCACTTTGGGAGACCAAAGGTGGAGGATCACGTGTGCCAAGAGTTCAAGATCAGTCTGGGAAAATAGTAAAATCCTGCCTCTACAAAAATACAAAAATTAGCTGAGTGTGGTAGCACACACCTGTAGTTCCAGCTACTTGGGAGGCTGAGGTGGGAGGATCCCTGGAGCCCAGGAGGTCGAGGCTGCAGTGGGCCATGATCATGCTACTGCACTCCAGCCTGGGCAACAGAGTGAGACCCTATCTCAAAGAAGAATAACAACAACAACAACCAGGGAAAAGTGACACCACTAAAGGAACGAAATAAAGCATCAGCAACTGACTCTAAAGAAATGAAGATTTATGAACTGTAAAACAAAGACTTCAAAATAAGAAAGCTCAGTGAACTTTAAGAAAACATAGAAAGCAATTCAATGAAAATAGGAAAAAGAAATGACCAATGTGAGAAATTTAACAGAGATTGAAAATATGTTTTAAAAAATCAAACAAATTCTGGAGCTAAGCAACACAATGAATGAAATTAAAAAATGCAATAGAGTGCACCAACAAAATAATTGATCAAGCAGAAGAAAGAATCTGTGGATTCAAAGACAGGTTGTTTGAAAATATACAGTCAGAGGGGGAAAAAAAGAATGAAAAGGAATGAAGAAAGCTTACAAGATGTATGGGATAGCATCAAAAGAGCAAATATTTAAATTATTGGAATTTTTTTTTTTTTGAGATGAAATCTCGCTCCTGTCACCCAGTCTGGAATGTAATGTCACAATCTTGGCTCACTGCAACCTCTGCCTCCCAGGTTCGAGTGATTTTCCTGCCTCAGCCTCCCAAGTAGCTGGGATTACAGATGGCCACCACCACACGTGGCTAATTTTTTTTTTTTGAGACGGAGTCTCACTCTGTTGCCTAGGCTGGAGTCCAGTGGCCAGATCTCAGCTCACTGCAAGCTCCGCCTCCTGAGTTTATGCCATTCTCCTGCCTCAGCCTCCCGAGTAGCTGGGACTACAGGCGCCCGCCACCTCGCCCGGCTAGTTTTTTGTATTTTTTAGTAGAGACGGGGTTTCACCGTGTTAGCCAGGATGGTCTCAATCTCCTGACCTCGTGATCCGCCCATCTCGGCCTCCCAAAGTACTGGGATTACAGGCTTGAGCCACCGTGCCCGGCCTAATTTTGGTACTTTTAGTACAGACAGGGTTTCACCACATTGGCCAGGATGGTCTTGAACTCCTGACCTCAGGTGATCTGCCCACCTCGGCCTCCCAAAGTGCTGGGATTACAGGCGTGAGCCCCTGCGCCCAGCTAATGATACCATTTCTTACTGCTGCTTTCCACTGAGTGGGTCACATGAAAGATTTCTGTCTTAGTTGTCATGTGACTCATGGAAAAACAAAAGGAATTTTTGTACAGGATAAATAACATATATTCTGGGCAGATGATCTCAACCCAGTAAATGAGAGTTTGATTTACACATAACTACTTGTGAATATGAGTTTTTTTGTTTTTGTTTTTGTTTTTGTTTTTTGTTTTTTTTTTTTTTGAGACGGAGTCTCGCTCTGTCACCCAGGCTGGAGTGCAGTGGCCGGATCTCAGCTCACTGCAAGCTCCGCCTCCCGGGTTCACGCCATTCTCCTGCCTCAGCCTCCCGAGTAGCTGGGACTACAGGCGCCTGCCACCTTGCCCGGCTAAGTTTTTTTTGTATTTTTTAGTAGAGACGGGGTTTCACTGTGTTAGCCAGGATGGTCTCGATCTCCTGACCTCGTGATCCGCCCGTCTCGGACTCCCAAAGTGCTGGGATTACAGGCTTGAGCCACCGCGCCCGGCTGTTTTTGTTTTTTGAGTCAGGGTCTCACGCTGTCACTGAGGTTGGAGTGCAGTGGCCCTATTTTGGCTCAATGCAGGCGCGAACTCTTGGGCTCAGGTGATCTGCCTTAGTCTTCCAAGTAGCTGGGACTACAGGTGTGCACAACCACACTCAGCTAATTTATTTTATTTTGTAGATACAGGGTCTTGTTATATCATTCAGGCTGGTCTCAAACTCCTGGCCTCAGGCAATTATCCCACCTCAACCTCCCAAACTGCTGAGATTACAGGTGTGAGCCACTATGTCCATCCAAATATGGGGTTTTTAAAACAAATATAATGTCTTAGAGTTTCATTGTGTTTTATAATCATCACTGTTAAGTTTAAATCTAATTACGTCCATCTAATAAAGGAGAAATACATGTTTGTGTCTGGTGTTGATAAATATAAAAACATTAAGCTATGGCTTTAAAATGAACATTTTGTTTTCATGAAAATGTTTGTTAATCCAGCCAACAGAATTATGTGCAAAAGTATTGAGCATATAATAAAGTTATTCATTTACAAATGAAAACTGTTTCCCCCCAAAACTTCAGTTACTTTAGCTATTCTAAGATAAAATTCAAGGGGTTCTACTGCAAACTTGCAGCATGAAATGCTCCATTGATCTGTTCTTCAGTGAAACAACTATAACTGGTGGAGACTATACAAAAATAAAAAAATCGACTCATTTGAGGTCCCTGAAAATTTTCCCAAAATCATACAGCAAACGAAGAAACATTTATTCAAGGAAATCTATTAAATTTCCTTATGAGCTGTAAGAGTTTGTGACACTTGAGCCACAACCTGATTCTGATACATAACAGCTGGGCTCCCAACTAAACTCCACCCTCAATCCTGGAACCTTGGCCCTCAGTGAAAGCAGCTGACCCTATTTTCCCACCCAAATGATTGCCTTTTTGGCCTACCCCATCCCCTATCCTGTGCCCATAAAAATCAGACCAGCTGGCAGAAAAAAGAGAAGAAAAGAGCAACACAAGCAGCTGACCGGCAGGGATACAAGCTGCTGAGAGGTGAGCAGAAAAGCTACAAGTGAGCATCAGAGACTACAGATAAACATAACTAACTTCAGATGGTGTAGTTTCAGAGGGTAACCCAGCCAAAGATGGCTGGGCTTCGGGGAAAGATCACCTTCTTCCTGCACCATCCCCTTTCCAGCTCCTTTTCTGCCCAGAGCTACTTCCACTGCTCGATAAAGTCTTCTGCATTCATCATCATTCAAACAGTTTGCATAACCTGATTCTTCCTGGACACCAAACAAGAACTTGGGCGTCAAAAATGGCAGGTGCAGGAGGCTGTCACCCTGAGCCTTCACTGAGCTGTTAACACTTAGCCATCCACAGACTGCAGGCTGAGTGAAATGAGCCACTCCAGTTCCTGCCCATGAAGGGGGTCAAGGTCAAGGGAAATATCCCATCTCAATTCCTGTCTGCCCTCATCCAGCTCAGCTTGATAGAAACTCCACTCCAAGCAGGTTTGACCAAGAAGACAGCTTCCTTTCTCTTCAGTTCCCAGTCAATGGATACAACATCGCACCAAGAGTGCCACCAGCATCCCTCATCTTCTTCAGCTATGAGTTGCAGAAGCTAAATTCCTGAGTGTGGCTAAGAAGTTGAAGGCTTCTTTCCTCTACCTAGCACTTACTCATAGGTGGAGGCTCTACTCCAGGCACAGCAGGCTGAGAATGATGGAGCCCCTACTGGTCTTACCCCAGATAACTTCTAGGGTGGAGGTTTCACACTGATGAGTCAGGATAAGAAGACCAGAGGCCACCATCCTCATCTAGCATCATGTTTGTAAAGCATGATTGTCATTCATGCTCCCAGCTCCAGAGCAGTGGTTCAGAAATACTGGCTAGAAGGATAAACAATCTATAAGAAAGTTCCAAAGCTCTCCCCAAGGAACTGACTTGATTTGAATGGGCAGAAGAAAGAATCAACAAACTTAAAGATAAATCAATAAAGATTTTGTAAACAAACAAACAACAACAACAACAAAAACAGAAAAAAAAAAAAAGAAGAAAATAGAGCAGGGCCACAGGAGAAACTGAAAAACTGAGACATCATGAAGCATCCTGACATATGTCAAATGAAAGTAGTAGAAAAAGAGGAAAGAAGGGACCTGAAAAAATATTCAAAGGTCTGGATGCAATGGCTCATGCCTGTAATCACAGCACTTTGGGAGGCTGAGGTGGGTGGATCACATGGTCAGGAGATCGAGACCACCCTGGCCAACATGTTGAAGCCCCATCTCTACTAAAAATACAAAAATTATCTGGGCATGGCAGTGCATTCCTCTAATCCCAGCTACCAGGGAGGCTGAGGCAGGAGAATCACTTGAACCCAGGAGACAGAGATTGCAGTGAGCCGAGATCATACCATTGCACTCCAGTCTGGCAACAGAGCTGGACTCCGTCTCAAAAAACAAAACAAAACAACAACAACAAAGAATTAATGGTTAAAAGCTCCCCACATTTGATGAAAAACATTAATTTATATATCCAAGAAGCTCAAAGAACTCCAAGTAGGATAAATGCAAAGAGATCACACCCAAACACATAGTTGTAAAGTTGCTAAAAGACAAAGAGAAAATCTTGAAAGCCGCAAAAGAAAAGCAACTTGTCATGAACAAAGGATACTTAATAGGATTAACAACTGGACCAGGCACAGTAGCTCACACCTGTAATCCCAGCACTTTGGGAGGCCAAGGCAGGTGGATCACTTGAGGTCAGGAGTTCACGCGCAGCTTGACTAATGTGGTGAAACCCCATCTGTACTAAAAATACAAAAATTAGCTGGACATGGTGGCACGTGCCTGTAATTCTAGTTACTTGGGAGGATGAGGCATGAGAATCGCTTGAACCCGGGAGGTGGAGGCTGCAGTGAGCTGAGATCACGCCACTGCACTCCAGCCTGGGTTACAGAGATAGACTCTGTCTGAAAAAATAAAAAATAAGATTAACAACTGACTTCTCATTTGAAACAATAGAGGCCAGAAAGTAGTGGAATGATATATTCAAATTGCCTAATGTCAACCAATAATTTTACATCCAGGAAAAATATCTTTCAAAAATGAAGGCAAAATAATAACATTTCAAAATAAACAGGCTGGTGTGGTGGCTCACATCCATGGTCCCAATACTTTGGCAGGCCAAGGTGAGAAGATCACTTGTAGCCAAGAGTTTGAGACCAGCATGGGCAACATAGCAAGACTACCTCTCTACAAAAAAAAATTAGCCAGGCATAGTGGCATGTGTTTATAGTCCTAGCTGCTCAGGAGGCTAAGGCAGGAGGATCCTTTGCATCCAGGAATTTAAGGCTGCATTGAGCTATGATCACACCACTGCAATCCAGCCTGAGCAACAGAGCAGGACTCTGTCTTAAAAAAAAAAAAAAAAAGATAAACATAAATGAAAACACGTAATCCATTGTTAGCAGACCCTTCTTACAAGAAATATTAAAGAAAATTTTTCAAACTGAAAGCAAGTGACTCCAGAGAAGAATTCAAATCCACATGAAAAAATAAACAGTACTGATAAAGGTAATTATGTAATTCTTTTTAAAAAGGATAAACTTACATTACTTCACCTTCTCTTAACTGATTTTAAAGGAAATGTATAAAACAATATGTATATAATTGTGTTGTTTGATCTATACCATGTGAAAATATGTTATATTTTACAATAGTAGCACAAAATAGGTGGTGGAAGCAAAGCTTTAAGGAGTAAAAAAATTGTACCACATGGTAACTCTAATCCACAGGAACAAATGAATACACAAGAAATGGTAAATAAGAAGGTGAATAGGCTGGGTATGGTGGATCAGCTCATAATCCCAACCCTTTGGGGAGGCTGAGGTGGGAGGATCACTTGAGGCCAGGAGTCCAAGACCAGGCTGAGCAGCATAGTGAGACCTTTGTCTCTATAAAAATATATTTTTAAAAACTTAGCTGGGCATGGTGGCACGTGCCTGTAATCCTAACCACCCAGGAGGCTGAGGGAGGAGGATCACTTGAGCCCAGGAGTTCAAGGCTGTAGTAAGCAATGATCACACCACTCTACTCCAACCTGGGTGATGAGAGAGATGCCATCTCTTTAAAAAAAAAAATGGTTTTAAGGTTAATAAAATAAACTCTGAATATATACCTGCTTTCTCCTTTCTCCTCTTCCTTACCAGACATAAAAACATATAAAGTGATAGTTATAACAATATATTTGGGGTTGGTATCATATACAGACATAATATATATGAGAATAATAGTACAAAGGGGGACAAAAGTAGAGATATGTAGGAGTAACATTTCTCTATCTTAATGGAATTGAGTTAGTATGAGTCTGAAGTAGGTTTTTTCTTTGTTTGTTTGTTTGTTTTGAGATGGAGTCTCTGTCACCCAGGCTGGAGTGCAGTGATGCAATCTCAGCTCACTGCAACCTCTGCCTCCCAGGCTCAAGTGATTCTCTTGCCTCAGCCTCCCAAGTAGCTGGGATTACAGGCACCCACTACCAAACCTGGCTAATTTTTGTATTTTTAGTAGAGACGGGGTTTCACCGTGTTGGTCAGACTGGTCTTGAACTCCTGACCTCAAGTTATCTGCCCTCCTCGGCTTCCCAAAGTGCTGGGATTATAGGCATGAACCACCACGCCCGGCTCTTAAGTAGATTTTGATAAGTTGAGACGTATGCAGTAAGCCCTAGACCAATTGCAAAGGCAGTAATTAAGAAAAAAAATCTGTCAAAAAAAGGTAAAGAAATTAAAATATTGAACTAGAAAATATTCATTTAATGCAAGCAATAGCAGTAAAGGAGCAGTTGAGGAACAAAAAAAGTGAGACGTATAGAAAATAAAAAGTAAAATGGTAGACGTAAAAGTATCAATAGTAACATTAGAAGTGAATTAATTAAATAATTTAATCAAAGACAGACATTAGGCTGGTCCCATGGTAGTGGGTTATCAGAACTTATTAATATTAGTGTCACTAAAGTTGGTATACAACCCCCAACTGCTAAATTTGACTGGCTTAAAAAAAAACAACAAAAGACAAAAGGCAGACATTGTCAGACTGGATAAAAAAAAAGAAAAGACCTAAGTATATGCTATCCAATTTTAGATTCAAATATGCAAATAAGAAACTGAGTGGTACCAGCCTGGGCAACATAGTGAGACCTTGTCTCTACCAAAAATACAAAAACTTAGTCTGGTATAGTGGCAAGCGCCTGTAGTCCCAGCTACTCAGGGGGCTGAGGTGGGAGGATCACTTGAGCCCAGAAGGTGGAGGCTACAGTGAGCCAAGATCACACCACTGCATTCCAGTCTAGGTAACAGTGAGACCCCATCTCAAAAAAAAAAAGAAAAAAAAAAAAAGAAACTGAAGTGGTTATACTTATCTCAGACAAAAACAGGCATTAAAACAAAAGTTACTAGAGATAAACAGGAACATTTTATAACGCTAAAACAGTGAATCAATTTGGAAAATATAACAGAAATATTTATACACCTGTGATCCTATTACACACACATATGTTTTAGCCCACGGTTCCTGGCTCATAACTACCATAACCTTTATTACAGTGTTTGTTATAATGTTGGGACATTTTAGGCCTCAGAAGTAGGCCTCAGAAGGCTGGGTGCAGTGGCTCACGCCTATAATCCCAGCATTTTAGGAGGCCAAGGCAGGTAGATCACTTGAGGTCAGGAGTTCGAGACCAGCCTGGCCAACATGGTGAAACTCCATCTCTACTAAAAATACAAAAATTAGCTGAGCGTGGTGGTGCACGCCTGTAGTCCCAGCTACTCGGAAGGCTGAGGCAGGAGAATTGCTTGTTCCCGGGAGGTGGAAGTTGCAGCATGCCGAGATTGCGCCACTGCACTCCAGCCTGGTGACGGAGCGAGACTCTGTCTCAAAAAAAAAAAAAAAAAAAAAAAGAAGTAGACCTCAGGAAACAAAAATCTCTCTCTGATTTTATCCTGTCCTCCTTTTACCTGCCCAGGGCAGGACTCTAATCTAATTGTATATCAAAAGATGCTTATTCCAGAGAATGTCCTGCCCCATACCCTGGAGGGAGGAATGCTACACAGAGAGGCCAAGAAAAGTCTGAACAGACAGGCCTCGGTGGGTTTAGATCATGTGCTTTCTGTCCAATAACATTTCTACACAGTTGTCAATCATGCCTATGTAACACAGCCTCTATAAAAACCCAAAAGGACGGGGTTCAGAGAGCTTCTGGAGAGGTAAGCACGTGGAGGCTGGCACGAAGGTGACGAGCTCATCCACATGCTGGGAGGGTGATGTACTCCCAACTGCACGGGGACAGAAACTCCTGTGCTCAGGGCCCTTCCAGGCCTCGCCCTATGCAGCTCTTCATGTGGCTGTTTATTTGTATACTTTAAAATATCCATTTGGGCCAGGCGTGGTGACTCATGCCTGTAATCTCAGCACTTTGGGAGGCTGAGGCAGGCAGATCACTTGAGGTCAGGAGTTCAAGACCAGCCTGGCCAACATGGTGAAACCCTGTCTCTACTAAAAATACAAAAATTAGTGGTATGTGGTGGCAGGTGCCTGTAATCCCAGCTACTCGGGAGGCTGAGGTGGGAGAATCGCTTGAACCTGGGGAGGTTGCAGTGAGCTGCCTGCCTGGGTGACAGAGTGAGAATCCATATCTACAAAGTAATAAAAAATTAGTCAAGCATGGTGGCGTGTGCCTATAGTCCTAGCTACTTTGTAGCCTGAGGCAGGAGAATCCTTTGAGCCCAGAAGGTTACAGTGAGCTATGATGGCACCACTGCACTCTAAAGCCTGGGTGACAGAAAAAAAAAAAAAAAAAAAGGCAGTTGACTTCAGCCAGGTGTCAGGTCACTCAGACTTTTCGTTGTTCTGTGTATGTCCCCAAATGACTGTAAAAATGCTGCAAGTATCGATTTTGGAGTCGCAAATAAATTTTAGCAAATAGGCAAATTCACAATTCTGAATCTACAAATGAGAACAAACTGTTATTTAGGAATAAATTTAACAAAAGAAGTTTAAGACCAGTACTCTGAAAACCACAAGACATTTTTCAAAGAAATTAAAGAACATTTAATAGATGGAAAGATATCCCACAGCCATCAAACAGAAGCCTCAATATTGTTAAGAGATCTGTCCTCTTCAAATTGATCTATAGTTTTAACTCAATCTCTACTAAAATTCCAGCTTGTTTCTTTGCAGAAATTGACAAACTGATCCTAAAATTCATACAGAAATTCAAGGGACTCAGAATAGCCAAAACAATCTTGAAAATGAATAATAAAATGGGAGGACCCACCTTTCCTGATTTCAAAATTTACCACAAAGCTACAGGAATTAATACAGTGTGGCACTGGAATAAAGATAGATAGATAGATAGATAGATAGATAGATAGATAGATAGATAGATAGATAGATAGATAGATAGATAGATGGATAGATAGATAGATAGATCAATTGAATAAAATTAGGAGTCCAGAAATAAACTATTACATTTATGGTCAGTTGATTTTTGACATAGGATCTAAGCCAATTCAACAGGGAAAGAACAGCCTTCTCAGCAAATGGTGCTTCGACATCTGGATAGTCACACACGAAACAATGAAGTTGGACTCTTACAAAAACAATATACAAAAATCAACTCAAAATGGATCAAAGACCTAAATATAAGAGCTAAACTGTGAAACTATTATAGTTTCTTAAATATGACATCTAAAGCATGAGCAACAAAAAATAAAATAGATAATGGGACTTGTACCTGGGATATATAACAAACTATTACAACTTACTAATAAAAAGACAAGGCCAGGCATAGGCTCACACCTGTAATCTCAGCACTTTGGGAGGCCAAGGTGAGAACATTGCTTGAGTCCAGCCTGGGCAACATAGTGAGACCTCACCTCTACAAAAAATAAAATTAGCTAGGCACAGTGGCATGCACCTGTAGTCCCAGCTACTTGGGAGGCTGAGGTGGGAGAATGACCTGAGCCTGGGATGTCAAGGCCACAGCGGACTGAGATTGCACCATTGCACTCCAGCCTGGGCAACAGAGTGAGACTCTGTCTCAACAATAATGAGAAGAAGACAAATAACCTAATTAAAAATAGGCAAAGATTCTGAATGGACAGTTCTCCCAATAAAATACACAAATGGCCAGAAGACACATCGAAAGATGCTCAATACCATTAGCTATTAGGTAATGTATATCAGGTAAATGTAAATGAAAACCACAATGAGATGCCACTTCACACTTGCTAGGATAGGTATAATAAAAAAATAGATAATAACAAGTGTTGACAAGGATATGGAAAAATTGGAGCCCTTCTACACTGCTGGTGTATAAAGTGTAGCCACTTTGGAAAATCGTCTGGCAGTTCCTGAAAAAGTTATACATACAGTTATTATGTGATACAGCAATTCTACTACTAGATATATATCTAAGAGAAGTGAGAAATAAAAACATACATCCATATGAAAATTTGTACAGCATTATTATTTATAACAGCAAAAAAGTGGAAACGACCCAAATGTCCATCAACTGATGAGTGGATAAATAAAATATGGTATACTCATACAATAGAATATTATTCAGCAATAAAAAGACATGAAGTACTGATACATACCACAACATGGATGAACTTTGAAAACACTACACCAAATGAAAGAAGCCAGTCACAAAGGAGCCATATAGTATATTATTCCATTTATATAAAATGTCCAAGATAGGGCCAGGCGTGGTGGCTCATGCCTGTAATCCCAGCACTTTGGGAGGCCGAGGCGGGCAGATCACCTGAGGTCAGGAGTTCGAGACCAGCCTGATTGATATGATGAAACGCCGTCTCTACTAAAAATACAAAAATTAGCTGGGCGTGATGGCATGCGCCTGTAATCCCAGCTACTCGGCAGGCTAAGACAGGAGAATCACTTGAACCTGGGAGACGGAGATTGCAGTGAGCCAAGATCGTGCCATTGCAGTCTAGCCTGGGCAACAAGAGCAAAACTCCATCTCAAAAAAAAAAAAAAAAATGTCCAGGACAGGCAAATCTAAACAGACAGAAAGTAGATTAGTAGTTGCCTAGGTCTCGGGGGATGGGGGAGTTAGGAGTGATGGCTAAGGGGTATGTGGTTTCATTTGGGGGTAATAAAAAATTCTAAAATTGATTGTGGTGATGGTTGCACAACTCTGTGAACATATTAAAAATCATCAAATTGTATATTTTAAATGGGTGAATTGCATGATACGCAAATTATATCTTAATAACTTTTTTCTTTTTTTTTTTTTTTTTTGTCGGAGTCTTGCTCTGTCACCCAGGCTGAAATGCAGTGGTGCAATCTCAGCTCCTGCAACCCCCACCTCCTGGGTTCAAGTGATTCTCCTGATTCAGCCTCCCGAGCAGCTGGGACCACAGGCGCCTGCCACCATGCCCAGCTAATATTTTTTTTTTTTAGTAAAGATGGGGTTTCACCATGTTGGCCAGGCTAGTCTCGAACTCTTGACCTCGTGTGATCTGCCCGCCTTGGCCTCCCAAAGTGCCGGGATTACAGGCATGAGCCAATAAAGCTATTTTAAAAAAAACAGAAGTAAATGAGTTACAAGTTTCCAAAAGGAAATTGATAAAATAATTCAAAATACCAAAGAAAATAGTGCTTGCAGGTAACTTTACCTAAAAGACTATGAGAAGCTTTGAAAAATTATTATTTAATCCTGTAAGATGTTTGAACAGTGAGAATATTAAAAATATTGATAATGATATTTTTCTACTTGATCATTTTCTCTCTCTCCTTTTACTCTTACCAAATCACATTTTTATGTGTTTGTATGTCTTGTGCTAAATTGATTTCAAAGTCCTTTTCATTTCAAACAGAATTCCATGAACAAAGAACATAGAAACAAATGAAAATAATTATTTTATTATACGTAATGTCCAAATTCAAATTACTACAAATTGACATAATATAAAAAATAATTCTCTTTGCTAAGAAAAAACAAAATAGGGCTTCATCATTTGAATCTACTCTCAGAAAAACCTATAATGTATTAAAAAGTGTAATTTTTATCTCTTATTTTATCTTTGAATTGGTTTCTTAAGGGGAATAAGAACCCCAGACAGCCAAATGAAGTTAAGGAAACTGTTTTTAAAAATCTACTTGTCTGTGCTGTCTGAGAATTATATATATATATGTCTCCTTTGATTAGATCTAAATTCTCTAACCAAATTACGTGTTTTTATTTCTGAACTCTCTCTTTATCATTAGCAACTGTCACAATCTCAGAGTTCTTAACAATTTGGTTGTACTTTATGTAAGCCTTTTAACTTTATGCTAATTTATATCAGTTCCCCTTACTCTAATAACACTTGAGAATTTATGTATTCTATACTTATTTTTTCCTCAATCCCATATATATCACTTTCATGCTTTTTTAAGTGATGTGCTGTAGAAACCAAAACTGATGCTAGGAAAACCTTATTAAGCAAATAATATATTTTACTCTCTTTAAACCCTTTGTAGTTATTTTACATTATCTTCTCAGCTCATCCCAACTGATAAAATTCTTTCACCACGGCTTAGGTCTTTGTTATTTTGAGATCAGGGCATTCAAGCATCAGGAACAGCTGTAAAATACATACGGAAGGAACGGGAAAGAAGGAAAGCAATGACAACACGAGCCTAGAAAGATGGAAAAGCATGTTCTGATTAATGGACACTGAGAAAGTAATTATTGAAAATGACAGAAAGACATGCTCTTGGCACTGTGAAGGCTTTTCTCTCCACACAAGAACTAAGGCTCCAAGCTGAGAGACAGGAAACATAACAAAACAAGAAAGCATACCAAAAGAGAGAGAAGAGAATGATAGCAGAAACAAGGAAGATTCGAAACAACACAGAAGGCTACAAACAGGGAACAGAGGAGCAAAGAATCTGGTAGAGACAGTCCTGAGCAAAAGAGGTTGAACCCAGCCACCTCAGGAGAGAGGGAAAGAAGCAAAAATGGTGGAAAGATGGCGTAGACCTCAGCCTAGGAAGGGTCAGGGGCTGAATGGGAAGGGAAGGGAGTATCAGCACATAACACTTTGATACTTTTAGCAGTGAGGTTAGGACAACTCCACAGTTTGGGTTGAGGTGGACAAAAGCAGATGGGGAAAAGGTTCATAGAAGGTTGTGATAAACTAAATTACTCATTTCTAGTCCTAACATTTTCTTTATTATATGATTCCCCACCTCCTTTATTACAAGGGTAATAAATTCAACAAAATTACAAAGATGGGAAATTGCATGGCATAAGGGAGGAGAGGGAGTAGATGAGTTTAGTTATAATGGAAGGTTCATGTAGGAGGGTGGTGCCGGGGAAGACGAGAAATCCGCGGCAGAGGCAGATTGTGAGAGTCCTCAGATGTCAGGGCAAGGAACTGGGCTCCAGCAAGGAAGGAGTAAGGAAGGATTTTCAGCAAGTATGTGAAATGATGAACACGGTATTTTAGGGAGATACATTTACCAGCATAAGACATTCAGAATGGAGATGGATGGAAACCAGAGGCAGGAAAATTAGTTAGAAAGTTAAGGTGCTTACCACAGACAGCAAAGGCCTTAAAGATGTGTACATAAAGCCAATCTGCTTCTGGGAATTTATATCCTAAGGAAATACTTATGTACACAAAGATTTCACTACTAAAGATGCTTATTGCAATGTTGCTATAAACCATTTATAAACATTTATAAAATTTTTCTGAAAACACTTCTAAGAGCAATCTTAAATCTTTGCACACATTCTTCATTCTTTCTTTCTCTGGGGGTCGGCGGGCAAGGAGTTTTGCTCTTGTTGCCCAGGCTGGAGTGCAGTGGCACAATTTTGGCTCACTGCAACCTCCGCCTCCCGGGTTCAAGCGATTCTCCTGCCTCAGTCTCCCAAATAGCCGGTATTACAGGCATGTGCCACCATGCCTGGCTGATTTTTGTATTTGTAGTAGACACAGGGTTTCACCATGTTGGTCAGGCTGGTCTCAAACTCCTGACCTCAGGTGATCCACCTGCCTCAGCCTCCCAAAGTGCTGGGATTACAGGTGTGAGCCACTGCACCTGACCCATTATTTCTTAAAGTTCTATCTATAAAAACTTCCAACCTTGCTAATAAAAATAAATCATTATAATCTTTTGATCCACAATACTAAAATGACTAACAAAAATATAGCTATATAGACACACACGCGCGCACGCACACACACACAACAGTATGAACTTCTGAAGACAGAACTAACAACGCATTGCTCAAACGTATTGGTATTAAAATTGAGATGAAACTACAGTCTCCTGTTGATATTGGAGGTTTCTTCCATGATCACCACCTAAATTGCCATGGGAGCAGGGAAGGCAGCATAAGGGAGCAGGGCAAGGAGGGTGAGAAAGCTTTAGAGGGGATGCTCTGGGGAAATTACTTTATTTTTCATATTTTTATATGTTATTTCTAAACTACACTGTAAATTCAATGAAAGTAGGGACATAATACCATCTAGATGAAGAATGAAAATGAGGCTCACACCTGTAATCCTAGCACTTTTGGGAGGCTGAGGTTGTTTGAGCTCAGGAATTTGAGACAAGCCTGGGTAACATAGTGAGACCCTGCCTCTACTAAAAATTGAAAAAAAAAAAATTAGCTGAGTGTGGAGGCATGTGCCTGTAGTCCCAGCTACTCAGGAGGCTGAAGTGGGAGGATCACTCGAGCCCAGGAGTTTGAGGCTACAGTGAGCTATGATTATGCCACTGTACACCAGCTGGGAGTGAAGAACGAGACTCTGTCTCAAAACTCCTGTTTATATTTAGATTACTTAAACATGACTGTTGCAAGGGAGATGGAATTACCCTGATTGAATTAAACCAGTCAGAGACCTCTCTTGGAGCTAGAGATGGGGATCCATCCATATGCCCCCCAAGTCTTGTAGCTGCTACAGTATGAGCAAGCAGTGAATGGATGTTGGTGAAATGTGTGTGTGTGTGTGTGTGTGTGTGTGTATATATATATACACACATATATATGTATTTTTTGAGATGGAGTCTCGCTGTGTCGCCCAGGCTGGAGTGCAGTGGCACCATCTCAGCTCACTGCAAGCTCTGCCTCCCAGGTTCACGCCATTCTTCTGCCTCAGCCTCCCGAGTAGCTGGGACTACAGGTGCCTGCCACCACGCCTGGCTAATTGTTTGTATTTTTAGTAGAGACGGGGTTTCACCGTGTTAGCCAGGATGGTTTCAATCTCCTGACCTCACGATCTGCCCACCTCAGCCTCCCAAAGTGCTGGGACTACAAGTGTGAGCCACCACGCCCAGCCAGTAAAATGTATTTTTAAAGATGAAATTGAAGCCTATCATGGCAGAATTCAAATGTCAAGATAAACTGCAATGTATTGTAATAAAACTTTGCAGACACGATCATGGAACTGCTGATAGTAATTTGAGAAATCTTGAAAAATAGATTAAATATTGTTATAGGCATTTGTAGACAGTATTAAAAGGTGTGGGTGGGGATGGTAAGACATAGATGGGAGATCAACTATATCAACAAATATATCAACTTAAACCAACCCGTTGAACAGTGGTTCTCAACTTCCGAGTATTAGTGGGCCATTTAAAAATACTACAGTTTTTTATTGCGTATGTTACTAGATAAAAAGTGTTACTCAAAGTAATGCTAAATAAGTCAGCAATAATTATAAGGTAATAGCTACTGCAGGGTAAACATGCATAACACTGTTTACAAAGAATTAGTATGTAGTGGACAGCTGTTGCTTTTACTTCTCAGCATCCATTCACGATTTTTCTAGGAAAACGGCATGCCAGAATGCCCTCAGAAACCACCCCTCTTCTCTTCTCAGCCCTTGTGGTTTGAGGCTAGGGATGCTCCCTAAATCAATAAGCAACTCCCAACCCCTTGGCTACAGATTGGACTAATGATGAGCGTGTGGCCCAAATCTGGACAATAAGAGTGAGGACTAGGAGGAGGTAGAGCAAGATGGCCAAAGAGACACCACCAGCAATTGTCCCCTCACAGGAACACCAAATTTAACAATTATCCGCACAAAAAAGCACTGTCAGAAGAACCCAAAATCAGGTGAACAATCACAGTACCTGGCTTTAATATTACATTAAGAAAAGAGATACCGAAGAAAGTAAGAAAGGCAGTCTTGAATCCCACCTATAACACCCATCTGTCATCCCCCAGCAGCAGCCATACAGTGCAGAGGGAGACTCTGTGCACTTGGGGGAAGGAGATTGCAGTGATTGTGAGACTTTGTTGGAACTCAGTGCTGTCCTGTCACAGTAGAAAGCAACATGGGGCAGAACTCAGCAGCCACCCATAGAGGAAGCATTTAGGCCAGTCCTCATTAGAGGAAAATAGTCCAACCCAGCAGTCAGAACTTGAGTTCTGGCAAGCCCCAACACCATCGGCTAAAGTGCTCTGGGATTCTAAATATAATTGGAAGGAAATCTAGGCCACAAGGACTGCAGTTCTTGGGCAAGACTTGGTGCTGTGCTGGGCTTAGAGCCGGTAGACTTGGGATGCATGCGACATAGTGAGACACCAGCTGGGGCAGCCAATGAAGTGCTTGCATCACCTTTCCCCCAACCTCAGGCAGCACAGCTTGCAGCTCCAGGAGACACTCCTTCCCTCTGCTTGAGGAGAGGGGAGAGTAAAGAGGACTTTGTCTTGCAACTTGGATACCAGCTCAGACACAGCAGGACAGGGCACCAGGTGGAGTCCTGAGGTCCCCATTCCAGGCCTTATTTCTGAGACAACATTTCTAGACACACCCTTGGCCAGAAGGGAACCCACCACCTTGAAGAGAAGGACCCATCCCTGGTAGAATTAATCACCTGCTGACTAAACGGTCCTTGAGCCCTGAATAATTAGCAGTAGTAGCCAGACAGTACTTGTCGTGAGCCCTGGGTGACACTCAGAGCCATGCTAGCTTCAGGCGTGACCCAACACATTCCTAGCTGTGGTGGCTACAGGGAGAGTCCCCTTCCGCTTGAGGAAAGGAAAGAGAAGAGTAAAGGGGACTTCGTCGTGCAGCTTGGGCACCAGCTCAGCCGTGGTGGGGTAGAGCAACAAGTGGGCTCTTGGGGTCCCCAATTCCAGGTGTTGGCCCCTGGGCAGCATTTATGGACCTGCCCTGGGCCAGAGGGGAGCCCACTACCCTGAAGGGAGAGACTCAGGCCTGGCAGCATTCACCAAAAGCTTATTGAAGATGCCTTGGGACTTGAATGAACATCGGGGGTAGCCAGGCAGTATTCACTGTGGGTTTGAGGCAGTGTTGGCCATAGGGAGAGACTCCCCTGCTTGAGGAAAGGGAAAAGAAGAATAGGAAGGACTTTGTCTTGTGGCTTTGGTGCCAACTCAGCCGCAGTAGAATAGAGCACCAGATAGATTCCTCAGGTTCCCAACTCTAGGCTCTGGCTCCTGGATGGCATCTCTGGACCCACCCGGGGTTTAGGGGAGCTTACTGCCCTGAAGGAAAGGACAAGCCTGGCTGGATTTGCCAACTGCTGATTGTAGAGCCTTTGGGCCTTGAGTGAACATAGGCAGTATCCAGGCAGTGGTCACTGCAGCCCTTGGGAGTGACTCAGTACTGTGCTGACTTCGGGTTTAACCCAGCAGAGTCCCAGTGGTGGTGTCCACAGGGGTGTTTATGTCACCCTTCCCCCAGCTTCAGGCAGCTCAGCACAGAGAGAGACTCTGTTTAGGGGAAAGTAAGGGAAGGGAACAAGAGTCTCTACCTACTAATCCAGAGAATTCTCCTGGATCTTACCTAGACCATCAAGGAGGTACTTCTACAGGTCTGTAGGATCCACAATGTTACTGGGCTTGGGTGTCCCCTAAAGGAGATATGGCTGCAGTGACCAAAGACTTAGATCACAACATCCAAGTCTTTTTGAATACCTGAAAAGCCTTCCCAAAAAGGGTGTGTACAAAAAGCCCAGACTGCTTACAATAAATACCTAACTTCAATGCCTAGACACTGACAAATATCCACAAGCATCACAACGATCCAGGAAAACAAGATCTCACCAAATGAACTTACTAAGGCACCAGTGACCAATTCCAGAGAGACAGAGATATGTGACCTTTCAGACAGAGAATTCAAAATAGCTGTTTTGAGGAAGCTCAACAAAATACAAGATAACACAGAGAAGGAATTCAGAATCCTATCAGATAAATTAAACAAAAGATAGAAATAATTTAAAAGAATCAAGCAGAAATTCTGGTGTTGAAAAATGCAATTGACCTAATGAAGGATGCATCAGAGTCTCTCAACAGCAGGATAGATCAAGTAAAACAAATCAAGTGAGCTTGAAAAGGCTAAACCAAAAAAGAGTAGGAGTAGCTATACTTGTATTACACAAAGTAGATTTCAAGACAAAAACTATAAACAGAGACAAAGAAGGTCATTATGTAATAATAAAGGAGTCGATTCAGCAAGAGGATATAACAATTGTACATATATATGCACCCAACACTGGAGCACTCAGGTTTATAAAGCAACTATTACAAGAACTAAAGAGAAAGATATACCCCAATACACTAATAGCTGGGGACTTCAACACTCCACTTTCACACTGGACAGATTATCCAGACAGAAAAATCAACAACAAAAAAAATTGGATATAATCTGCACTATGAACCAGATGGACCCAATAGATAGTTATAGAACACTTCATCCAAAAGCTACAGATTACATATTCTTCTGCTCAGCATATGGATAATTCTCAAGGATAGACTATATGTTAGGCTACAAAACAAGTCTTAAAGCATTAAAAAAATTGAAATAATGTCAAGTATCTTCTCTGACAACAATGGAATAAAACTGGAAATCAATAACGAGGAATTTTGGAAACTATACAAACACATGGAAATTAAATAATATGCTCCTGAATGACCAGTGAGTCAATGAAGAAATTAATAAAGAAATTTAAAAAGTTATTAAAACAAATGAAAATAGAAGCACAAGATACCAAAATCTATGGGATACAGCAAAAGCAGTACTAAAAGGAAAGCCTACAGCAATAAGTGCCTACATCAAAAAAGTAGAAAAACTTCAAATAACGGCCGGGCGCAGTGGCTCAAGCCTGTAATCCCAGCACTTTGGGAGGCCAAGACGGGTGGATCACAAGGTCAGGAGATCGAGACCATCCTGGCTAACATGGTGAAACCCCGTCTCTACTAAAAAATACAAAAAACTAGCCAGGCAAGGTGGCGGGCGCCTGTAGTCCCAGCTACTCGGGAAGCTGAGGCAGGAGAATGGCGTAAACCCGGGAGGCGGAGCTTGTAGTAAGCTGAGATCCGACCACTGCACTCCAGCCTGGGCGACAGAGCGAGACTCCGTCTCAAAAAAAAAAAAAACAAAACTTCAAATAACCTAACAATGCATCTTAAAGAAGTAGAAATGCAAGAAGCAAACCAAACCCAAAATTAGTAGATGAAAAGAAATAGTTAACATCAGAGCATAAATAAATCAAATTGAAATGAAAAAAATACAAAAGATCGATGAAACAAGACATTGATTTTTTAAAAAGAAAAACAAAACTTACAGATGGTTAATATGACTAAGAAAGAGAGAAGACCCAAATAAATAAAATCTGAGATAAAAAAGGAGACATTACAACTGATACCACAGAATTTCAAAGGATCATTGGAGGTTACTATGAGCATCTATATGTCAATAAATTGGAAAACTTAGAAGAAATTGGTAAATTCCTAGACACATACAACCTAGCAAGATTGAACTACGAAGAAATCCAAAATATGAACAAATGAATAACATCTAATGAGATTAAAGCCATAATAAAAAGTCTCCCAGCAAAGAAAAGCACAGGACCAGATGGCTTCACTGCTGAATTTTACCAAATATGTAAAGAAGAACTAATACCAATCTTATTCAGATTATTCCAAAACACAGAGGAGGAGGGAATATTTTTGAACTCATTCTACAAGGTTAGTATTACCCTGATACCAAAATCAGACAAAGATGCATCAAAAAAAAAAAGCCACTGGCCAATATTCCTGATAAACATTGATGCAAAAATCCTCAACAAAATACTAGCAAACCAAATTCAACAACGTAGCAAAAAGGTCATTCATCATGACCAAGTGGGATTTATCCAAGGGATGCAATGATGGTTCAACATATGCTAATCAATCAATGAGATCTACCAACAGAATGAAGGACAAAAGCCGTATGATCATTTCAATTGATCATATTTGTTGACCATGATTGAGCATGATTGATGCTGAAAAAGTATTCAATAAAAATCCAACATCTCTCAAAAAACTTGGTATAGAAGGACCGTAACTTGACACAATAAAAGCCATATATGATAGACCCACAGCTAGCATCATACTGAATGAGGAAAAACTGAAAGCCTTTCCTGTAAGATCTGGAACATGACAGGGATGCCCACTTTTACCACTGTTATTTAACATAGTACTAGCTAGTTAGAGCAATGAGATCGAGAAAGAAATAAAGAACATCCAAATTGGAAACAAAAAAGTCAAATTATCCTTGTTTGCAAGTGATATAGT
The DNA here is from genome assembly GCF_003255815.1 of Theropithecus gelada. Lineage (NCBI taxonomy): Eukaryota > Metazoa > Chordata > Mammalia > Primates > Cercopithecidae > Theropithecus > Theropithecus gelada. Next base: position 85,871,068 of record NC_037681.1, read on the forward strand.
CATATATTTGGAAAAACCTAATGACTCCATCAAAAATTATTATAACTAATAAGTTCAGTAGTTTCAAGATACAAAATCAAACATACAAAAATCAGTAGCATTTTTTCTTTCTTTTTTTTTTTTTTTTGGAGACGGAGTCTCGCTCTGTCGCCCAGGCTGGAGTGCAGTGGCCGGATCTCAGCTCACTGCAAGCTCCGCCTCCCGGGTTCCCGCCATTCTCCTGCCTCAGCCTCCCGAGTAGCTGGGACTACAGGTGCCCGCCACCTCGCCCGGTTCGTTTTTTTTTTTTTTTTTGTATTTTTTTAGTAGAGGGGGGTTTCACCGTGTTAGCCAGGATGGTCTTGATCTCCTGACCTCGTGATCCGCCCGTCTCAGCCTCCCAAAGTGCTGGGATTACAGGCTTGAGCCACCGTGCCCGGCCAAAAAATCAGTAGCATTTCTATATGCCAACAGTGAACAATCTGAAAAAAAAAAATTTTTTTAAAGGAATCCCATTTACAACAGCTACAAACAAAATAAAATGCCTAGGAATAAACTTAACCAAAGAAGTGAAAGATATCCACAATGAAAACTGTAAAACATTGGTGAAATAAATTCCCAGCCTGGGCAAAATAGTGAGATACTGTCTCTACAAAAGATTTTAAAATTTAGCTGGACATGGTGGTGTGCAGCTGTAGTCCTAGTTACTTGGGAGGCTGAGGTGGCAGGATCAGTTGAGCCCAGGAGTTCAAGTTCAAGGCTGTAGTAATCTAGGATCACACCATTGCACTCCAGCCTGGGTAACAGAGCAAGACTTTGTCTCCAAAAAAAAGAAAAAAATAAAGTAAAGAAATTTAAGAGGACACAAAAAACTGAAAGATATTTCATGTTCATGGATTGGAAGAATCAATATTGTTAAAATGTCCATACTGCCCGAAGCAATCTATAGATTCAATGCAATCCCTATTAAAATACTAATGACATTCTTCATGGAAATTAAAAAGAAAAAAAAAACACTAAAATTTATATGGAACCACAAAAGACCCAGAATAGCCAAAGTCATCCTGAGTAGAAAGAACAAAACTGGAGGAATCATATTACCTGACTTAAAATTTTTTTTAATCACAAAACTAACTTTATTATATTTTCCCACTTAGATTTCTATGTTAAATACCGTCCCTGTCCCAGTGACTTCTGGTTCTTATTTTCTTGACACACATAGTGTCCTCAGACTTCTTTGGATTTTCTGCACATCTCTTGACACTTCCACGTTACTCTCCACTCAGATTCACTCTCCAAAGTGCTTGCTGCAGACTGGCTTTTAGTCTTTCTTGATTTCTCAAACACATGGAGTCTGAGTTTCTTGCTTCTTCTTTCCCTTTCTGACTCTGCATGTGAACCCCTGCACTCTTGTCCCCTCTGTTCTACCTGACTTAAAATTATATTACAGAGCTAAGCATGGTGGCTTGTGCCTGTAATCCCAGCACTTTGGGAGGCCAAGGCAGGAGGACTGCATAAGCCCAGGAGTTTGAAACCAGCCTGGGCAACATAGTGAGACCCTGTCTCAAAAAAAAATTTTTTTTTTTGTATTACAGAACAGTAGTAACCAGAACAGCAAGGCATAAAAACAGACACGTTGACAAATGAAACACAATAGTGAACCCAGAGATAAATCCATACATCTACAGTGAACTCATTTTCAAAAAAGGTGCCAAGAACATATGCAGAAGAATGAAACTAGATACCTATCTCTCGCCATACACAAAAATCAAATCAAAATGGATTAGAGACTTATCTAATCATAATGAGCCATGGGAAAATACTTCTCTTCAAGTAACTTTGAATCTAGAATGATATAGGATGGAGAATTGCTGACATTGTCTTACCACCTCAAAGTAAATCCTGCCTGAAACAAAACCGACACAATGGAAATGTAGCCATGAGATGCAAAAGAGAGACTGTGTCTTAATAGCATTATTTGAGTCCCTGGTCACACTATGCTTGAGGTCTACTCCTAAACTTTTCAGCCACATGTCAACAAATTCCATATTTTGATTAAGCCAGTCTAATTTAATTTCGTTAAGCCAATTGCTTGTTAGACTCCTCTTATAAACAAATTCCACATGATCTAACTTGTATGTGAAATCTCAAAAAATTGAACTCAGAAGCAGAGGGTAGAATAGTGGTTACCAGAGGCTGGGGGAATGAGAGGCAAATTAAGAGAGGTTGGTCAAAGGTTGCAAAATTTCAGTTAGACAAGAGGAACACATTCAAGAGATCTATTGCACCATATGGTGACTGTGGTTAATAACAGTGTACTGTATGCTTGACGATTGCTAAGAGAGTAAATTTTAAGTGCTGTCACCATAAATAAATGATGAATACGTGAGGTAATGCATACACTAATTAGCTTGATTGAGCTATTCCACAGTGTATACATATTTCAAAACATCATGTTGTACACCATAAATATATACAATTATTGTCAATTATAAATAAATAAATGGCACAGAGAGGTTGATTGTAAATGGAAGAACAAATAAATCATGCAAACAAAAAGTCTAAGAAAACCAAAGTTTTTGTGTTAACATAAAATAAAATAAACCTCAAGACAGGAATACCAGCTGGGTGTGGTCACTCACACCTGTAATCCCAGCACTTTGGGAGGCCGAGGCAGGAGGATCAAGATCAGCCTGGGTAACATAGTTAGACTCAACCTCTACAAAAATAAAAATTTTAAAAACAGCCAGGCGTGGTGACACATACCTGTAGTCCCAGCTACTTGGGAGGCTGAGGTAGGAGAATCACTTGAGCCTAGGAGCTCGAGGCTGCAGTGAGCTATAACTGAGCCACTGCACTCCAGCCTGGGCAACAGAGACCCTGTCTTTAAAAAAAAAAGATAAGATCACCATTGTCTAAATTAATAAAATTGCATACTTTAAATAGATGCAGTATAGTCTTTGCAAATTATTCCTCAATAACATATTTTTAAGGTAAAAGAAAAAATTATTTTAACTTGGGTACTTTTCGGTACTATGTTCATCATTAAGTATGATGCTTAAGAAAACTCATGGTATTTTAAAATGCTTATGTATGTAAATGGAAAAATGAGACATAAAATTATATAATTTCATCTCAATTATGAAAATCAAATCAGAAGAGACATAGAAAAATACTAGAAGAAAATGCTGCCAGGTGCGGTAGCTCACGCCTATAATCCTAGCACTTTGAGAGGCCAAGGCAGGCAGGTCACTTGAGGTCAGGAGTTTGAGACCAGCCTGGCCAACATGGTAAAACCCTGTCTGTACTAAAAATACAAAAACTAGCCAGGTGTGGTGGTGCGCACCTGTAATACCAGCTACTTGGGAGGCTGAGGCAGGAGAATCACTTGAACTTGGGAGGCGGAGGTTGCAGTAAGCTGAGATCATGCCACTGCACTCCAGCCTAGGCAACAGAGCAAGACCCTGTCTCAAAAAAAAAAAAAAAGAAGAAGAAGAAGAAGAAGGAGAAGGAGGAAAGAAAAGAAAAGGAAAGAAAAGAAAAGAAAAGAAAAGAGAAAAATACTAGGAAAAAAATGCATCCAAACTGTAACAGTGGGTAGTAGGTAGGGGATTATAAACTTGATTTTTTTCTCTTACTTTTCAAAGCTTCGAAACTCTCCCCATGACATGTTTTCTGTTACTTTTATAATAAAACACCTTAAATTTTATTATAAAACTTATTAAACATATTAAAACATACTTAGAGAAGAGTAAGATGCACTCCTATATATTTATGTCCCAGATTCAATCATCACCAAGATTTTGCCCCATTTGCTGAATCTATCCTTTTCTTCTTGAAGTACTTTAAAGCAAATTCCAGATATCATGTCATTTCACCTACAAGTACTTGGTAAGAATCTTTTGTTTTTTTAACGGATATTTTCTGTCATTACCACAATGCCTTTATAGTACTTACGTACATTAACAATAATCTCTTGGTATCCTCCAACACCATCTAATCCCCATAATCCTACTTTCAAAATTGTCTCCAAATATCTTTTTTTTTTAGTTGGTTTATTCAAATTCAGGTAGAAAGAAGGTCTACATATTACAATTGGTTGTTTGGTTTCTTAGATTTCTTTTCATTTAGAGAAGATTTCCCCTCCCTGCCGACACACACATGCGCACCTAAGTGCACACACACATGTGCACACACACACTTTAATCATGTCATCGATTTGTTGCAAAAACTGTGTTAACCGTTGTACAGAATAATACGCACTATGGATGTGTGTATTTGCTTCCCTATGGTATCATTTAACTTATTCCTCTACCTTTTTTATTTCCTCTAAATGGAAGTTAGCTCTAAAAATTCAATTTTATTCTGGTTCAACATTTTTGGCAGGAATACTTTATAGGTAATGCTCTGAAAACTCTTGTGTTTAAAATAAATATTTATCTCAACATCCCGGAATTAGTCTCAAATCAAGAAGATTAAATTAACCAGAATAAGATTTTAAAAGACCCTGTTTTAGGTTTAAACATTAAATCGCAAAGTACAAATTGAAGACACCTGAATAAGCATTCGGGAAGAAGACCAGAAAATTTTAACTGAACATGAGTTCAAAATAAGAAAACTGTATGATATAATTGGTAAAAGGTAATGTTTCACTGCACTTTTCTAGTATGTCCTTTGCGGGCGGTGAAACAGGTTTTTGTTTTCGTTTTCGTTTTTTGGAGAAAGAGTCTTGTGTCTCACTCTGTCACCCAGTGGTGTGGCCTTGCTCACGCAACCTCTGCCTCCCGGGTTCAAATGATTCTCCTGCCTCAGCTTCCTGAGTAGCTGGAATTACAAGCACCTGCCACCATGTCCAGCATTTTTTTTTTTTTCTTTTCTTTTTGTATTTTTAGTAGAGACAGGGTTTTGTCATGTTGGCCAGGCTGCTCTGGAACTACCAACCTCAGGTGATCTGCCCACCTCGGCCTCCCAAAGCGCAGGGATTACAGGTGTGAGCCACTGAGACTGGCCTTGGTGAAACAGTTTTTTGTTTGTTTGTTTATTTTAGACAGGATCTCACTCTGTTGCCTAGCTGGAGTACAGTGGCGAGATCTTGACTCGCTGCAGCCTTTGCTTCCCGGGTTCAAGCAAATCTCCTGCCTCAGTCTCCCGAGTAGCTGGGATTACAGGCACGTGCCACCACACCTGGCTAATTTTTGTATTTTTGGTAGAGACAGGGTTTCACCACGTTGGCCAGGCTGGTCTGGAACTCCTGACCTCAGGCAATCTGCCCGTACCTCCCGGGTTCAAGCAATTCTTCTGCCTCCTGAGTAGTTGGGATTACAGGCCCACGCCACCACACCAGGCTAATTTTTGTATTTTTAGTAGAGACGGGGTTTCACCATGTTGGCCAGCCTGGTCTGGAACTCCTGACCTCAGGTGATCTGCCCGCCTCGGCCTCCCAAAGTGCTGGGATTACAGGCGTCAGCCACCACATCTGGCCTGTGAAACAGTTTTTTATCCGACTGCTAGAGGCAGTCATGTGCTGCAGTGGATAAGAATGCAGATGCTGGAGCTGGACATGATAGGTTTGACTAGCTATGTGACCTTTGGCAAGTAAGCTAACTTCTAGGTTTGCTCACCAATCATAGTAATATTACAGTCAGTGCTCAGGAAATATTGACAGCTAGTATTTTTATTACTTCTAGGTCTAGGAAATACTACACTAGAAAAACTTGTATGTGCACAAGTCACATACAAGGATATTCATTGCAGCAAGCTTTGTAACAGTAAAAAAAATTCTAAATGTTCGTAAGTTGGGGAAGGGATAAATAAAATGTGACATATTCATATAATAGAATCATATGCAGTAGTTAGAGGAATTAGTTCTCTATGTATCAGTTTGGATGGATCTCGAAATTGGAATGTTGAGTGAGCTGGCAAGTTTGCAGAATGACACTTTCGGGATGATACTATTTATGGAAAAGACAAATACGGCAATCAATAGTATGAATTTCATACAGGAGTATATATGCATTTAGTGGATACTTTTCAATTTGGCTTTTTAACTTTTTAATAATTATAAATAAACAGAAATTGCAAAAAATAGTACAGGGAGATCCCACGTCCCCTTCATTCAGTTTTCCCCAGTGATAACATATTACATAAGCACAGTTCAATATCAAAACTATTAAATTGACATTGATATAATCCACAACCTTATTCAAATTTCACCAGTTTTATATGCACTCATTTGTGTGTGTACTTCTATGCAATTTTATCGTATGAGTAGATTTGTGTAACCACCACCACAGTCATGATACAGAACTGCTTCATCATCACAAAGATCCCTCATGCTACCTGTTTATAGTCGCATCCATCCCACTCCCTGTCCCCCACACGTAATGCCTGGCAACCACTAATTTGTTCTTCATCTCTATAATTTTGTCACTTCAAGAATGTTATGGAAATGGAAGTATACAGTATGTCAGTATGTAACTTTTTAACAATGAGTTTTAAAAAACTTAGCATAATTACTTTGGGATCCATTCAAGTTGTGTGTATCAAAAGTTTCTTTCTTTTTATTGCTGTATAGTACTCCATGGGATAGTGTATCACATTTTGTTTAACCATTCATTCATTGAAGGACAAAAACTGGTTGTTTCCAGTTTTTGGTTATTGCAAATAAAACTGTTATGAACATTCATGCATATGTTTCCGTTTGAATGAATGTTTTCATTTCTCTGGGGTAAGTGTCCAATTGTACAGTTGCTGGGTTGTATGGTAAGTGCACATCAGTTGTACAGTTGCTGAGTTGTATAGTAAGTACATGTTTAGTTTTATAAGAAATGGTATTTTCTACACTGAGTGTATCATTTCACAGGCTGACCAGAAATATATGAGAAATACAGTTTCTGTATTTGGTATCTCAATAGCATTTGGCATTATTTTTAAAAATTTTAGTCATTCTAATATTTTAATAGGTATGTAGTGGTATATCATTGTGGTTTTTTTCATTTTTTTGTTTGTTTTGGAGACAGAGTCTTGCTCCATTGTCCAGGCTGGAGTGCAGCTTACAGCTCACTGCAGCCTCAATCTCCTGTGCTCCAGTGATCCTCCCACCTCAACCTCCCAAGAAGCTGGGACTACAGGTGCATACCACCACGTCCAGCTAATATTTACATTTTTTGTAGAGATGAGGTCTCACTATGTTGCCCAGGTTGGTTTCAAACTCCTGGGCTCAAATGATCCTCCCACCTCAGCCCCCCAAGTAGCTGGGATCACAGGTGTGAGCCACCATTCCAGGCTAAGTTTTTATTTTTTGAAGAGATGGGGGCCTCACTATGTTGCCTGGGCTGGTCTCCAACTCTTGGGCTCAGATGATTTTTCTGCCTTGGCCTCCTGACGTGCTGGGATTAAGGGTGTGAGCCACCATGCCCAGCCTCGTTGTGGTTTTAATTTGCATTTCCATAATGGCTCATGATGTTGAACATCTTTTCATGTGTAACTAATGAGTGTTTTCAAAAATGGTCTCTAAGAACTCATCACGACTTAAGGCAATACTACTTCTTGGGAAAAGGAGAGGAAACTGGGAGTGATACTGGGAAGAAAAGGGGACTCATGGTACATCTAAAATGTTCTATATGTTAAAAAGAGAACAAACTCGGCCGGGCATGGTGGCTCACGCCTGTAATCCCAGCACTTTGGGAGGCTGAGGCGGGCAGATCACCTGAGGTCAGGAGTTCGAGACCAGCCTGGACAATGTGGTGAAACCCTGTCTCTAATAAAAATACAAAAATTAGCCAGGCGTAGTGGTGGGTGCCTGTAATCCCAGCTACTCGGGAGGCTGAGGCAGGAGAATCTCTTAAACCTGGGAGGCAGAAGTTGCAGTGAGCTGAGATCAAGCCATTGCACTTGGCAACAAGAGCAAAACTCCGTCTCCAAAAAAAAAAAAAAAAACCCCAAAAACAGAACTGATAAATGTTTGAGGTGATGGATATCCCAATTACCCCGATGTGATCATTACATATTGCATGTATGCATCAAAATATCACCTGTATCCATGAATATGTACAATTATTATATATCAATTAAAGAAAAAGAAGTAATCCCCCAGGGAGGTAGACAATATAGACCTTAGGCCTCTAGGCCAATGAAAGAGGCAGGATCTGAGCTTAGTTTTACTAGGCTCTATTTTTATTTCCATAAATTCACATATTTTTTATTTTGGACTTGTTTGTTAAGCTTCAAGGCCTGAAACAGCTTGTGAAAAAAAGCTCATTCTGTTCCAGGCACACTGCCTTTGGGGGACTTGGCCATGGAATATATTCCTTTTTAATCTTTCATTAGAGATGTAAATTTATCACTGAACACACAAGTCTTCTGTTTGTTCTCTTTCCTTTCTTTTTTTAAATTTTTTTTTATTTTGAGACAGAGTCTCACTGTGTCGCACAGGATGGAGTGCAGTGGTGTGAGCTCAGCTCACTGCAACCTCCACCTCCCAGGCTCAAGCGATTCTCGTGCCTCAGCCACCTAAGAAGCTGAGACCACAGGCCTGCACCACCATGCCTAGCTAATCTTTGTATTTTTAATAGAGACAGTGTTTTGACATGTTGGCCAGGGTGGTCTCGAGCTCCTGGGCTCAAGTGATACGCTCACCTCGACCTCCTAAAGTGCTGGGATTACAGGCGTGAGCCGCCATACCTGATGTGTTCTCTTTTCATTTTTTTTTTTTTCTTAAACAGGGTCTTGATATATTGCTCAGGCAGGTCTTGAACTCCTGGGCTCAAGCCATCCTCCCGCCTCTGCCTCCCTAAGAGCTGGGATTACGGGTATGAGCCACCGCATCCAGACTGTTCTCTTTTTAATTGCAAACTATTATATCAGATTTTAATCACAAAGTTGAGACTATAGCATATCTTATTTAGGTTAAAGATTTATAAATTCTGAATTTAATCACATTTTATACATCTTATCTAGATAGTACAAATCATTCTTAAGTTTAAACATTTGCAATTGCTGTGATCATTTACTTTTCTTTTGGTGATGACAGCTCATGTGGAGGTCAGAAGTTCACATTTTGATGTTAAATACTGTTGTCAAGCTTTTTTTTTCCTTAAAATCATATGAAAAGATAAACTCAAATTTATTTAATTTTAAAACTAGGGGCACTGGACATTTATTGAAAAGTCAGCTACTAGAAGTCAAATTCTGAGAGCAATAAAAATGATACATCATTGTGTAATAGATCCTATAGGCATAAATTTTATCATCTATGCATTATATTGCATATATGTTTATGTTTATGAGTAATAGACATTTAATTACACTGTAGACCTGTTATACAACTTACAATAAACAACAGGAGCATCATTGTTCACTTGTTGGACAGCACACTGGGTCAGCAGGCCTCAAGGACAAAAAAATTAAACTCGGAAACAAAAGCCTAAAAGAATCAACAGTAAGTGGCTGAGTTTTGGTAAGAACATGTATTAAAATGTTGCAAAAGTTTGTAAAAGTGCTGTTGATGAATTTATAGTAGAGTGTCTTCCATATTTTATCCAGAAGCCCAAGGGAGCTCTAGGCTTAACATTTAACTGAACAGGATACACTATCATCTTGCAATTGATAGTGTGTAAGGTAATGGAGCCTTGACAAAAGGAGAAACAAAAAGCAAAAAATCTGCCATTGTTTATTTAGTACGGAGTATTCCATCCACAACCTACCTACTTACCTACAAATACGTATGCATACACGCGTGCACGCACATACACACGCACGTGCACACGTTAGAAAGTTAAATGGTTTAACAAGATTTATGAAGATGAGCATCAGACCCCTGCCTTATTCTTTTTACTCCTAATTTCTTATTCTCTCTACTCCTAATTTCTGCTCACATAAGGCAACAACTTTAACTCTTTTAGTTGTTTCTTCTGATATTTAACCCTCTATTTCTAAACATGCTTATTTGACTATTTCTTGATCTTTTTCAGTATAGACATCACCTATTAACCATCTACTGTGGAAGATCATTTAATTCTCTTAAGACACCTCCCTAACACATATTTCTTTTCCCCTTATCATCCTAACACCAATATATCATATTTGATTAGACCAGTATTCAATATTTACATTCATTCTGAGTCATACAGTCCATAAGATGACATTTCCTTGATATTACAATTTTATTTATTTATTTATTTATGACATGGCATCTCACTCTGTCACCCAGACTGGAGTGCAGTGGTGGGATCCTGGCTCACTGCAACCTCTGCTTCCCAGGTTCAAGCGATTCTCCTGCCTCAGCCTCCTGAGTAGCTGGGATTACAGGTGTGCGCCACCACGCCTGGCTAATTTTTGCATTTTTAGTAGAGACAGGGTTTCACCATCTTGGCTGGTCTGGAACTCCTGACCTCCACTGATCTGCCTGCTTCGGCCTCCCAATGTGCTAGAATTATAGGTGTGAGCCACTACACGCAGCCTACAGTTTTTAAATTTTTTCCTAGACTTAATTATTACCTCATTTTTTCTTTAGTTTTTATTTTTTTTCTTTTCTTTTCTTTTTCTTTTTTTTGAGATGGAGTTTCACTCTTGTTGCCTGAGCTTGAGTGCAGTGGTGCAATCTCCACTCACTGCAACCTCTGCCTCCTGGGTTCAAGAGATTCTCCTGCCTCAGCCTCCTGAGTAGCTGGGATTATAGGCACATACCACTACGCTCAGGTAATTTTTTGTATTTTCTTTTTTAGTAGAAACAGGGTTTTACCATGTTTGCCAGGCTGGTCTTGAACTCCTGACGTCAGGTGATCCGCCCGCCTCAGCCTCCCAAAGTGCTGAGATTATAGGCGTGAGCCACCGTGCCCGGCCCTTAGTTTTTCTTTATTCTTGCTACCACTAATTCATCACCAAACTACAAGTATGTATTTCTCAAAGTTTTAAAATACATCAGAAAATCTATTGTTTGTGTGAGTCAGAGTGAATGAGAGAGAGAGAGAGGTTGATTTCCTTCCTTGGGATTTTTGTTCCATCAGCATTCATGGAATTCTTGTCTCCCTCCTGTATTGGATCCCTGGCCTCCTAGTTCCTCTGATTTCATATTTCTTGAATAACTCCCACACTTCCCTTCAGTAACTACCTGAGGAAGACAGCATATCTAGAAAATTGTTTCTAGGCTCTTGAAAATAATGTTTTATTTTTCTCAAATAATTTTTTATCTCTGCTTTCTGCTCTTTCTTTCTAGAAATAATATTCTGATATTGGTCTGATGAGTCTAGGCTGTCATGCCTGTAATCCCAGCACATTGGGAGACCAAGGTGGAAGGATTACTTGAGGCCAGGAATTCAAAACTGCAGTGAGCTCTGATTGAGCCACTGCACTCCAGCCTGGCTGACAAATCAAGACTGTCTCTAAAGAAGGAAAGAAAGAAAGAAAATAAATAAATAAATAAATAAAACACTAAAAATAAAACAAAACCCAAAAAGCCCCACTGATTGGAAGCTGTGTGTTGAATGCTGAGTCTTGCTGACTAATGGGTTTCACTGTCAGCAGGGGTTTGACTGCTTTTGTTAGGGGACCACCAGCTGTAAATATCTGTTAATGTTGCCTCTGAATAGCTTTTTTTTTTTTTTCTTTTTCACCAAAATAGAAAGACGAGGAGGTAGGGTGGAAGTGGCAAATTGACTGCTGGCTTGTTGGGAAGGAGACTGGGTTTCTCACTCTTTGGATATAGACTTCTTATTACCTCCCTGTTTTTAATAAGGCTCTCATCCTCAGATATGCTTGTCCCTGAGAACAGACTGCCTTTTTCTTCAACTAATCTGAGAGTAAAACTGCTCTACTCCATTACAAAGGAGTGGGTCATTGGCTGCAAGGGCTGAAGGAGGTTATTTAAGCGTGCAACTGAGTTGGACATATTTTCAACCAGGTCCTTTTCGGAATTCTGCCTCACGAGCAGGCTTGCTTTTTTCCCTCCATTTCCACCTCAGGCATTAAGTTTTCAGCTTTCTAAAGTTTTCTTAGTTAATTATCATTCCTTCATCTGCTCTCTGGTTTATATTTGCTGATCTTCTTTTCTCTCTTTTCCATATCTTTTTGTCTTCTTGTGGGCTTTGTTTTTTCAAAAAACCCAAAACCTTAGCTGTCATTTTGTTGGAATCAAGGAAAGAGTGGAGAAAATGTGTCATGCTTGACCAGATTTCATTATTTCTCAAAGTCTAGTTTTAAAACAAAACTTGCAAAGGTATGCCACTCTTACTGAACTAGAAGCTAATCTTACTGTGGTTTACAAAGTCCTCCATCTATCACTCTTCCCTTTACTTAGTATACTCTAGCCTCACAAGCCTTCTATTCCTTGAATGAACACACTAATTTTTTTTTCTTTCTCTCTGTCTTTCTTTTCTTCCTCTCTGTCTTTCTTTTCTTCAAAGCAAAGATCACTAGTTGTGCCCCAATATCCATCCTCCCCTTTCTTGGAAATAAAACTCATAATTATTAGCTTGGCACATGGCTATCCAGAACAAAGACTACATTTTCCAGCCTCTCTGACAGGTAGATAGGACTAGCAAAGTTCTAGCCAGCGAGATGGAACTAGAAACACTGTAAGACATGGAGCTTCCAGAAAGAGTCCTTAAAAGGAAGAAGCTTGCACTTCATCATCTCCACGTCCCAACCCCCATCCCTTCCTCTTTCTTACTGGCTGAGATGTAAAAATGATAACCGTAGCACAAACGACCATTACATATTATGAAGCAGAAGCTGTATGATGAAGATGGCAAAGCCACAAGGACAGGAGGCCAGATCCCTGTTACTGTGGAGTGTCATTCAGCCCTAGAATATTTACCTACCAACTTCATTCAGGTGGCAGAGAAATAAACATCCATGTTCTAAGCCACTGTTACCAGGGTCTTCTGTCGCTCACAGCTGAATCTAGCAATGATAAAAGGTTCAGGTTGTGTGCTACCTCCTAAGAGCGGTGTTCCCCACTCTAAGTCACTTTTAATTATTTTTCCTTATAGCACTTCTCATTATCTGAATTTATCACATTTTTTAAGTTTACTTGTTCAATATGTCTCTCCCAACAAGAATGTAAGCTTCATAAAGGCAAAACCCATGCCAAGGTCCTAGAATGGAGCCTGGCATACCGTGGGTGTTCTGTACATATTTGTTGACTAATAACACCTGGTTAGGTCAGAATCCTACTGGTGTTAGGAAGAAAGGGAGATTCTCTAAGCTCTCTGCAAGGAATAGTTCCAGCCTCTCTGTGCAGATACCACATTTGCCTATCGCTTTTCTGATTACAAATTCAACCCTTCAAGTGTTTTAAAACCAGAAAATAAGGCTTCTGAAGAGATGGCTGACATCTGTTGGTTAATAAAAGGTATGGGCCAGGCGTGGTGGCTCACATCTGTAATCCCAGCACTTTGGGAGGTCAAGGACGGAGGATTGCTTGAGCTTAGGAGTTCAAGACCAGCCTGGCCAACATGGTGAAACCCCGTATCTACCAAAAAACAAAAAAAACAAAAACACAACCAAAAATTAGCTGGACCTGGTGGTGCCTGCCTGTAGTCCCAGCTACTGGGGAGGCTGAAGTGGAAGGATTGTCTGAGCCTAGGAGGCAGAGGTTGCAGTGAGCCGCGATTGTACCACTGCACTCCAGCCTGGGTGACAGAGCCAGACCCTGTCTGAAATAAACAAATGAATAAATAAATAAATAAATGGAATATCTTCCATTCTAAATTGATAAACCGGGATGATTATGGTTTATAATTGATTAGGATGCATAGTTTTGGAGGTAGGCAGACAAAGCTATGAAGAGCAGTTTTACTGTTTATGGAAGTATGAACTTGACCAGTTACTTAAATTTGCTGAGCTTTAGTTTTCTCATTTGTTTAAAAAAAAATAAAAAAACCAAAAACAAACAAACAAACAAAAAAAACAGAGGGGAATAGTAACATCTGCATTTTAGGACCAATGGGAGTATCAAATGAGACAATCCATATAAGAGATTAAACAATTTTCTCAAGGAGATAGCTAAGAAGTAGGGGGTCCAGGTTTTAAATTCAAGTTTACAATATGATACTGGATTCTTAGCTCTTAGCCTCTATGCTGTGCCAACACTAAAAAGGTCTCTGTGACTGTCCTTGTCAGTCTTACAGCCTTACTGTGTTGAGTTGGATCATCACTTCAACTGGCTTAAACAGAATTTTTTTTCTCTCTAAAAATCTCAGCTTTATTTGGTGAAGCAAGACTCAGCATTTAGGACTTGGAGTTCGTTCAGCCACAGAATCAGAGTATTTGGTATAACTTTTGGATTGGAAAAAGTACTGACAAAATCAATGAACCGAATTCTAGTCCTAACAGTAGAGCAGCGTATCCCTGAGTGAACTGCTTTAATTTTCACCCCCAAACTTCTTTTCCTAAAATAATATTAATAGTTTTATCGAGATAGAATTAACATACCATATAATTCACTCATCTGAAGTGTATAATTCAATGGTAAAGTTGTGCAACCATCACTACAATCAATTTTAGAACATTTTCATTATTGTAAAATGAAATTTCATACCCATTAGCAGTCACTCCTTATTTCTCTGCCACCTGCTCCCCCACCTCCCACCCAGTTCAAGCAACCACTAGTCTACTTTCTGTCTCTATAGATTTGCCTATTCTGGAAACTTAATATAAATGGAATCATACAATATGTGGCCTCTTGTGACCTGCTTCTTTCCCTCAGCACATGTTTTTGAGGTTCATCCATGTCGTGGCACGTATCGGTGCTTCATTCCCTTTTATGGCTAAAGATAGTCTATTGTATGGCTATATGAGTCCCACACTTTATCCCCTCACCAGGTAATGGACATTTGGGTTGTTTCCACTTTTTGGGTATTATGATGAATGTTGCTATGAACCTTTGTGTACAAGTTTTCGTATGGACACATGTTTTCGTTTCCCTTGGGTATATACCTAGTAGTAAAATTATTGAGTCGTATGGTAAATCTATGCTAAACCTTTTGGGGAACTGCCAGACTGCTTTCCAAAGTGGCTCCATCATTTTGCATTCCCACCAGCCACGCATGAGGGTTCCAGTTTCTCCACACCCTCATTAACATTTACTGTTCTTTTGATGATAGCCAACCTAGTGGGTATGAAATGTAATCTTGCTATTTTGATTTGCATTTACCTGATGGCTAATGATTCATGTACTTATCGGCCATTTTTATATCTTCTTTGGCCAGATGTCTGCTCAAATTGTTTGGCCCATTTTAAAATTTTGGTTGTTTCTTTGTTTTTTTATTTTCAGAGTTGGGATCTCACTCTGTCACCCAGGCTGGAGTACAGCAGTGGTGTGCTGGAGTACAGCATGGCTCACTGCAGCCTCAAACTCCTGGGAACAAGTGATGCTCCCAACTTAGCCTCCCGAGTAGCTGGGATTACAGATGCCAGCCACTGTGCCTGGCTATTTTGTTTTGTTTTTTGGCTGTTTTTTTCACTGAGTTGTAAAAGTTCTTTGTATATTCTACATACACATCCCTTATAGGATATGACTTGCTAATATTTTCTACTTTTCTGTGAGTTGTCTTTTCACTGTCTTGATGGAGTCTTTTGTAGTGCACACATTTTAAATTTTGATGAAGTCCAATTTATCTATTTTTTATTTTGCTGTTGTACCTTTGGTGTTATATCTAAAAATCTATTGTCTAATCTGAAGTCATAAACATTTATACCTATCCCTCCTAAGTTTATGATTTTACCTCTTATATTTTGGTTTTTGATCCATTTTGAGTTAGTGTCTGTAGATGATGTGAGGTGAGGGAGAGAGAAAAGAATGAGGGGCCAGGCGCAGTGGCTGACACCTATAATCCTAGCACTTTGGGAAGCTGAGGCAGGAGGATCCCTTGAGGCCAAGAGTTTGAGACCAGCCTGACCAACATGGTGAAACCCCATTTCTACTAAAAATACAAAAACTAGCTGTATGTGGTGGCACACATCTGTAGTCCCAGCTACTTGGGAGGCTGAGGCAGGAAAACCACTGGAGCCCAGGAGGTGGAGGTTGCAGTCAGCTGAGATCATGCTGCTGCACTCCAGTCTGGCCAAGAGAGCGAGACTCAATCTCACATGCCTGTAATCCCAGCACTTTGGGAGGCTGAAGCGGGTGGATCATGAGGTCAGGAGATGGAGACCAGCCTGGCTAACACGGTGAAACCCGTCTCTACTAAAAACACAAAAAATTAGCTGAGCATGGTAGTGCATGCCTGTAATCCCAGCTACTCAGGAGCTGAGGCAGGAGAATCGCTTGAACCCAGTAAGTGGAGATTGCAGTGAGCCGAGATCATGCCACTGCACTCCAGCCTAGGTGACAGGACGAGACTCCGTCTCAAAAAAAGAAAACAAATAAGGAATATCACAACTAAAATGTCTACTAAAATTATAGTTTATATTGTACACATGAAGTGCCTAGGAGTTCTTTTTTATTTTAAAAAATTATTAACTAAACAAGCTTCAAAACTATAATTCTTCTATTTGAAAGCAACTGGAATGGCTAATAAGGTCAAAACCTATAAGTTTTTGGAAATAAAAAGTTATGAGTTAGGCAAACTGCACTTCATCATGTTACCTGGTCCAATAAGGCAACAATTATTAATGGCTGCTAAAACTATTAAGTGACAGGTTCAGTGGGAATTCTGTGATAGATCATGTGATAACACCAGAACCCACTGAATAATTTTAACATCACTAAATGTGGGACATCCAGACATTACAGTCCTCCAAATGTGATGCAATGAGAAGTACATGCTGCTGCCTATGAATAATCTTGCCAAAATAATTGAACCTAAACCTAATCGAGCTTCTAGATCTAACTACTAGTTTATAAAAATATGGAGGCTAGAGGAACAAGAATAATACAGTATGGATATAGTCAGTCAAATCCAGAATGTGAGAAATCCTACAGGCCAAATGACCCAGCCTTCAGCCAAAAAAAAAATGGCATACAAAAAGAGAGAGGCTAGGTGTGGTGGCTCATGCTTGTAATCCCAACATTTTAGGAGGCTGAGTGGAGAGATCACTTGAAGCCAGGAGTTAAGACCAGCCTGGGCAACACAGCAAGACCCCATCTCTCCAAAATAATTGTTAAAAATTAGCTGGGTATGGTGGTATATGCCTGTAGTCCCAGCTCTTTAGGAGGCTGAGGTGGGAGGATTGCTTGAGTCTAGTTCAAGGTTACGTGAGTTATGATCATGCCACTGCACTCCAGCCCAAGCAACAGAGAGAGACCCTGTCTCAAGAAGAGACAGACAGAGAGAGAAGAAAGTGTTATAAACTAAAACAGAAATATCAAGCAAATGCAATTTGTGAATCTTGTTTAGAATATGATTGAAAAAAAAAAACTTTTCTCATTTCTCTTGGGTGTATACCTAGGAGTAAAATTACTGAGTCATATGGTAACTCTATGTTAAACCTTCTGGGGAACTGCCAGACTGCTTTCCAAAGTGGTTGCACCATTCTGTAAACTAAAATAGACATATCAGCCGGGAGCAGTGGCTCATGCCTATAATCCCAGCACTTTGGGAGGCCAAGGCTGGTGGATCACCTGAGGTCAAGAGTTCAAGACCAGCCTGGCCAACATGGCGGAAACCCATTTCTACTAAAAATACAGAAATTAGCTGAGTGTAGTGGCATGAGCCTGTACTCTCAGCTACTGGGGAGGCTGACACGGCAGAATCGCTTGAACCTCTGAGGCGGAGATTGCAGTGAGCCAAGATAGTACCACTGCACTCCAGCCTGGGTGACAGAGCAAGACACTATCTCAAAAATAAAATAAAATAAGGCCGGGTGCGGTGGCTCAAGCCTGTAATCCCAGCACTTTGGGAGGCCGAGACGGGCGGATCGCGAGGTCAGAAGATCGAGACTATCCTGGCTAACACGGTGAAACCCCGTCTCTACTAAAAAATACAAAACACTAGCCGGGCAAGGTGGTGGGCGCCTGTAGTCCCAGCTACTCGGGAGGCTGAGGCAGGAGAATGGCGTAAACCTGGGAGGCGGAGCTTGCAGTGAGCTGAGATCCGGCCACTGCACTCCAGCCTGGGCGACAGAGCCAGACTCCGTCTCAAAAAAATAAAAATAAAAAAATAAAATAAAATAAAATAAGATCAAATAAAATAGACATATCAAACAAATGTAATTTGTGGACCTTGTTTAGAACATTTTTGAGACAATTAGGAAAAACTGGATATGGGTTGAATATTAGCCAATAAGAAATTACTGTTAATTTTGTCAGTCATAATAAAGGTATTGTAATTATTATCTTTTTTTTTTTTTGAGACAGAGTCTCACTCTGTCACCCAGACTGGAGTGCAGTGGCACGATCTCAGCTCACTGCGTCTGCCTCCTGGTTCAAGCGATTCTCCTGCCTCAGCCTCCGGAGTAGCTGGGATTAAAGGCACATGCCACCACACTCAGCTAATTTTTGTATTTTTAACAGAGATGGAGTTTCGCCATGTTGGCCAGGCTGGTCTCGTAACCCTGACCTCAGGTGACTTACCTGCCTTGGCCTCCCAAAGTGCTGGGATTCCAGGGGTGAGCCATCGCACCTGGCAGGTACTGAAATTGTTTTAAAAGTATCTTTATCTGTAGAACTACCATATGATCCAGCAATCTCCACTGCTAGGTATACATCCCTAGAAAGGAATCAGTATATTGGCGAGATATCTGCACTCCCATGTTTACTGCAGCACTATTCACAATAGCCAAGAAAGGGAATCAACTTAAGTGTCCATCAATGGATGAATGGATAAAGAAAATGCAGTACACATACACAATCAAGTACTATTTAGCCATAAAAGAATGAGATCCTGTCATGTGCAACAGCATAGATGGAACTGGAGGACATTATGCTAAGTGAAATGATCCAGGGATAGAAAGACAAATATTACATATTCTCACTCATATGTGGGAGGTAAAATAGTAGATCTCATGGAGAGAGAGAATAGAATGGTCATTAGAAGAGGCTGGGAAGGGAAACTGGGGAGGGCAAAGACAAAGATAAACTGGTTAATTGTTAAAATACAGCTAGATAGAAGTTCTAGTTGCAAATACAATAGGGAAGTTATAATTGACAATATTTTATCGTATATTTCAAAATAGCTAGAAAAGAATAATTGTATTGTTCTTAGGCTGGGCACGGTGGCTCACACCTGTAATCCCAAGTCCAAGCGAGATGATAGAATCCCTCCAAAAAAGTCCTTCCTGGCCAGGCGCAGTGGCTTACACCTGTAATCCTAACACGTTGGGATTGGGAGGGAGGATCCCAGTGAGATGGGAGGATCACTTGAGACCAGAGTTGGAGACCAGCCTGGTTAACATAGCGAGACTCCATCTCTCTCTCTCTCTCTCTCTCCCCCCCCCTTTCTCTTTTCTCTTCTCTTCTCCTGTTCCTTTCTTTTCCTTCCCTTTCCCTTTCCCTCCCTCCCTCCCTCCCTCCCTTCTTTCTCTTTTTTTGAGACAGGGTTTCACTCTGTCACCCAGGCTGGAGTGCTGTGGCGTGATTTCGGCTCAATACAACCTCTGCCTCCCAGGCCAATCAGCTAATTTTTGTATTTTTAATAGAGATGGGGTTTCACCCTGTTGGCTAGACTGGTATTGAACTTGTGGCCTCAACTGATCCACCTGCCTTGGCCTCCCCAAGTGCTGGCATTACAGGCATGAGCCACTGTGCCCAGCCACCATCTCTATTTCTTTTAAATACAATAAAATAAAAAATAACAAAATTATAATAAAAAAGTCATTCCTGAGTAGGATGACTCAGGTTAGGAATGACTTAGGTTTTCATGATAGATCTGGAGTTTCCAAAACTCTGGGTAAACAGAGCTCAGGTTTTGAAATCAGGCACATCTGTGTCTAATCCTGCTTCTGCTACATGATAGGTAAATTTGGGCAGGTAACTTAAGTTTTTTAAAACCTTATTGGAGTTACAACATGAAATTTACACATCTCAAAATTTACCTATTACAAGTGTGCAGTTTGATGATTTTTAGTAAATTTTTATGGTTGTGTAATCATTACCAAAATCTAATTTAAGTATTCCATCAATCCATAAAGTTGTCCCATGACCATTTGCAGCCAAACCTGGCTTCCAATTTCAGCCCCAGCAATCACTAATCTGCTTTCTGTATCTATAACCTTGCTTTTTCTGTATTTGTGATTTTCCTATGAAATCACACAGTATATGGTCTTTTTATCTGCTATAGTATTTTTTAATTTTTTTCTTTGAGATGGAGTCTTGTTCTGTCACCCAGGCTGGAGTATAGTGGCATGATCTCGGTTCACTGCAAGCTCTGCCTCCCGGGTTCACGCCATTCTCCTGCCTCAGCCTCCCGAGTAGCTGGGACTACAGGTGCCCACCACCACACCCGGCTAATTTTTTGTATTTTTAATAGAGATGGGGTTTCACCGTGTTAGCCAGGATGGTCTCGATCTCCTGACCTCACGATCTGCCCTCCTCGGCCTCCCAAAGTGCTGGGATTACAGGCATGAGCCACCGCGCCTGGCCTTTTTTTTTTTTACTTTCATCCATGTTACAGCATGTATTGGTTTATTTTTATCACCAATATTCTATTGTGTGGCTATACTACATATTGTTTACTCATTCACAAACTGATAGACATTTGAATAGTTTCCACTTTTGCCTCTTATGAGTAATCCTGTAATGGACATTTAGGTACGAGTCCGTGGACATGTTTTCATGTCTTTTAGGTATATACCTAGGAGTGAAATCGTTGGGTTATATGGTAATTTATGCTTAATTTTTTAAAACACTGTCAAACTGCTTTCCAAAGTGCCTGTACCATTTTACATTCTCACCAGGAATATAGGAGTGTTTGTTTCTCCATGTTCTTGCCAAACTTGTTTTCTACTTTTTTGTTTTTTGGTTTTGTTTGTTTTTGAGATGGAGTCTCACTCTGTCACCCATGCTGGAGGGCAGTGGCTCGATCTCGGCTCACTGCAATCTCTGCCTCCCAAGTTTAAGTGATTCTCCTGCTGGAGTCTCCCGAGTAGCAGGGATTACAGGCACCTGCCACCACGCCCAGCTAATTTTTGTATTTTTAGTAGAGACAGGGTTTCACCATGTTGGTCAGGCTGGTCTCGAACTCTTGACCTCAGGTGATCCATTCTCCTTGGCTTACCAAAGTGTTGGGATTACAAGCATGAGCCACCTAGCCCCACCGAAACTTGTTTTCTATTTTTCTGATTATAGCCATTCTAGTGGGTATTAAGTGGTATCTTATTATGCTTTCAATTTGCATTTCTCTAATGATTAATGTGTTGAATATCTTTTTATGTGCTTACTTGCCATTCATAAATCTTCTTTGGTAAAATATCTATTCAAATGTTTTGCCCACTATTAGGTAATTTGTCTTCTGTGTTCTTTGCTCTGGATACAAATCTTTTGTTGAACATATGATTTGCAAATATTTTCTCCTAGTTCATGGCTTTTTTTTTTTTTTTTTGAGATTGAGTTATGCTCTGTTGCCCAGGCTGGAGTGCAGTGGCACGATTTCGGCTCACTGCAACCTTTGCCTCCTGGATTTAAGCAATTCTCCTGCCTCAGTCTCCTGAATTGTTGGTATTACAGGCGCCCGCCACCACACCCAGCTAATTTTTGTATTTTTAGTAGAGATGGGGTTTCACCATGTTGGCCAGGCTGGTCTCAAACTCCTGACCTCAGGTGATCCACTTGCCTCAGTCTCCCAAAGTGCTGGGATTACAGGCGTGAGCCACTGTGCCTGGCCCTTTTGCTTTATTTTCTACATTTTTTGTTGTTGCTTTTTGCCTAAGACAGACCAAGATTTTTCGTTTTTTTCTTTTTTTGAGATAGCGTCTGGCTCTGTCATCCAGGCTGTAGTGTAGTGGCGGAATCTCAGCTCACTGCAAACCGCCTCCTGGGCCCAAACCATCTTCCCACCTCTGCCTCCCAAGTAGCTGGGACTACTACAGATAATTTTTGTATTTTTTGTAGAGATGGGGTTTCACCATCTGGCCCAGGCTGGTCTTGAACTCCTGAGCTCAAGCGATCCGCCCACCTTGGCCTCCCAAACTGCTGGGATTACAGATGTGAGCCATTGTCCTGGTCTAGATTTTTTGTTTCAATACATGAACTAAAAGCTTTAAATTTCTATTATGTCAATTACCAATTTTTTCTTTTGTAGATCATGATTTTAGTGTCATATCTAAGCAAACTTTGCTTAATATCAAAAGATTTTCCTCTTTTTTCTTTCTGAAATTTATAGTTTTAGCTTTAATAGTTAGGCCCACGATCCACTTAAATCAACTTTTATGTGTGATGTGAGCTAAGAATCAAAGTTTTTTTTTTCCCCTCCCACATCATTCGTTGAAAAGATTACCCTTTCCCCATGGATTGTTTTAGCACCATTGTTGAAAATCAGTTCACCATAATGTAAAGGTTTATTTGTGGACTATCTGTTCAATTCCATTGATCAATATATCTGCCTCTATGCCAGTATTAGAGTCTTCATTACTGTAGCTTTATAATAGGTTTTGAATTCAGTTGGTGGAAGTTCTCCATCTTTTTGTGTTTCAAAATCCCTTTATTCTGGTTCCTTTTCATTTCATATAAATCTCAGGACCAAACTTGACAATTTTTTTTTTTTTTTTTTTGAGACGGAGTCTCGCTCTGTTGCTAGGCTGGAGTGCAGTGGGTTTCGCCATGTTGGCCAGGCTTGTCTCGAACTCTTGATCTCAGGTGATCTGTCCTCCTTGGCCTCCCTAAGTGCTGAGATTACAGGTGTGAGCCACCGCGCCTGGCCTCATGTTCTTTCTTTAAAAATACAAATTAGCAATCCATTTAATTCCACAAAGGGGAAAAGTAAAAGAACACAGAAATGCTTGAGTTCAATTTGCTGAGACCAATAAAATGTACTTTCAAGAAAATTGCACAGCACTAGCATTGGAGGCCAAAAAAATAAGATACGGATTCTATACTCAAGGAATTTATAAACAGATAAATTTTTCTGCTGGCTGAGGTACTTCTCTGACTGTTAAAGCAGGCAAAGGGAAGAAATGTTCCTCTGAGACTTAGTCTAACCTCTCAAACTTCCAACTACAACAATGGCAGCTTTATTTTTATTTTAATATTTATGTGTTGAGGGTTCCACATAAGATTAAATTTGAATAAAGCACTCTATGCCTTTAAAAAATTTTGAAAATCACTGGTCTAATAAAAGAACAGTGAAAACAGGCAGCTATATTATAAAAAGAACACTGGATTGAGGGTTCATGATCCCTGTTTCATTCTAGTTGTTGAACATGTACAGCCATGTCGAAGGAAAAGTTCTAGTTCTCACCTCTCATAAAGGATGGCATTTTAAAGGTGAATTTTAATGTCATTCATCTAATAAATATTTGTTGCATGTAATAAACACGTTATTCATATATTCATAGTAAAGTAATAGCGAGAAAGGAAGTAAGGAACATCCTGAGGATATCAGCCGTCATCAGAGATGTGACAAGCTGGGTCTCAGAGCACAAGTTTGCCAATTGACTAAAAAGGAAAAAAAAATGAGGCATTGTAGATAGAATCATACGTTCAGAAGAACAGAATTAGAAATAGCTACCACTGAATGAACATTTACTCTATGCATAGAATTTTATCCTCACCACACCTATGGAGATAGAACCTATTATCCCCATGCAGACAGGGGTATGCCAAAATCACAAAACTCGTGATTGGCAGCGCCACGTTTGAAACTGGGGTTGTCTGATTTCAAAGCCAAGGCTCTGGGTTCACAGAAGTACATGTACTGAAGAGGTGTGAAGCAACATGGGACTACTGGAAGAAGGAGGCGGTGGGCCACGAGGCTGGAAATGCAGGCACCTGCTCTCGTTCACTTGACCACAGAGCAACTTGGGCAAAGAAGGGGTGGGCTGACATTGGAGTATGGAACAAACGCATGATTTCAAATAAGCATGTGTGTATCCATCCCAGTTCTGTCCGCGGAAAAGGCCCAGAAGCAATGACACACCAAGCCCTGTGGAATGGTGGGGTCCGCTAGGGCCACCAGGCTTGCTCCCCGCCCTACCCGCCGGTTTCTCCGCCACATTCCACTGCCGCAGCAGAATCGGTGTCCTTCACCTGCCTGCGTCTTCTGCACTTCGTTAAGCGGCGCCCTTAGCTCCTGTGACACTTTAGGGAGAAAGCCGCAGCACCTGCGACGTTGGCCGCCATTAACGCCCGGCAAAGCGCCGGGAACTAGAAGCAGCAAAGAACCCGGCTGGGTAGCTACCAGGACAGACAAGCCGGAAGCGGAGCTGCGGGAGGGACCTCGACGCTCCTCCATCTTTAATTGGAGCTCACCGCTGCCAGTCGCGCTGCCCGCCCGTCCCACCCTTTTCGTGCAGACATTCAGCTAAATGACGGGCGGAGCCGGGCGGCGACTTCCGGTCGGGGGAGAAAAGTTGGGCCGAAGGAGGGGCTGGGAAGACGAAGGAGGAAGAAGAGAAAACGGCCGGGCGGCGGCGGCTGTAGGTTGTGCGGCGGCAGCGGCTCTCCCCTGGGCGAACGATGGACAGCCAGGGCAGGAAGGTGGTGGTGTGCGACAACGGCACCGGGGTAAGCGCCGGGCGAGGAGGCCTTGGCGGCCACAGACGCGGGCGGGGACGAGCAGCGGGCGCGCGGGCCCTCGGCCTCCTGGGCTGTACCTCCCGGCTCTCTGGGCAAAGGGGCGCGGGGCGGTGCCTCCCACCTCCGCGGGCGTGGGAGCGAGCCGGTCTTACCCTGGTCTCCCCTGAGCCTGCCGCCCATTTAGCCTGCCACCCCCGCAGCCTTCCGGGTTGGGGCGGCTGGCGAGACCGGCACTGGACGCAGAGCCTACTGGCCGCCCGGCGGGGACCGGCTTCGCGCTCAAGCGGGGGCAATTGGGCTATAGCGGACGGAGGGGTAAAAGGCTCGGTTTGTGTGTTCCGAGAAGGGCTCTTTTCCCCAGGGCCGCCGGTGTGTAAAACGGAGAAAGACCTAGAGGCCTTCCTCTTCCTGTATAGTTGAAGATATACCGAACGAGAAGCAGGAAGCGGGTTTACTTTAAAGAAAAAAAAAAAAAGGGAAGTGCTGTCATGGAGTGTGGACCTCAGCCCTTTCGCTGTGTTTGTTGGGCTTTTAGTTTTTTTCGAGGGAAGGGGTCCAGATTGGCAGCGCATCGTTCACTTTTTGTTCTGCATACTGGTGATTTGGCCCAGGTGCAGGCCCGCCGAGACCAGCATGTTCCATTGGGTGGTTTTGGGTGACCTAGGACCCCACAAGACTGTTAATTGCACTGGCCTTAGGGGAAGTTAATTAGTGTTGGTTATCCTACCCCCAGGCCCTTTTTCACCTTTCGTTTCAGAATACAGGTAATGTTAACCTTTAAGATTCGAAAATTGTAAAATCTGACTAAGGCACTGATTTATAAACTATTTGAAAATTGTTTCTGCAATCCCAGCACTTTGGGAGGCCCAGGCGGGCGGATCACCTGATGTTAGGAGTTCGAGACCAGCCTGGTCAACGTGGTGAAACCCCGGTCTACTAAAAATACAAAAACTAGCCGGGCGTGGTGGCGCATGCCTGTAATCCCAGCTACTTGGGAGGCTGAGGCAGGAGAATCGCTTGAAGCCAGGAAGTGGCACTGCACTCCAGCCTGGGCGTTAAGAGTGAAACTCCGTCTCAATTAAAAAAAAAAAAAAAAAAAAGTTGTTTCATTCAAACCTCTGTCTTGCCAGATTTTTAAAAAATGTATTTCGGATAGCAAAGTCAGCAAATTGGAAGATGGAAATATTACTTATTCTGGATGACTTCTTTAGTGATTTCTAACCATTTTGATGTTGCAACATTTTGTGACTTTTCTCTCCTCCCTCCCATACATATGATGTATGAATTAAAGTACGTTTTACTTGAACAAAACACTTTGGAATCTGAATTGTTGAGGGGGAAAAGAGCTGGTATTTACTGCCATAATACTGCCTATGATTAGATTTGTTACAGAATTTTACAAGCAATAATTATGTTAGCTTCATCTGAACTGTGTTAGAAATGGACTAGAGTAAAAAGAGTGTTAACATACAATGAGGCCAGATGCGGTGGCTCATGCCTTTAATCCCAGCACTTTGGGAGGTCGAGGCGGGCGGATCACCTGAGGTCAGGAGTTGGAGACCAGCCTGGCCAACATGGTGAAACCCTGTGTCTACTAAAAATGCAAAAATTAGCCAGGCATGTTGGTGGGTGCCTGTAATCCCAGTAATCTCAGCTACTCGGGAGGCTGAGGCAGGAGAATCACTTGAACCCGTTAGGGGGAGGTTGCAGTGAGCCAAGATGGTGCCACTCCAGCCTGGGCGACAGAGCAAGACTCCTCTCAAAAACAAACAAACAAACAAAACATATTAATGGGGCGGTTTTTAAGAATGTAATACTTTTAAAAAGGCAGATCCATTGCTATGGAAACATGTCTAAGATTTATTAAGATGAAAAAGGTTTTAAAATGATTCAGTTTAAATGTATGTTCCTTATTAAAGATGTATGTCCACAAACCTGTATCTGCATATAAAGTTTTTGGAGGGATACATAAGAAATGTTCATAATGGTTACCTGTGAGACAAAGGATAAGGGAGTGAGGGAAGATGGGGAGGACTTCATGACCTTTCTGAATTATTGGAAAAATGTTCTTTATTTGAACAAAGCATGTATTATTAAACTATATTTAAATTAACTATAAACACATGTTACATGTGCAGTTAAAATTCAGTTAAAGGTGCTTTTTAAAAAATTATTAGCCTGGTTTCCACTATAGTGGCCCCTAAATAAATTCAAAACTTTAAAAATTGAATTTAAAATTTTTTGTTTTGTAATTGTGTCAGATACTCTTTTTAGAAAGTCAAGCCAGTTATATTTTAATGAATTCTTCCTCTTTTAGGGGTTTGAGGCAATGAGCCCTGTATTTGTCGTATATATGAGTTTTTAAATATTAAATTAGAATGGGAATGTTAACTATAAGCTGAGTTTTTTTGTTTTTGTTTTTTTTTGACACAGGATCTTGCTCTATTGCCCAGGCTGGAGAGCAGTGGCGTGATCTCGGCTCTCTGCAACCTCTGCCTCCTGGGCTCCAGTGATTCTGCTTCAGCCTCCCGAGTAGCTGGGACTACAGGCTTGTGCCACCACACCCAGCTAATTTTTTATTTTGTAGAGACTAGTTACCCAGGCTAGTCTTAAACTCCTGGGCTTAAGAGATCTGCCCACCTCAGCCTCCTAAAGTGCCAGGATTACAGGCTTGAGCCACTGCACCCTGCTGTCAGAAGCTAATGTTATGTTACTATTCCATTAGTTAGCTAACATTGGAAAGCTGATTTTAGGCTGGGCATGGTGGCTCATTCCTGTAATCCCAGCACTTTGGGAGGCCGAGGCAGGATTATCACTTGAGGTCAGGAGTTTGAGACCAGCCTGGCTATCATGGTGAAACCCTGTGTCTACTAAAAATACAAAAATTAGCTGGGCATGGTGGCTGTTGCCTGTAATCCCAGCTACTTGAGAGGCTGAGGCAGAATTGCTTGAACCTGGGAGGCGGAGGTTGCAGTGAGCCAAGATCGCGCCACTGCACTCCAGCCTGGGCAACAGAGTGAGACTCTGTCACACACACAAAAAGAAAGCTGATTGTAATATGTTATTGGTTAGTCTGGTGTCTAATCCATATTTTTAAGATCCTTTTCCTTAAGACAAATGATCAGTTCCTGTCATATAAATGAAAAAAGTGAGTGTAGTTAATTCAAATAAAAATTTATTTGTTCTTATGCTTCTAGTTATTTTAAAATTTTATGCAGATTTTCTGTGGACCTGATTGGTTTCGAATGAAGAAACAGTGCTGATAAAATACATGAATCATGTAACAGGAATGCTGTAATAGTTCTGAGTATGTAGAGGACTAGGAACCACTTAAATTGTGTATTCTGTTTCTTACCATTTGTAGACGTGAATAGTCATCTTGATTTTATTCAGATACCTGAAGTTATAATGATTGCTTTATAATTAAATATTAAAGAGGATATTCAGATGTAATTTTGAAAAATTTATGGAAATAGTTGTTACCGTAAGGTGTTTTCATTTGCTCCTTACATGCCTTAGGTTTTAAAATTGTAGGCTGGGCCGGGCGCGGTGGCTCAAGCCTGTAATCCCAGCACTTTGGGAGGCCGAGATGGGCGGATCACGAGGTCAGGAGATTGAGACCATCCTGGCTAACACGGTGAAACCCCGTCTCTACTAAAAAATACAAAAAACTAGCCGGGCGAGACTCGGGAGGTTGAGGCAGGAGAATGACGTAAACCCGGGAGGTGGAGCTTGCAGTGAGCTGAGATCCAGCCACTGCACTCCAGCCTGGGTGACAGAGCGAGCCTCCGTCTCAGAAAATAAATAAATAAATAAATAAAATTGTAGGCTGGCTGGTGTGGTTCCTCATGCCTGTATTTCCAGCATTTTGGGAGGCCGAGGTGAGAGGATTTCTTGAGGCCAAGAGTTTGAGACCAGCCTGGGTTAATACAACAAGACCCCATAGCTAGTAAAAAATAAAAATAAACTTACAAGCTTTTTGAAAAATTGATGCTTTTTTTAACCCCTCCGGCAGACCCAAATTAAGTATTCTAGGACAGGAGTGTCCAGTCTTTTGGCTTCCCTGGGCCACATTGAAAGAAGAATTGTCTTGGGCCACACGTAAAATACACTAACAATAGCTGATGAACTGAAAAAATCGCCAAAAAAATGTTTTAAGAAAGTTTATGAAATTGTGTTGGGTCTCATGCAGCCCGTGGGCCGTGGATTGGACAAGCTTGCCTGGAAACAAGTGTGTCCTTACGATCATGAGCCCGATGTTGGTCCTGCTCGATTTTCTATCTCCTAGCTTGACCAGTGTCTCAGCAGGATTGCCCAGAGGAGGAAAACTCATTTGATCCAATAGTTTATGTGGTTTTTAACCATTCAAAC
The DNA here is from genome assembly GCF_003255815.1 of Theropithecus gelada. Lineage (NCBI taxonomy): Eukaryota > Metazoa > Chordata > Mammalia > Primates > Cercopithecidae > Theropithecus > Theropithecus gelada. Next base: position 85,900,028 of record NC_037681.1, read on the forward strand.
CTCCTTCTGAAATCAAGCCGCTTGGGCGATAGGTGAAAATCTGGAGGTCTGTGAAACTCTAGGTTTAGGTCCTCTTCATGAGCTAGGCCCAGGCCCCTGGTGTTGTGTGTCTTGTTGCCAGACTAGGGTGATTTCGTCAGCAGTGAGTTAGATCACCAAAAAAATGAAGGTTTCCCTAGTGCTTGCTATGTTGCTGGCATAGTGCTTAATAAGGTCCAGTCGTACAGAGAAGCTTATAGTGCTAGAATAACTGCATTCGCATTTATGTAATTGACATTTGTAGCTGATCGTGGCCTGCTTTATCAGGCTTCTGCTACTTTATATGTTGAATTTAGGAGTGTTTGAAACAGAAACAAACCAAAATCAAATTTGATTTCATCTTGCAAAATGCTTTGGAGTAAGTAGAATAAATCTTTTGGTGGCCTAAGATCAGAACTGTCACTGTGCAGTTAACGTACTAAATAACATCAGTACCATGAGATAAAATTAGTAAGGGGGAAATAAATATTAAATAAGCCGAAATGGGGCTTTATAAATCCCAGGTTATTATTTTTTTTTTTTTGAAGAGAAAAAAATGTACTTTTAGAGCAGATGCAGATAGAATTTTTCATTTTTGCTTGAAAGAATATTATACTGTTCATATTCTTAACCATTTGATGACTCAGTGGGAAGTAAGGGAACTAGTTTAAACCACACTGCTATGAAGAGGAAACTATATATGGTAAAATCTATTTCTTAAACACAGCCTTACTGCACACAATGAAAGAACAAAGTCACCAAGTCTTAAAATGATTGACATGGAGGAGGAATTTCAAGGATTAAGACGATACCAATGATACCAAATGATAGTTTAGAAAATAATGTTTTCTTTGTATTGTATCACATCATGGTTTAGTATTTTGTTGTTTTTTTTTTTAAGACAGAGTCTCGCCGTGTTGCCCAGGCTGGAGTGCAGTGGCGTGATCTTGTCTTACTGCAGCCTCCATCTCCTGGGTTCAAGCAGTTCTTCTGCCTCAGCCTCCCCAGTAGCTGGGATCACAAGATGCTGGGATTATAGACGTGAGCACTGCGCCCGGCCTTGATTTTTAAAAAATACTAATTATTATTATTATTTGCAGAAGTAATCAGATTGTCAGTTTTCTATTGTTGAAAAATTGGGGTCAGGCACTGTGGCTGATGCCTATAATCCCAGCACTGTTGGAGGTAAAGGTGGGAGGATTGCTTGAGGCTGGGAGTTCAAGACCAGCCTGAGCAACAGTGAGACCCCTGTCTCTACAAAAAATAATATAACTTTAAAATTATAATTTTTATTTTTTCTTTACTGCTTCTTGCAGAGCAGGGCTACCCTATAGGCAGTGTGCCCAGAGTAGCCAGTATAATTTTTTTTTTAAATTATTTTATTTTATTATTGTTTTTGAGGCAGAGTCTCACTGTGTCGCCTAGGCTGGAGTGCATTCATATAATCTCGGCTCACTGCAACCTCCACCTCCTGGGTTCAAGCGATTCTTCTGCCTCAGCCTCCCGAGTAGCTGGGATTATAGGTATGCACCGCCACGCCTGGCCAATTTTATAGTTTTAGTAGAGATGGGGTTTCACCATATTGGCCAAGCTGGTTTCGAATTCCTGACCTCAAGGGATCCACCTGCCTCGGCCTCCCAAACTCCCAAAGTGCTGGGATTACAGGCGTGAGCACCCACACTCAGCCATTTTTTTTTTTTTTCCCCAAACAGGGTCTCACTCTGTTGCCTAGGCTGGAGTGCAGTGGTACAATCCATGGATCAACGTAGCCTCGACCTCCCCGGGCTCAGGTGATCCTCCCACCTCAGCCTCCCGAGTTTCTGGGGCTACAGGTGTGTGTCACTATGCCTGGCTAATTTTTGTATTTTTTGTAGAAAGGGGGTTTTGCTGTGTAGTTTCAGGCTGGTCTCAAACTCCTGGGCCCAAGTTATCCACCCCCTTTGGCTTCCTAAAGTGCCGGGATTACAGGTGTGAGCCATCACTCCCAGCCAATTATTTTAGTTCTTGTTATTATAACTGTTAATGCTTTCACACTTGAAGTAATGTGAAATAGTGCGATTTTTGCTATCTTGATGGATTAAGGTAAAAAAAAAAAAATGACCTGGGCATGGTGGGATACACCTGTAGTCCCAGCTACTCAAAAGGTTGGGGCACGAGAATCACTTGAACCTGGGGGGTGGAGGTTGCAATGAACTGAGATGGAGCCACTGCACTCCAGCCTGGGTGACAGAGTGAGACTCTTGTCTCAAAAAAAAAATAATAAAAATAAAAACTTATTTGGGCCTGGTGGCATATACCTGTAGTCCCAGCTACTTGGGAGGCTGAGGCGGGAGCATCACTTGAGCCCAGGAGTTAGAGGCCACAGTGAGCTGCACTTGTGCCACTGCGCTCCAGCCTAGGCAACATACGAGACCCGAACTCTAAATTTTAAATATTTTTTAAATTAAAAAAAATTAAAAGCTTGATTCTCTCTTAAGTTTTACTGTAGTTAAATCCCCTAGAATATCAGTTTCTTATGTATAAAATGGAAGTTTTATCACCATCGATGATATGTTCTCCTCGGAGCAGTACACTGAAAATGAAATTATGTTGCCTGGTATTACTAAATACATTTATCTAAATATAAAAATGTGAATAGCTATCCAGGCATGGTGACTCAACTCCTGCAATCTCAGCACTTTGTGAGGCCAAGGTGGGCAGATCACCTGAGGTCAGGAGTTCGAGACCAACCTGGCCAACATGGTGAAACCCTGTCTCTACTAAAAACGCAAAAATTAGCTGGCATGGTGGTGGGTGCCTGTAATCCCAGCTACTTGGGAGGCTAAGGCAGAAGAATTGCTTGGACCCAGGAGTCTGAGGTTGCAGTGAGCTGAGATCACGCCACTGCACTCCAGCCTGGACAACAAGAGTGAAACTCCGTCTAAAAATAAACAAATAGCCAAAAATGCCTAATAAATGTTTATTTTCATAGTATCGTGATATTAGTTTAAATGATACTTAGTTTTCCCATTTTGGAAAATGACATTGTCTAAGCGATTTGCCCAAAATTAATGAAAGTCTGCTTCAGAATTGAAGCTTTAGTTCTGTTCATTTTCTCACATTTCTCTTTTTAAAAATACTTAGCATTTGACTGGGCATGGTGGCTCAACGCCTGTAATCCCAGCACTTTGGGACACCTAGGCGGGCGGATCACCCAAGGTTGGGAGTTTGAGACCAGCCTGACCAACATGGAGAAACCCCGTCTCTACTGAAAATACAAAATTAGCTGGGCTTGGTGGCGCATGCCTGTAATCCCAGCTACTTGGGAGGCTGAGGCAGGAGAATCACTTGAACTCAGGAGACGGAGGTTGCAGTGAACCCAGATCATGCCATTGCACTTCAGCCTGGGCAGCAAGAGTGAAACTCCACCTCAAAACAAAAACAAAAACAACTTAGCATTTGTTCAGTGAATTTGTCCATCCCACAGATACTTCTGGAGTGAGTACTGTGCCAGGATCTCTGATAGGTATCGGATTCCAGCACGAACTGCTCAGCTTAGCTCCCTGCTCTTATGAGGCTTTTGCTCTAGTGAGGGGACTTAGGCACTAATTTAGCAGTAAATAAACATGAACCCTGGAAGTAGTCAGTGCCATGAAAGAAGTAAAGTGGAGAGGTTGCAATAGATTGAGTGGCTACTTTGGGTGGACTGAAAGCACCAAAAGTTTAAAATGTTATATAAATGCAAAGTGATATTTTTCAAATGCTGTCTTAAAATATAGTAAATACCCTGATGCTAACCCACTTTTATTTTACTGTTTCATTCCAGTTTGTGAAGTGTGGATATGCAGGCTCTAACTTTCCAGAACACATCTTCCCAGCTTTGGTTGGAAGACCTATTATCAGATCAACCACCAAAGTGGGAAACATTGAAATCAAGGTAATGTTTTATTTATTGATAAATGATAATCAAGACATGTGAAGTGTTCTTATAAAAGTAGTTTAACAGTTCTTGTAAGTAGTTTTAAAATATGTTGCCATAAAAAGCAAAGGGGAGGGCAGAAGTTCTCATCTTTTTAATTTATATCAACACCTGAACAGGTGCACAAAAATTGAAGTTAATTTCATCTGATTTTGTTTATGTATGGCTTGATGCCATTACTTGTTGGAGTAAAATACTTAAGTGTGTTACATTAATGTGAAACACTGTGTTAGTGACTTAAGTCCTATTATGTACATAATATGATTTTTAAAAGAAATCGGCCTGGTATTTTTATGTCTTTCAATTCCATATATTTGTCATTGTATGTGAGTGTCTCTTTGGCACCTTAGACTTTTTCTTTTCATGTTTTTATGGCCTGATCCCTCTACTTTTTTATGTAGCCATTTAGGAAAACACAGGGTGTAACTCTCATTGATTCCTCTTTTCATTAATACAACTTATTTCCATAATGTGCAGAAGGAAGTCATGCGAGCCTTTATTTGGCCTTGCATTATATATTTTACCATGTAGAGGAAGGAAAGTTTTCACTGCCTACTCGCTGTATTTAACATGAAAGACTACATGAAAAGATGATAGATTTTTCTTCCATATTAAAGGGATCAGAAATCAAGTAGGAGTTAGAATATTTGAGAAGAAAGAGAACAGTCAGAGGACAGTGGTCACCAATTGGCTTTAAGTTCTTCAGTTGACTGAGGGATCAGGTTATACAGAATGCAGTAGAATTTAGGGGTTTTTTTAGTGAATTGTTTGTGAACACGCTAGCATTGTTGGTCCTATCTGGATAGTCTTTAGCAAGCCTTCAGTGTAAGGTTATGAGTCATTTGAAATATGCATTAGAGTATATCTCTTTGGGACATTTGTTTGATGTAGGAAGTTGGTAATAGATGGTAGAGATTTGCATGTAGCTTTCTGCTTTTGTGATAGAGAGTTGAGTTACACAATGAATAAAAATACAAGCTGAAACTTGGGTTCTGTGTTAGTTTTTTTTTTTAAAGAGTTAAAGTAGTGAATTATTCTGGCCTCTCCTGTTAACAAAAAAAATAAAATGGGACACTCAATATAAGTTTTTCCTTTTTAAGGAGCTTTTGGAATATTTGTGGGATTCCTTATTTGCTTATTGTGAACTCCTTTCATTCTGAATGAATTCTATCTTAAATGAACTTTGACTTGAAATTAGCTAATAATAGTGATAAGGATAAATGTTTAATGAAGTTGAAGGCTATACTTTTTATTCAGTGTCAGGTTTTTAAAGAATGGCTATATACTGAGGGACAATGAAATTTTTGAGGTGTGAAGAAATACCTTGTATAGCCATTTTTATTTTCCAACATAGGCACAAATAACTACACATCTCTTCATGCCCACGTTCTTCGTTTTTAAGGCCAAGTGATAAAAATCAAATTTGTCAATATGCTAATAAAACATTTTTGTCAAGGAATTCCCTAGCAGTATTTGCTTGTATGGTTTGTCATTCTGTATTCTATTGGCTCAATTCTGTTCACTCTGTGCAATCTTGTAAGCCTATCAAGTTAAATTGTTCTTCCAGTAGAAAACAGCAAAAGATAGCTATGTCAAATAAATTTAACTTGAACATTAGAGCTTGGAAAAACAACCCTGAGCTATCTGACTCTATGCCTACTCAGCTAGACCTTTGCTGTTATCATTTATTTTTCTTAATTAAAATTCTTAAATTCAGTAATGAATTAAAGAAGCTTACTTTTTGGAATTCCTGTGCTTAGTATTTTGACTTATACTTTTTGTGTCTTGTTAGCTAAAATGTGGTAGACTAAAAAATGGAAATTTAAATCGTTTAATGAGTTAATTTGCATTCAGGAATAACTGTCCTTGTTAATTTGGCCCTAATTATTAACTCCATTAAATATAGTAGTACTGCATCTGACCTCAACCTAATTGTCTCTATTGCTTGTATGTTTAAACATTTCAGTGAGGATTTTATTTAGGCCTTTTCTGACTCTTAACTTCTACCTTCTCTCTCTTCACCTTTCTTGACCCGTTGAAGTAGAATAACAAAAAGATGGTAAGTGAGGTTACACACATGCTCTGTTTGTTTTCCACTTTTGCTTGATGGGACAGTAGTTGTTGTTTTGTGTCCCTTTAGTAGTGGGGAGGGGGGGTTATTCCATATTTTTATTTTAAATACTTTGATTTTTAACCTTTTTCATTGCTTCAATTTGATAGCAACTAATTAAGTCCTATACTTTCCTGATTGCGTACAATGGACCAAACAAGAACTAATTACTAACATAGTTTTGAATTGTTTTCCTTGTTTTTCTTGTAGATGAATGTTATAGTTAAAATGGAATGTGTTGTGCATATTAGAAATAAAATGACTTTATTTGGATATGTGTGATCCAGAAAATTCAAGTGAAGTTGTTGCATTTGAATAAATTCACTTTATTGACCAGTGTTAAATTGAACATTGACTGTCATAGCCTGTATATATATTTGCATCTAGTATGGTATCAGATGTGTACTTAATAAACGGAGTAAAATTTTAATATGTAAATGAACCATAGATAGAAAAAAGAGAATTCTTTCCATATCATCCTTACTGATGAGCAGATTTCACAAGGTTATGTGAGGATAAATAAGAAAAAGGTAAAGCTTTTCTATAAACGACAGATTTCCCCCCCCCAAATAAATAACATTGTGCAGTGCCTTTTTCTTTTCAACTAAAAGCTTGCTGGGCTTATCTCAGACATTTAACTCTTTCGTTGTATTTTTCTGTGATAGTGTAAGTGCTTCTGTAGTAGACACTTTTCAGGTTTGTTTTTAATATTGTTTGTAAGAATCTCTGACAAAAATCAGGCACTTCTAATACAATATATTTTAACTAGTAATAGTAACTTTGTGAAGTTTTCTTTTGAATAAACAAAACCATTTAAAAGAGGAAATTTATCCTAAATAAAAGATCATATATTTGTGTTAATATTCTAATGAGATTAAGAAAATGGTGTGCTTGCTGGGCACAGTGGCTCGCGCCTGTAATCCCAGCACTTTGGGAGGCCCAGGCGGGTGGATCACAAGGTCAGGCGTTCAATTTTTCTCTACTAAAAATACAAAAATTAGCCAGGTGTGGTGGCGCGTGCCTGTAATTCCAGCTACTCAGGAGGCTGAGGCAGGAGAATCGCTTGAACCCAGGAGGCAGAGGTTGTGGTAAGCTGAGATCGCGCCGCTGCACTCCAGCCTGGGCAACAGAGTGAGACTCCATCTCAAAAAAAGAAAAGGAAAGGGTGTGCTTGTAGAGAATGGTGTAGGCTTATTTTAACAGAAGTTTTTGACCTAGTGAGATGGTTCATGCCTCTAATCCCAGCACTTTGGCAGGACTAGGTGGGAGGATACCTTGAGCCCAGAAGTTCAAGACCAGCCTAGGCAACATGGCAAGACCCTGTCTCTACAGAAAGTTTTTAAAAAAGTAACCAGGTATAGTAATATGTGCCTCCCTAGCTACTTGGCAGGTTAAGGCAGGAGTATCGCTTGAGCCCAGAAGTTTGAGGCTGCAGTGGGTGATGACAGGGCCACTGCACTCCAGCCTGGGCGACAGAGCAAGACCCTGCCTCTATTAGTTAATTGAACAATCAAACAAACAAATGTTTTCAGTGGAGTTTTCTTCTAGGGATTTAATTGTGCTTTTGAACTTGAGTTTACTTGTATTCTAATACGAGGTGACATTGTTCAAAATGATTCTTGGCAAATATAATCCCTACTACCCACTTTTCATGAAGTATAAATACCTTTGAAACAGCATCTCAGTTACTGTGATTTTTTTCATTCTTTCAGTTAGGTGATGTTCAGTGGTGGGGCAGGTGGTTAATACCTGAGGTCTGATCTGATCACTTATAACTTGGTTCTGAGTGATGAAGGCAAGTTATATAACAGTAGGATTTTTTGTTTAAAATTTTAGATATGAAAATTTTTTAATTGGATAGCTTGAATAGTCAAACTTTGTACTTCTTAAATAAGTTAATACTCCGTTGTAAATGTCCTCTTTGTTCTAAGGAAGGCAAGGATATTCATTTCTAAACATTTCTTTCAGTTAATCCTTTATAGTATGTGTGGTCCTAGAAGTCGATACATGAGGCATTTATTTAGAGTTGGCATTGGGTCATGTAAATGTAAGCCCCTATTCGTATGTTAAATAAAAAGTAAATTTCTGTTGAAATCAGGTCAGACTTATTTCAAATTGATTGAAATAATACTGATTATATTACCTAACTATCTAATCTGTTATATTGTACAACACAAAAAAGGATGTAGAGGAAAGTTAGTAACAAAAATAGTATATATAATTACAGGTATAGATTTCACTCCTAACATTTTATTAAGCAGTATTAAGAAAACATAGCAATACTGAAATGATTTTACAATGAAACTTGTATATCCATCACCTAGATTCTGACATTAATATATATCATATTGATTTATTACATATCTGTTCATCTATTCATTCATCGTTGCATCTTGTTTTTTAATGGATTTCAGAGTAAGTTGCAGATACCAGTATACTTCAACATGTGCATGTTATTAACTAGAATTCACAAATACAGATTTTCTGTTTTGCATATTCCTCATAGAAGAATCTAAACAGTTGGTTGGGCGTGGTGAGTCATGCCTGTAATCCTAGCACTTTGGGAGGCTGAGGTGGGCTGATCTCCTGAGCCCAGGAGTTCAAGACCAGCCTGGGAAACATGGCGAAACCCCTAAAAATACAAGAATTAGCTGGGCATGTAACCTGTAGTCCCAGCTACGTGGGAGGCTGAGGTGGGAGGATCACCTGAGCCTGCGGAAGTTGAGGCTGTGGTGAGCCATAATGGCACCACTGCACTTCAGCTTGGGTGACAGAGTGAGACCCAATCTAAAAAAAAAAAAAAAAAGAGTCTAAACATTTAATATTTCAGAACTTTGAGTAATAAGTTAGTAAGTTATGTTAAATTAACTTCATCAGAAATTGCAACAGACATTTTTACGGAACATTTCTAGCATCTGTTTTTAACTTTGTTGTAGTTTTTGATGTTGCTTTTAGTGGATTTTCCAGAGATCTGTTTGTTTTTTTGTTAGAGTCCTCACCTTGGTTTCATCTCTGATCTTTTTTTTTTTTTTTTTTTTTTTTGAGACGAAGTCTCGCTCTGTCACCCAGGCTGGAGTGCAGTGGCCGGATCTCAGCTCACTGCAAGCTCCGCCTCCTGGGTTCACGCCATTCTCCTGCCTCAGCCTCCTGAGTAGCTGGGACTACAGGCGCCCGCCACCGTTTTTTGTATTTTTTTAGTAGAGACGGGGTTTCACCGTGTTAGCCAGGATGGTCTCGATCTCTTGACCTCGTGATCCGCCCATCTCGGCCTCCCAAAGTGCTAGGATTACAGGCTTGAGCCACCGCGCCCTGCCTTTTTTTTTTTTTAAAACATGTATTTTTAAGCCTTCATTTTAAAACATCTCATGTTGGCCAGACGCGGTGACTCATGCCTGTAATCCCAACACTTTGGGAGGCTGAGATGGGTGAATCACTTGAGGTCAGGAGTTTGAGACCAGCCTGGCCAACATGGTGAAACCCCATCTCTACTAAAAATACAAAAATTAGCCAGGCGTGGTGGCAGGTGCCTGTAATCCCAGCTACTCGGGAGGCTGAGGCAGGAGAATCGCTTGGACCTGGGAGGAGGAGGTTGTAGTGAGCTGAGATCACGCCACTGCACTCTAGCCTAGGCAATAGAGCGAGACTCAGTCTCAGAAAAATAATCTTGTGTTAATTTTGCTGCTGCTTTTTTTTTTTTGTCTCTCCATAATTAAAACTTAATGTATTGTAGCAAGTATCTGCTTCTGATACTAGTTGTGTTTTATTGAATTTATCAACATATGTAGAAATTAATATTATTTAACATGTTGACTAGCTGTTTTCTAAAAATAAATCTAAATGCTAGGATGTCCTTAGCCTTATTATGTATACAAAATGTGACTTTCAAATGTGGATCATCTTAAGTATGCTCTCATTGGAGACAAGACTTGTGAGTATTATGCTTCATGTGTGATGGTGTAGTTTTCCAATATTGTACTTTAAACTTGAAAGTGTTGCTTAGGAGATGATTTTAAAGGATAGGTTGTTTGCCTATATCTTAATTTTTTAATAACTCTACAGATTTTCATTCACCTTGGTGAGGCATATGTAGAAACAGTTTAAATTCTAATTCAGGCATATGTAGATAAAAGTTTGTGCCATTTATAAGTTAGTTGGTGTATGTATGCATTATTATAGAGTAATAAAGAATCATTTTATTTTTTGCTTCTTTCATTATGCTTTATAGTACTTACATTTATCATTTTGATATTTAGTGCAAAGAATTGTGCTGCATGCATTGAGCATTTTTCTACAAGTTTTTTTCCCCCTGATGTACTATTTCACATATCACAGGCCTTATTTTTTGAACAATTGAGCAAAAGAAACAGATGAAACCTCATACAAAACCCTCCAAAATATGAAAATGTGGGGTTTATTTGTGCTAATGCTCTTCTTTTGGAAACATTTGTGTTAAAGGTAAGGTCAATTTATTGATTTAAACCACATTGTACATAAAAATTTATTATCCATGATTAAACTTTCTAAGACATTGTTCTTGATAGAAAAGATTTTCTAACTTGTGGAATAAAAAGCTTTATTTTGCAAGTGCCAGAAAGATTAAAATTAATTATTCCCCAGTTTTCTTAAAATATGCAAAACTTTGATCTACAGCTTTGACATAATTTTCTAGGATCTTATGGTTGGAGATGAGGCAAGTGAATTACGATCAATGTTAGAAGTTAACTACCCTATGGAAAATGGCATAGTACGAAATTGGGATGACATGAAACACCTGTGGGACTACACATTTGGACCAGAGAAACTTAATATAGATACCAGAAATTGTAAAATCTTACTCACAGAACCTCCTATGAACCCAACCAAAAACAGAGAGAAGATTGTAGAGGTGAGTTTTTATGCAGGATATGCATATGTGTATTTCTGTGATATTATGTTAAATCAAAAAAAAAATTTTTTTTTTTTACTGTTGCTGTGGATAAAGATAATAAAAATAATTGTTTTCCTTCAGATCTTACTAAGTATCTACTATATGCTAGTTGTTATTCTAAATAGGAAAGAAGAATAGATCAGTAAACAAAAAATCCTACTGCCATGGAGTGTCTATATTCTAACAGGGAAAAACAGGCCAAAAAAATTTAAGTTTTTAATTTAGTGAGTTAATTTAATTAAGTTTGTATGGAGGAGCCAGCAGAAGGAGATTGAAAAGGCTAATACAATAAGCAGTTACAGAGTTAATTAAATGGTTTGTTAGAAGGTAAGCGATCCAGTTGACCCTTGAGCAATGCAGGGGTTAGGGGCACCAACCCTCCCTACTCTTGTGCAAACTTAACTGCCCCCAAAAATACTTCTAATAGCCTACTGTTGACCAGAAGCCTTACTGATAACATACTATGTATTATATACTATATTCTTATAATAAAGTAAGTTAGAGGAAATGCTATTAAGAAAATCATAAGGAAGAGAAAATACATTTGCTATACCTTAAATGGATGTCGATCATCATAAAGATCTTCATCCTCATTGTCTTCACGCTGACAAAGAAGAGGAGGGGTTGGTCTTGCAGTCTCGGGTGGCAGAGACAGAAGAGGTGGAGGAGGGAAGGGGAGGCAGAGGAAAGATTTATTGACAAAAATGGTGTATAAGTGGACCTGTGTGGTTCAATCTTCTTGTTTTTCAAGGTTCAACTGTAGATGCTAAAGGCAAAATAAATCAGGTTAAGGGGGAGTGGGAGGTTGTAATTGTACATAGGTTGTGAGAAGGTGATGTTTAAACAGACAGGGTAAGTGAGTTAGCCAGGATATATAGGAAAAGGATGTTCCAGATAAAGGGAGTAGCCAATGTAAAGGTCTTAAGTTAGGAACAAGCCTGGCATATTAAAGAATAAGCAAGGAAGCCAGTGTGGTTGAGGGGAGAGCCACAGAAGATGAGGTCGGATAAGTAATATTGGTGCTTTGTGGGCTCTAATTAGGAATTGGGCTTTTACTCTGGGTGAAATATGAGGCTGTTACAGGAAAGGGAGATGCTCAGATTTAGATTTCTCTGTTGTGTTGTGAGTATCCCATAAGGAGGGAAAGATAGAAGTTAGAACAGTTGGAGACTTTGTCAGTCATTTAAGCAAAAGATAATGATTGTTAGGATTGGAGTAATAGTAGTAGAAGAAATAGAAATTACCAGATTATAGGTCTATTTTGAAGGTAGGGCCAAAGAATTTTCTAATGCATTTGATATGGGTAATAGAGAATAAGGAGTCAGAGATGACTCCAAAGGTTTTGGCTTGACTGGAGAATGGAGTTACCATCAACTGAGGTCTGGAGAAAAACTGAGAAAAGTAGAGCAGGGTTTGGAGGGAAATGAGCAAGAATTCAATTGTGGACATGTTGAGTTTGTAGGTCCTTATTAGACATCCAAGCAGAAATGTCAAAACAGGTAGTTATATATATGAGATCAAGTTCAAGAGAAAAGACTGGGCTGGAGATACAAACTTGAGAGTCATCCGGATATAAATGATACGGTTCAACAAAGAAGAGAGGGTAGACAGTGGTGAAAAGGCCAAGGACCAGAGAGATAGGAGGAGCCAGCAGAAGGAGATTGAAAACGCTAATGAGGCTGGGCGAGGTGGCTCCCAGCACTTTGGGAGGCCAAGGCGGGTGGATCTCTTGAGACCAGGAATTTGAGACCAGCCTGGCCAACATGGCAAAACCCCATCTCTACTAAAAATACAAAATTAGCTGGGCGTGGTGGCGCACACCTGTAATCCCAGCTACTCAGGAGGCGGAGGCAGGAGAATTGCTTGAACCCAGGAGGGTGGAGGTTGCAGTGAGCTGAAATCACCCCACTGCACTCTGGCCTGAGCAACAGAGTGAGACTCTGTCTCAAAAAAAAAAAGAAACAGGCCGGGCGCGGTGGCTCAAGCCTGTAATCCCAGCACTTTGGGAGGCCGAGACGGGCGGATCACGAGGTCAGGAGATCGAGACCATCCTGGCGAACACGGTGAAACCCCGTCTCTACTAAAAAATACAAAAAACTAGCCGGGCGAGGCGGCGGGCGCCTGTAGTCCCAGCTACTCGGGAGGCTGAGGCAGGAGAATGGCGTAAACCCGGGGGGCGGAGCTTGCAGTGAGCTGAGATCCGGCCACTGCACTCCAGCCCGGGCGACAGAGCCAGACTCTGTCTCAAAAAAAAAAAAAAAAAGAAACAGAAAAAAAAAAATGCTAATGAAATAATGAAATAAGCAGTTACAGAGGAAAGAGAGAGCAAGAGAGCTATGGTCCTCACAGTTTAAATAAGTAAGTTTTCAAGGTTCTTTTATTTTTGTATATATGAGGTAGAAATATAATAACTTCTGTAGCTTTCCAGTTACTATTTAATGTAAATGTTTTGTTTATGAATGTTTAAATGTTGATGGATATTTTTGAAAGGGTTTAGAAGAAAATGTTGTTAGACAGTATTTTTAAAGCCTGTATTAAAACTCAATTTTTGTATTAAGTGTTTTGAAAATCTAAGATCATTTTTAAAGATTCCGTATGATTTCTTATGGCTTACATTTTAATATTCTTATTTGTTTGAGTACAAATATGTCTATGACTGATAGTGTCCTACCTTAATCTCATTAACATGCTTTCAAGTTGGTATGTGCATATATATGATCATTCTTCCATTTTCATCCCTGTGGAGGTGGAATAAAGGATGATGGAATAAAATGCTATTCAGACTATCTAATTGTTTAATTGATGAGTATGTGTTTCAGAGTTGTAGAATTTAAATTCTATGTAATTTTCATTGTAAAATTTCTAAATATTTAGATATTCAGAGTGATAGGCAACCCTACCAGTCAAGGAGTGCTCAGTCTAGATCACCAAAAAAAATCATGCAGGATATTCCCAGACAACCTGGGCTACAGAGAATGAACATGTGTGTGACCAGTGAGGGCACCAAGGAAACAACTCCTCCTTCCAGGATAGTTCATTAGGAGGATGTAATTACAGTCTTGATTCAAGTAGGGACTGGGCTTAGCAGCTAAGCCATTTCTGTATTTTCCAGCAATCAGGAAATAACCCTTTGCCATGCCATTTTACTGTTGTTCTTTCTTTCTTTCTTTCTTTTAATTTTTAAGCTGCTCAGAGTAGATAGAGCTACACTCTTGGCCCAGATTGAGGGAGGGGGTGTGAAGCTCTGTAAAGCAATTTCTGTATTTTGTCTTTGAATTAAAAGATATTTCCCTGGCTAGACGTGGTGGCTGACACCTGTAATCCCAACACTTTGGGAGGCCGAGGCAGGTGGATCATGAGGTCAGGAGTTCGAGACCAGCCTGGCCAACATAGTGAAACCCTGTCTCTACTAAAAATACAAAAATTAGCCAGGCATGGTGGTGCGTGCCTGTATTCCCAGCTACTCGGGAGGCTGAGGCAGGAGAATTGCTTGAACCCAGGAGGTGGAGGTTGCAGTGAGCCGAAGTTGCACCACTGTACTCCAGCTTAGGCAACAGAGTGAGGTTTCATCTCAGAAAAAAAAAAGATATTTCCCTTAAGGGACATCAATTAAGAAAGTCTTGTTCAATACAGAGAGCTTTCTTTCACACTAATTAGTCATTAACTAATACACTAAGAAATCTTTGTTTTGTCGCACTTATGAAATACTTGGAGACTTAGTATGTATCCGGAAGTCTGTCTTCAGACTTGGAGCTCTGTAGCAGCAGGACTTTAATAAGAAACAAGAGGAGCTGATGAAAATGGAAGACTATTTCAGGTCCACTTTGATTCTATTTTGGGCAATTAATTCCACTTTGTGACCATGAAGAAAACATATATTTATTATGTAAATTTCTAAATACTAGTTTTTTTTCTTTCTGTCCGCATTTACAGGTAATGTTTGAAACTTACCAGTTTTCCGGTGTATATGTAGCCATCCAGGCAGTTCTGACTTTGTACGCTCAAGGTAGGTGAAGCTTAACTGTTAGAAAAAATCACTTCATCAGACATTTATTATGTACATTTTATGTCAGAGAATTTGGTTTCTCAATAAGTTATAAGCCCCAGAAAAGTACATTATTTATATACCACACTTTGAAATATTTTCACAGTTTCTAAAATTTGTCAAATAAGATTTTATATACATTTTTATTTGCTTTGCTAAATATGGATTTAAGGTTAAAAAAAGGCTTAAAACTTATTTTTTTTTTTTAAATAGGATGTTCCCTCTTTTAAGCTATTTTAATTTTTTTTTTTTTTTTTTTTTTTGTGACAGATTTTTGCTCTTGTTACCCAGGCTGGAGTGCAACAGTGCAATCTCGGCTCACCGCAACCTCCACCTCCTGGGTTCAAGCGATTTTCCTGCTTCAGCCTCCTCCTGGGTAGTTGGGATTACAGGCATGTGCCACCACACCCGGCTAATTTTGTATTTTTAGTAGAGATGGGGTTTCTCCATATTGGGCAGGCTGTTCTCAAACTCCCGATCTCACGTGATCCACCCGCCTCATCCTCCTGAAGTGCTGGGATTACATGCATGAGTCACTGTGCCCAGCATAGCTATTTTTTTATGCATGGAATTTGTCCTCAGAATTGACTCGAGTTAAATAAAAAACACAGAGATTCAAAAAGGTAGCATAAAATCATGCCTGTCAAATATATAGTAGATTAAAAAGGAGAAGGTAAACATTTGGGAGTGCATGTCTAACTTTGGGGGGGGGTTTAATGGAGGGGACTACTTATATTCCGTTGATATTTCCATTAGCAGCTGCCTCCCTCGTTATTGGAAATAAAATATTGGCCATGTCGGGAGAGCTCTTTTTTTTTTTTTATGGTCTTATAAATTCAACAGAAACTTATTGAGAATGTCTGGGCCTGTCAGATATGTGCCAAGGAGTCTTTTAGGCACTTAATGGGATAATCCAGTGGGAAAAGGGTGTGGCACTGGAAATGGGTCAAGTGTGTTTGGAGAAAGGCCAGTGTGTGACCTGGTGGAAGTGGTAGAAAATAAGGTGAGGTGGGTAGGAAGGGCTCTTTGGGAAATAAAATGTAAATTCTTGCTTTAGTCAGTGTTACTGGGAGTATTTTTGAATTGATGATGGTGTGGATTCCTCTTTTTTTTTTTTTTTTTTGCAATGGAAAGCCTCTTCTTTAGAAGAGTACAGTATTCAAGGTCCGTATATGAGTTTTATTTATGAGGCTTATTGCATCAATAATTATATCAACTTAAAATGTTATCAACTTAAAAAGGAGGTAGTTTTAGGCTGGGTGCGGTGGCTCACACCTGTAATCCCAGCACCTTGGGAGGCCAAGGTGGGCGGATCACAAAGTCAGGAGATTGAGACTAACATGGTGAAACCCTGTCTCTAGTAAAAATACAAAAAATTAGCCAGGCATGGTGGTGGCGGGTGCCTGTAGTCCCAGCTACTCAGGAGAGTGAGGCAGGAGAATGACATGAATCCGGAAGGTGGAGCTTGCAGTGAGCCAAGATCGTGCCTCTGCACTCCAGTCTGGACGACAGAGTGAGACTCCGTCTCACCAAAAAAAAAAAAAAAGGTAGTTTTAATAAATGTTTCCCAAGACAAATTATTGTAATTAAATACTATAATACATGCAAAATTATATAAGAAAAAGGGAGACAGTCTATTAGGGATGAGAACCAAATAACATAATACTGACATGTTATAGATAATTGCATATTTTGGTTTAAAATAACTTTTTAAATTAAAAAATGTAAGTTTTTGGGCCGGGCGCGGTGGCTCGCGCCTGTAATCCCAGCACTTTGGGAGGCCGAGGTGGGCAGATCACGAGGTCAGGAGATCGAGATCATCCTGACTAACACGGTGAAACCCCATCTCTACTAAAAAAAAAATACAAAAAATTAGCCGGACGTGGTGGCAGGCGCCTGTAATCGCAGCTACTAGGGAGGCTGAGGCAGGAGAATTGCTTGAACCGAGGAGGTGGAAGTTTCAGTGAGCCAAGATCGCGCCATTACACTCCAGCCTGGGTGACAGAGTTAGACTCTGTCTCAAAAAATAAAATAAAATAAATAAAATTTTAAAAAAGTTTCTTTGACTAGGTATGGTGTCTCATGCCTTTGTAATCCCAGCACTTTGAGAAGCCAAGGCGGGCAAATTGCTGGATCTCTGGAGTTTGGGACCAGCCTGGGCAACATAGTGAGATCCCTGTCTCTACAAAAAATAAAATTATCTGGGTGTGGTAGCACACACCTATAGTCGCAGCCACTTGAGAGGCTGAGGTGAGAGGATCACTTGAGCCTAGGAGGTTGAGGAAACATGAGAAACAAAGCAGCTTCTTTGCTGTTCTTTTATTATGAGGTTTAACTGACATTGCCTTTTATTATAAGGTTTCCAGTGAATAATCAAAGTGATGCTTTGGGTAGTCACGTTTAATTTTTCTCAGATTTCTAGTTGTCTAGTATCCATAGGCATTTTTCCAGAATACACCGTATATGTTATTTGTAGTATATTCAAAACTATCTAAGTTGAAAAAAATGAAGAATTGTACAGAGCTTTAAGAACATGTTCTGCTGGGTATGGTGGCTCATACCTGTAACCCCAACAGTTTGGGAGGCCAAGGCGGACAGATCACTTGAGGCCGGGAGTTCGAGACCAGGTTGGGCAACATGGGGAAACCCTGTCTCTACAAAAAAATACAAAAATTAGCCAGGCATGATGGAGGAGCATGTCTGTAGTCCCAGCTACTCAGGAGGCTAATGTGGGAAGTATGACTGGAACCCAGGAAATGAAGGTTGCAGTGAGCCTAGATTGAGCCACTGGTACTTCTCCAGCCTTGGTGACAGAGCCAGATCCTGTCTCAAAAAAAAAAAAAAAAAAAGTCCTGTTTTTCAGTCCTCGGTCTCAGGGTCTGTTTCTTCTCACCTCCTTGGGCAGCACATAATAGTAGACCAGAAGTCTGAAAAGAGAACACTCGCTTTAATACTTATGCATTAGAAAAACCTGCAAAGTAAATAATAAATTCTGGCTTCTAGTTGGTTACGTTTCTATTTTGGCTTCCGTACTGTATTTGGAACTTGCTGGCTTTGATTTTTCTGATACGACTTTTTATTTAACCCCCCCTCCGGCTTTTATGCAGGTTTATTGACTGGTGTAGTGGTAGACTCTGGAGATGGTGTGACTCACATTTGCCCAGTATATGAAGGCTTTTCTCTCCCTCATCTTACCAGGAGACTGGATATTGCTGGGAGGGATATAACTAGATATCTTATCAAGGTAAGTGAAAGGAAAATATCATGGAAATTAAATTTTGTAATTTGTTTACCATCTTAACACAGAATTGAATGTATCATTTTAGGATTCCAGTAAATCTGTACCACTAGAGAAATTACCCAATTACCTCCCTTATTTATATAAAAATCCATATAAGTTTTATACACATGAAGAGAAAAAGATACATAAAAACAAGAAAAAAAGATGTACAAACATGATCTCTGTATACTACTGAGAGTACATTATATCATTACCTAATTATATTTGTTATTCCTGAGGAATGAGTAGACAGATATTTCAAGGATGGAAGAGACCCCTATCTTGAAACTTTCCTGGTCAGCTCAGGCAGCCTTTTCTGCCATAAAACCTTTCTTTGAGCAGGTATGTTTTAAGCCATATTCTTGGTTGGGTTGCCTACACTTGTCCTTTCCCACAAAATACAGTGATAGCAAATTAATGATATTTGAGAAAAACAGCCCAAATACACCAGACTTTAATGTTTAGTAGTTTTCATGGAATATATCCAGTTTTTAACATTTACTATTTTAGTTTACTTGTGACTATAACTAGTTATAATTTTCTTTAAAACATTGCTGGAGAAGGTACATAAGGCGTCTACTTGCTAACATATATCATTTTGAATATTAAAATTTAGAAAATGGTTTATACCAGAATTCTGTAATTACTCTATCCTCTCCAGGACAGTGGTTCTCACCAGGAGACAGTGCTGTCCCCTGGGGGATATTAGCAATTTCTGGATGCATTTTTGGTTGTCTGAGCTGGGCAGGAATGCTACTGAACATTCTGTAATGAATAGGGCTGGCTGCACCACAAACAATGTATAGTCTGTCAGTGGTGCTACTGTTAAGAAACCCTGTCTCTGCATTAAATTGGGTTGCACTGTCTTTACCTTGACATTGGGTTCCTTCAGGGTCATTTAAAGTAATCCTCCTCATGAGGGGAGATTAAATTAATGAAAATTATAATACTCTCATTTTAGGCCAAAATTCAAAGGGTAACCAACAGAATTTCTGGGGTTGTCTTTAGAACACAGACTCAAATATTAGAGGATATTTTTTTTTATTTGTAAAGTCTAGTAATGTTTTTTCTCTCAGTGGGTTTTTTTAAAAAAAACTAATATTTTCTAGCATTTAAGAAACATAACAATAGAGATTATACCTTTGAGTATCCCAATAATTCCCTTATCATTTGTTAAACAAATGCTATTGCCGTTCTAATATGTGCCAGACGCAGTACTAGAAGCTAAAGATAAAACTTTTAAAGACTTGGGGGCATTTCGTAAATATGGCATTAATTGTATGAGCAAACTGCAGGCTACAGGAGTCCAGCACTAAAATAATATTTATTAATATACTTTTGATTGTTTATCAAAACATTACTACTCATGTAGAGCTTTTCAAAAACTGACTTTTCTAGTCATTTTACTGACTTATTTATGAATTGTTAATTATTTTACCCTCTCTAAATCCTTTTATGGGGGGTAAACTCCTACTTCTGAAATACTCAGTAGGAGCTGAGAATCCACTGCCCATTCTGTTATTGAGGTGACATATTTAATGAGCAGTAATAGCTTTTGCAGAGTAGAACTCATTCAGATCTATTATGAACTTACTGCTATTGTTTTGTACCAGCTGCTTCTGTTGCGAGGATATGCCTTCAACCACTCTGCTGATTTTGAAACGGTTCGCATGATTAAAGAAAAACTGTGTTACGTGGGATATAATATTGAGCAAGAGCAGAAACTGGCCTTAGAAACCACAGTACTAGTTGAATCTTATACAGTAAGTGTTTCCAGTGTATAATATATATATATATGTTTTAAAGTGGGCAGCCATGGTTATTGGTGTCAGCTTGAGGTTTTCTTAAGAATCAGTATTTTTGTCTTGGGTTGTTGCAATATGTATATGTGTGACTTTTAATGTCTCTTTCTACATTAAGATGCTATTTAATTATTTTAGGGCACCATATAATGCAAATTTAAGCAAGAATCATAAATTACTCTCTACACTAGGATATAATTAGATGCGAGATGTTATTTTGAGATTCTAGTATTTGGCATAGCATTTCTCAACATATGTTTCACAGAACTTTATTTCCCTGAGATGTTAATAAGCATTTCACAAAAATTAAAAAGAATTACATTGTCAAATAAGTTTGGGAAATCACTGTAGAACTCAAGAGCCTTTGGTATGCTAATATATACACAATTAATATAGTATGCGTGTTTCTCAGACTTACACTCTAGGACTTTTCAGAATTTCATGGGATTAGTGGTCTAAGAAACGTACTTTGGAAATGGTCATTCTGGAGCATTGCTTTACTAATTCAGTAGGTGGCAGCCTTTCCTGACTTAATATTTTTTAATGAGGTGTTAAATGTTAACTTGAAATTGTAACTAATGAAATTTAGGACCTAGTTATAGTTTATAATACCAGAGGAGTTGACTAGTTATTACTAAAATGAAATAGTAATAGGCAATAAAGGCAAGTATTTTAAAACCATATGATGCATACTAGCTCTACATATTCACAAATATGTGCAAAATAGTCATTTTAAAAATAATTATAAAAAATTTGTTGTTGGCTGGGTGCAGTGGCTCACGCCTGTAAATCCCAGCACTTTGGGAGGCCGAGGAGGGTGGATCACCTGAGGTCAGGAGTTGGAGACCAGCCTGGCCAACATGGCGTAAACCCCATCTACTAAAAATGCAAAAAATTAGCTGAGCAAGGTAGTGGGCACCTGTAATCTCAGCTACTCAGCAGGCTGAGGAAGGAGAATTGCTTCAGCCCAGGAGGCAGAGGCTGCAGTGAGCTGAGATCATGCCACTGCACTCCAACCTGGGTGACAGAGCAAGACTCCATGTTGTAAAAAAAAAAAAATGAGTTGTTAAGATAGTGACCCAAATATTCAGTAAACCTATTTTAAATTTTTTTTTAATTTATTTTTTATTACACTTTAAGTTCTGAGATACACGTGCAGAAAATGCAAGTTTGTTACATAGGTATACATGTGCTATGGTGGTTTGCTGCACCCATCAACCCGTCATCTGCATTAGATATTTCTCCTAATGCTATCCCTCCCCTTGCCCCCCAACCCACGACAGGCCCCATGTGTGATGTTCCCCTTCCAGTGCCCATATGTTCTCATTGTTCAACTCCCACTTATGAGTGAGAACATTTGGTGTTTGGTTTTCTGTTCCTGTGTTAATTTGCTGAGAATGATGGTTTCCAGCTCCACCCATGTCCCTGTAAAGGACATGAACTCATTCTTTTTTTATGGCTGCATGGTATTCCATGGTGTATATGTGCCACGGTTTCTTTATCCACTGCAACATTGATGGGCATTTGGGTTGGTACCAAGTCTTTACTGTTGTGAATGGTGCTGCAATAAACATATGTATGCATGTGTCTTTATAGTAGCTTGATTTATAATCCTTTGGGTATATAACCAGTAATGGGATCGCTGGGTCAAATGGTATTTCTAGTTCTAGATTCTTGAGGAATCACCACACTGTCTTCCACAATGGTTGAACTAATTTACACTCCCACCAACAGTGTAAAAGCGTTCCTATTTCTCTACATCCTCTCTGGCATCTGTTGTTCCCTGACTTTTTAAGGATCACCATTCTAACTGGCATGAGATTTTGTGGTTTTGATTTGTATTTCTCTAATGACCAGTGATGACTAGGTTTTTTTCATATGTTTATTGGCCACATAAATGTCTTCTTTTGAAAAGTATCTGTTCATATCCTTTGCCCACTTTTTGATGGGGCTATTTGTCTTTTTCTTGTAAATTTGTTTAAGTTCCTTGTAGATTCTGGATATTAACCGTTTGTCAGATGGATAGATTGCAAAAAATTTTCCCATTCTGTAGGTTGCCTGTTCACTCTGTTGATAGTTTCTTTTGCTGTGCAAGAAGCTCTTTAGTTTAATTAGATCCCATTTGTCTATTTTGGCTTTTGTTGCAATTGCTTTTGGTGTTTTAGTCATGAAGTCTTCGCCCATGCCTGTGTCCTGAATGGTATTGTCTAGGTTTTCTTCTAGGAGTAAACCCATTTTGTAACTTAATCATCTCCAGATTTGCTCTGGAGATTCCTTCCTGAAGTCTTCTTGATAGTTTCTCTAGTTGTCTAACTTTCCATCTACCTGATTAGTTTGTAAGAAAGTGGCTGGCACAGGGCAAAAGATAAGCAAACTAGAAATGTAAAACGTGTTTTATTTCTTCCTTCTCTCTTTTCTCAAAGCATTTGAGGTAGACTACAAAAATATATACAAATAGGCTGGGTGTAGTGGCTCACACCTGTAATCCCAGCATTTTGGAAGGCTGAGATAGGAGGATCACTTGAGGCCAGGAGTTCATGACCAGCCTGGGCAATGTAACAAGAAGACCCTGTCTCTACAAAAAATACAAAAATTTGCCAGGCGTAGTGGCACATGCATGTAGTCCTAGCTAGTTGAGAGGCTGAGGTGGGAAGATTGCTTGAGCCCAGGAGTTCAAGGCTGAAGTTTTGAGGCAGAGCTAGGATTGCACCACTGCACTCCTGCCTGGGTGAAGGAGCGAGACCCTGTCTCAAAAAAACAAAGCAAAAACCCATATATATATTTACATATATATATATATTTGATATATACACACACATATATACAAGTATAAAGTAATAAGCTGGTGAGTAAGTAAAGAGGGGCATGAGTGGACAAATACAGAACAGGGTAAGATTTGGTGCAAAGAAATGGGATGCCTACATTTAACAGTTCATTAAGGTGGTTAGAAAACTTGACCCCATGTTGGCCAGCAGCCAGAGCATGGAAAGAAGCCACACTATCAGGCTTCGAGTGCTTAAGGAAGGAGGTTTTGCTAGTAAGATCTGCTGTGCGAAGTTTTTCCAAATATTTTGGATGATTTCATGTGAACCCACCTGACGGAGGTGGCTTTTTTAAGGTTGTAAGTTTTGGTAACCTTTTTTTTTCTTTCTCTTTTGAGACAGGGTCTCCTCACTCTGTTGCCCAGGCTACAGTGCAGTGGCATGATCTCGGCTCACTTCAGTCTCAGTCTCCCAGAGTTAGGTGATCCTCCCACCTTAGCCTCCTAGGTAGCTGGGACCAGAATCAGTCAGTTTTGGAATCTAAACAATCACTGTAATTGGCCAGGCGTGGTGGCTCATCCCTGTAATCCCAGTACTTTAGGAGGCCGAGATGGGAGGATCATTCGAGCCCAGGAGTTCAAAAACAGCCTAAGTAACAAAGCAAGACCCCATCTCTACAAAAATAAACAAAATGAGCCAGACATAGTAGTGTGCACCTGTAGTGCCAGCTACTTGGGAGGCTGAAGTGGGAAGATCACTTGAATCTGGGAGATTGAGGCTGCAGTGAGCCATGATCACACCACTGCCCTCTAGCCTGGACAATAGAGCAAGACCCTATCTCAAAAAAAAAAAAAATATATATATATATATATAGTAGGGCCGGGCATGGTGGCTCATGCCTGTAATCCCAGCACTTTTGGAAGGCCAAACTGGGCAGATCACTTGAGGCCAGGAGCTCGAGATCACCCTGGCCAACATGCAGAAACTGTCTCTACTAAAAATACAAAAATTAGCCAGGCGTGGTGGCACATGCCTGTAATCTCAGCTACTTGGGTGGCTGAGGTATAAGAATCATTTGAACCCGGTAGGCAGAGGTTGCACTGAGCCAAGATCAAGCCACTGCACTCCAGTCTGGGTGACAGAGCGAGACTGTCTCAAAAAAAAAAAAAAGTAATTATATTATGAATGTACTGTTAGACTTGTTAATGTAAAATTAATTCTGGTATCTTGTATAGAAATGTGTCAAATGCCAGCATACATGGGCATGCTTATTACTTAGGACAATCCAGTGAATTGTGAGGTGTTATGAGAGGAAGTTTGTACTTAACATTGCTCATTTAATTAAATATGAACATGATGTGTGACTGACAAGGTTTTTTTGTACAAAGTCATAATATGACACCTGATTTGTTTAAATCTTATTTGCTTAAATTGAAATTATATTTATCAGTTATTTAAAATTTATTAGGACCTAGTAGGATACAACAGAATTGCCTAATAAAAATAGTCTAGATCAGTGTTCTGTAAACTTCTTTGATCATAAAACATTTTTTGGATTAAATGATTTGATAGAAGTGGCACACATGTTATAAAGTATTTTGATGGCAAAATAATAGTTTCACAGAGTAATTATTTGGTGACATAAAATTATTTAAAATGTTTGATGTAGCTGGGTGCAGTGGTTCATGCCTGTAATCCCAACACTTTGGGAGGCCGAGGCGGGCAGATCACCTGAGGCCAGGAGTTCAATACCTGGTCAACATGATGAAACCCCGTCTTTACTAAAAATATAAAAATATGCTGGCGTGGTGGCGCATGCCTGTAATCCCAGCAACTCAGGAGGCTGAGGCAGGAGAATTGCTTGAACCTAGGAGACAGAGGTTGGAGTGAGCCGAGATTGCGCCATTGCGCTCCAGCCTGGGTGACAAGAGTGAAACTCCATCTCAGTCAGTCAATCAATGTTTAACATGTCTAATAGCAGAAATATCCATAAAATCACAAATATGTTAAAATTATAAAACTGCAGTAACACATAGCAGCAGTAATCAAAATACAGTGGTTGGTTAGTGATGGCTGTTTCTGCTTTGCTGCAAATGTCATGCACTCATGCATCAGTGATTTCTCCAAGAAATTCCTGATATTTGGGGGCATGGCATACCACTTTTAAAAGCAAAACAGAATGTGATGATAAGAACAGTTACCTGAATCTATTTAATTTACCTTTTTTTTCCCCAAAATATTTTTTAGGAAAAGTTATTGTTGGTAATGATTTTGGTTACAGAACAGATGTATTTGTAAGTACTAGTGTTCTGGAGAACACTGGGAAATTTTAATCTTTTCTGATTAGTACCTGATTATTCTTGGTTTCTAGCTCCCAGATGGACGTATCATCAAAGTTGGGGGAGAGAGATTTGAAGCACCAGAAGCTTTATTTCAGCCTCACTTGATCAATGTTGAAGGAGTTGGTGTTGCTGAATTGCTTTTTAACACAATTCAGGCGGCTGACATTGATACCAGGTATATTAGAAATGGTGATTTCAAAGTTATTTATCAGAAAAATAATAAAAAAAATTTTAAAGTTACTTATCAGAAATAGGTGGAATTAAATAGAATGACTAAGTTGTTTATAAACTTACTTGAAATAATTTCAGACTTATGGAAAAGTTGCAAGAAAGATATAGAAAACTTAATCTATATCCTTTATCTATATTTACCATTTTACTAATTATAATGTTCTGCGTGTTTGTTTTTTCATTCTGTTTTTTTTCTGAACCGTTTGAGAGTAGATAAAATGCATCAATTCTTTACCAGTTGGTGTTTCCTAAGGATAAAGATACTCTCTTACATAGTCATACTGATTTCAGATCCTTTGGAGATAAACCCAGTAGTGGAATTGCTGTATCATATGGTAGTTCTATTTTTAACTTTTTGAGGAACCTCCATACTGTTTTCCGTAATAGCTGTACTAATTCACACTCCCACCAGCAGTGTACAAGGGTTTCCTTTCCTCCACATCCTTGCCAGTATTTGTTACCTTTTCTCTTTTTTGATAATAGCCATTCTAACAGGTGTGAAGTGATATCTCATTGTGGTTTAATTTGCATTTATTTCCCTGATGATTAGGGATGCTTAGCATTTTTTCCATTTGTATGTGTTTTGAGAAATGTTTATTCAGGTCATTTGCTCATTTATTAATTGAGTTATTTGTTTTCTTGCTATTGAGTCATTTGAGATTTGAGTTTCTTATATATTTGGGATATTAACTCCTTATCAGATGTCTGGTTTGCAAGTATATTCTCACATTCTATAGGTTGTATCTTCACTTTGTTGATTAATTCTTTTGCTGTGCAGAAACTTCTTTTGTTGTTGTTATTGGTTTGTTTTTTGTGTTTTTTTGAGATGGAATGTCACTCTCTCACCCAGGCTGGAGTGTAGTGGTGCAGTCTTGGCTCACTGCAACCTCTGCCTCCTGTTTTCAAGAGATTCTCGTGCCTCAGCCTCCCAAGTAGCTGGGATTACAGGCATGCACCACCATGCCTAGGTTTTTTGTTTGTTTGTTTGTTTGTTTGTTTTTGGATTTTTTAGTAGAGATGGGGTTTTGCCATATTGACCAGGCTGGTCTCGAGCTCCTGGCCTCAAGTGATCCACCCCCCTCAGCCTACCAAAGTGCTGAGAGAAACTTCTTAGTTTGATGTAAATGCATGTATTTTTGTTAGATATTGCCAAATTTCCCTCTCTGGCAGTTGTATCATTTATCCTTTCCACCAGTCTGATGAGTGAGACGTTATTTCAGTGTAATTTTACTTTTTATTTCTCTCATTAAGAGTGAAGTCAAGCCAGGTGTGGTGGCTTCTGGCTGTAATTGCAGCACTTTGGGAGGCTGAGCAGGAGGTGTGCTTAAGCCCAGGAGTTTAAGACCAGCCTGGGCAACATATGGACATCCTGTCTTTACATAAATTTTTTTCAAAAAGATTAGCCAGGTGTGGTGGTGGTGTACTCCTGTAGTCCTAGCTACTCAGAAGGCTGAAGTGGGAGGATCACTTGAGCCTGAGAGGTAGAGGCTGCAGTGAGCCACGATTGTGCCACTGCACTGCAGCCTGGGTGACAGAGTGAGACCCTGTCTCTCCCCACCTCCACAAAAAAAAAGTTACTATGAAAATTATATATATATATAAAACATATTTTTGTATATTTAAGGGACTTTTTTTTTTTTTAATAGAGTCTTGCTCTGTCGCCAGGCTGGAGTGCAGTGGTGCAATCTCAGCTCACTGCAACCTCCATCTCCTGGGTTAAAGCGATTCTCCTGCCTCAACCTCCCAAGTAGCTGGGACTACAGGTGCGTGCCACCACGCCCAGCTAATTTTTGTATTTTTAGTAGAGATGGGGTTTCACCATGTTGGCCAGGATGGTCTCTGATCTCTTGACCTCGTGATCCGTCCACCTCGGCCTCCCAAAGTGCTGGGATTACAGGCGTAAGCCACCGCGCCCAGCCTTAAGGGACATTTTTGATTTTTTTTTTTTTTTTTTTGGCAAATCGTTCATGGCTTTTTTGTCTGTAGATTTTGGAGTTTTGGGTTTTTTGTTTTTTTTTTTTCCAGTTTTGAAAAGTTTTCTTTTAGCTTTCTGATGTCTTTTACAGATATTTCCTCTGTTTGCCGTTTGTCTATTGCTCTTAGTGTTTTAGCCATGCAAAAGTTTGTTTTTATTTAGTCATATAAGAAGATTTATAGTCATATTTTATTACAGCTAGAGCTTGAGTCATCGTTAGAAATCCCTTCTCTACACTCAGGTTATAGAGGAATTCACCCAGAAGCATTTTGTACAGCAAGCATTTATTTGTTTGTGTAACCCTGAAGCCACCTAATTAATTTTGATGGGATGGCTTTGGAGCCAGGATAGTAATAGAAATTAATAAAAATAGCAGTTGACTTATAACAAACTATAAACCTTGTGCAAGATGATCAGAAATCGAATCTAGCCTTCATAATTGTGGTAAATTCTCATGATAGGGATTAGATTATTTTGTCCTTTGATTTGATGTTCATTCACAGCAGAATTGTATTTAAAAGTATATGCCGGCCAGGCGCGGTGGCTCACGCCTGTAATCCTAGCACTTTGGGAGGCTGAGGCGGGCGAATCACGAGGTCAGGAGTTCGAGACCGTCCTGGCCAACATGGTGAAACCCGTCTCTACTAAAAATACAAGAAATTAGCTGGGTGTAGTGGCAGGCATCTGTAATCCCAGCTACTCAGGAGGCTAAGGCAGGAGAATCTCTTGAACCCAGGAGGCGGAGCAGTGAGCCGAGATTACGCCACTGCTCTCCAACCCAGGCGACAAAGTGAGACTCTGTATATTAAAAAAAAAAAAAAAAAAAAGTACATTCCTATTGTTGCTGATTAGGGCTTCGACGTTCCCAAAGCGTGGAGTCAGATTCAGTACCTTCTCCGCAGTGTTGGCATTGCAAAGTGGAATAACTCAAATTTTGTTTTGTGTGTTCTGCATGTTGAAAATGTACATGTAAATGCTTATGTGTACTTATCACGTGAATCTGTATTTCAACTGCTTAGTTTATGCGACATTCACCAGGCTTGCTTTGGCAATTAAATACAAAAACAGTGCTTTGTTGGAGTTGCAGTAGCTTTAGCCATTGAGAACCTGGAAGCCAGGTTGAATAAGGCCAAAATGGGTGCAAATCAGCTCCCAAACTTTGTATTATTCCTCAGACCCTCACTCAGATTCTGTTACTTTTACTACATATGCAGTCTTTTTAGATTGGATTATCTGATATCATAGACAACAGCATATTTAAGGAAAAAAGAGGGTGCTGCTATAAGAAGCATACACATCAGTCTAGCCAAAAATAACAGCAGACAGCCTCTAAGCAAAGGAACAAAAAAGAGAAAACTACAAAAGATAAATAAAAAATTAAAAAGCAGGAATTCTGGATTAAAGTAGAATAGGGCTAATTATAGTAAATCACCACATTTCAATGGCTTTAGGGAAGCATGTGACAACATAGTCCAAGTACTAGAAATTTGTAATGTAAATCTTGATCATTATTAGAAGTCTCAGTTACATTCACACAAAAAAAATGTATTATATACTTTTAGAAGTATTTTATTTTCATCAAAATTATAAAAAGGTTTTATGTGTAAAGAGGGGTCATTACTTCACAGTAGTAATAACAGCAAAAATTCAGCCCTGTGATTTACATGTGGAATTTTATTTAATTCTCCCAGCAACCCCATGAGGCTGACATAAGTAACAGTAACCCTTAGATACCATTTTCCTAACCTAAAACTCCAAATGAATAACCATTGTGTCTTTCTAGATCTGAATTCTACAAACACATTGTGCTTTCTGGAGGGTCTACTATGTATCCTGGCCTGCCATCACGGTTGGAACGAGAACTTAAACAGCTTTACTTAGAACGAGTTTTGAAGGGTGATGTGGAAAAACTTTCTGTAAGTATTAGTAAATCAACTATTATTAACATTCTTTTAAAAGACTGTACAGTAGTTTGTGAATCTTGACAACCACCAGAGGGGGCAAGATGTCTTCCAAAACAAATTCCTACTGCAGTCAAGTGCAGCCTGGAAATGATAGGAAGAGGGAAATAGTTCAAGATAAGCTCTGGTCACCTCTATAGTCAATGGATGGAGGCAGTGAGGTCAGGGCCAAAAGTTCTGGTTCATCTGTAACAACTAGCACAGACTCTGAGGCGCCTCTATGTGCAAAAGAAGAACCTGCTGTACTATGGGGGAATAAATGCCCCACTTGAGGTTTTTTTTGTTGTTTTTTGTTTTTTTTTTTAAACTTATTTTGGATATGCAATCAGCCTTTAGCACTTCTCTTGGGCTGTCTCATATTTCTGACTTTGTTTGTTACATATGTTGTCTTCTCTCCTCCGTCAGATTGTAAAACATCATGTCTCAAATTTTTTTGCATCCCGGTAACTGTCATAGCTCTTGAAACAGACTTTAATTGGTAGTTGTTGGTATGTACAGTAGAAAGAAATTTTTTAACTAGTAATAGTTGATGTTTCTTTGGCATGGGTTTGTGTGTTTTTTCCACCAAACTCTGGACTATGTGAAATATACAGTATGTGCTGTATACTCAACCAAGAGTTATCTAATCTTGAGTTATTCTCTGAGCTTTGTCTCACTGACTTTGATCAACTATTTTAGATAATGAGATTATGTATTATAGAGTACTGTATGTTACATCTTTCATATATGACTCAAATTGTTGAAATTAAATTGAGTATGGGCTCACATACATTAAACAGATTAACAGACTCGAAAGGAGCCATGCTGTCTAGGTACTTCACTCATTTTTCTGATTTTATTGAGTTTTACATATAATTTATAATTGATCTCAGGTGATCATTTATTCAGCAAACATTTCTTGAACTCCTGGGTGCCAGACATAGGTCTAGGTGCTGGGGACAAACAAAACAATGAAAACAGAATCCCTGCTTTTAGTCTAAATAATGTATTAGTGGTAATAAGTGATATGAAGAAAAGTAAGGTGAAGAGCTGGAAACTGTTAGTGGTTGGAGCGGTTGTGTGCTCCTTCATAAACTGTGATCAGGAAAGGCCTAAGGCCTTCTGGGTGAAGTGACTTTTGATCAGAGACCTAAGTTGAGCGTGAGAGGAGTGAGCCATGCAGCTATCTGGGGGAAGAATCTTATAGGCAGGAACAATGCAAAAGCCCCAGGTTGGTGGGAATGTGCCAGTGTGGCTGGAGCAGAGAGAGCAAGGGAGGAGGACACGTGGGATATGAGGTCAGAAGGGTAGCAGGAGGGCAGGTCTTGTTCAGCCATGGTAAAGGGTTTGGCTTGACTCCTGGTGAAATGGAAAGTCTTGGGTGCCGGGGCGGTTTAAGCAGAGAAATGATAGGATCTGATGTATATTTTTAAGGGCTCATTAAGTCTGGTGTGTTGAATAGACTCGGGGGAGGAGGGAACAAAGGTGGGCATAGACCAGTTACGAGGCACTGAGAGGAGGGAAGGGATGGTAGAGTTTTAGAATAGAGGAGGAGGTTGCAATGGTTGTTTTGGAGAATGGAAGAGAGAATAGAGAAATGTAATAGGATTACCATGCAGCAGCAAGCTCAGTTGAGGTTAGTGATACATTGAAGCAAGATGTTTTGTATCTTTCTTATCTTGTTCAGCTGCTTGAGAGCAGGTGCATGAGTTCAGCAAGGAGGGAGTGGTAAATGGAGTAATCTGATAGAATGAGTTTCATTGGAGCTGTGGAGTTTTAGGGATGAGCAAGATGCAGCAATGAAGAGCAAGAACTCATATTACCAAACCTCCAGGGTTAAGGTAGTGTGTGAGAGAGAAACAGTAAGCAGTTGAGATATTTACAGAAGCAGCGTCTTCAGGGGCTAGCTAAGTTTCCCTTAGAGCAGAGGTGGGCATTTATAGCCCTTATGCCAAAACTGTTTTTTTGTTTTTGTTTTAACTCTTATTAGAACACAGCCAAGCCCATTTGTTTACATAATGTTACCTGTTGTCACTTAGTATCTGTGGGCACCTTCTAGCTACATGTGGGGTTGGGTACTTGTCACACCTGCAAAGCCTCAAGTATCTGGCCCTTTCCAAAAAAATTTGCTGACCCCTACCTAAGAGCAAGAAAGCTAAAGGAACAATTAAAATAGTCTCAGAATTGGTAAATAAACTCATGTTTTTCTTTATCTTGGAAACCCTTACAGTTCTCAGAACCCTTACAGTTCATTTATGTGACATAAATATACAAATGATTTAGAATGACATAGTTACATTGGGTGTTTTTTGCAGGATTGTGACACTGTAAATGAAAAACTTGCTATGTCATTTTAAGGTCTCTTTCAGTGTTGACCAACCATAAAGATAAGGAGGGTGTGTCCTTCCTAGACACTTAATAGTAGCTACAGAGTATAAAACTTTTCCCAGTTGTC
Organism: Theropithecus gelada; assembly: GCF_003255815.1. Lineage (NCBI taxonomy): Eukaryota > Metazoa > Chordata > Mammalia > Primates > Cercopithecidae > Theropithecus > Theropithecus gelada. The sequence goes on from NC_037681.1 coordinate 85,931,873, forward strand.
TTTAATTTTGGTTACTGTGTTCATTTTCTCATAACATCCCCATGATTTGTTTTGACCATATTTGGCCTTGTTTATTTTAAGAACATTTCATTTGATTTTGAGACAATAGAAAGTAAGCTTTGCTTAAAAGAAAAGAACTTCAGTTTTACTCAGTAGCACTGGACTAGAATCATAACAGTATTAGACCTTTAAGAAGTCATGCAAGTCCTCTTATCCAGACTTCGTTTGATAGCAAAGTGACTTTCCCAAGTGGTCATCTGCCAGGGGATGGGAAATTTGCGCTAATTATGTCTCTCATGTTTGGTCCCTCAGTAGGGTGTTAAGTCATGTAATTTACTGATCAAATTAGGACACTCAAGAATGAAAAGGGGTGGTGTTAATAATGATGGGACACCACGTGTAAATCAGGACTGTTCCAGGCATGCTGGGATGGATGTGTGGTCTCCTAAACATGAGCTTTGGCCAAATTACTAAGTGTTCCTGTACCTCAGGTACCAAATCCTACCGTTCTACTTATATCACAGGACTGTTGCAAGGTTGAGCGAGAGCATATATTTAAAAGTCATTTTCATAAAGCAGAAAGCACTGTGCACATGTACCATTTTATTATCCTTTCTTTCTCCTTTAGAAATTTAAGATCCGCATTGAAGACCCACCCCGCAGAAAGCACATGGTATTCCTGGGTGGTGCAGTTCTAGCGGATATCATGAAAGACAAAGACAACTTTTGGATGACCCGGCAAGAGTACCAAGAAAAGGGTGTCCGTGTGCTGGAGAAACTTGGTGTGACTGTTCGATAAACTCCAAAGCTTGTTCTCATCACACCCGTAATGCTTTCTTTTTTCCTTTATTGCCAATCTTTGAACTCATTCAACTCCAGGACGTGGAAGAGGCCTCTCTCTGCCCTTTGACTGGAAAGGTCAAGTTTTATTCTGGTGTCTTGGGGAAACTTTGTTAAATTTTTGTTAATGTGGGTAAATCTGAGTTTAATTCAACTGCTTCCCTACATAGACTAGAGGGCTCAGGATCCTGTCTGCTGCTTTGTTTCTTCTAAGTAGGCATTTAGATCATTCCTGTAGGCTTCCTGTTTTCACTTTACTGCTCTAATGCTGCTAGTCGTAGTCTTTAGCACACTAGGTGGTATGCCTTTATTAGCATAAGAAAAAAACTTCAGGAGCTTTTACATATTACTGGGATGGGGGGTGGTTCGGGATGGGTGGGCAGCTGCTGAACCCTTTAGGGCATTTCCTCTGTAATGTGGCGCTTTCAGCTGTACTGCTGCAGCTTTAAGTACCTTAAAGCTTCTCCTGTGAACATCTTAGGGAAATGTTAGGTTCAGAACTAAAGTGTTTTGGGTGGGTTTTGTTGGGGGGAGGGGTAACAGTGGGTGGTCTTCTGATTTTTATTTTTGAGGTTTTCTCACTGGAGTACATAGAGGAACTTTATTTACAGTACTTTGATTTGGCAGGTTTTCTTCTACTTGTGCTCTGTCTGGAGCTGTTTCCATATGATATAAAAAGCAAGTGTAGTATTCCATTACTATGTGGCTTAGGGATTTATTTATTTTTAAAAATCAACCATGTTAGCTGGGACTAGACTCCCTACAGTCCTTCAATGGAAAAGTAACATTTAAAAATCCTTTTGGTAATTCAAATTACAGATTTAAAAGTGCTTAAGATCTGGTGTTTTGTTAATGCTTCTGTTTATTCCAGAAGCATTAAAGTAACCCATTGCCAAGTATCATTCTTGCAAATTATTCTTTTATGTAACTGACCAGTGCTTAATAAAACAAGCAGGTACTTACAAATAATTACTGGCAGTAGGTTATAATTGGTGGTTTAAAAATAACATTGAAATACGGGACTTGTTGCCAATTGGGTAATTTTCATTAGTTGTTTTGTTTGTTTTGATTTGAAACCTGGAAGTACAGTAAAATTTGACTGTTTAAAATGTTGGCCAAAAAAAAAATCAAGATTTAAATTTTTTATTTGCACTGAAAAACTAATCATAACTGTTAATTCTCAGCCATCTTTGAAGCTTGAAAGAAGAGTCTTTGGTATTTTGTAAATGTTAGCAGACTTTCCTGCCAGTGTCAGAAAATCCTATTTATGAATCCTGTCGGTATTCCTTGGTATCTGAAAAAAATATCAAATAGTACCCGTACATGAGTTCTTTCTAAGTTTGAAAAATAAAAAGAAATTGTATCACACTAATGACAAAATAGAAGTTCTGGAAAAAAATATTTTTCTTCATTTTAAAACTTTTTAACTAATAATGGCTTTGAAAGAAGAGGCTTAATTTGGAGGTGACTAAAATCAAAAGAAATTATTGACTTGAGGGTCTCTGTTTTGTAAGAATACATAATTAGCTTAAATAAGCAGCAAAAGGTTTTAATTATGTAGCTTCTGTTAATATTAAGTGTTTTTTGTCTGTTTTACCTCAATTTGAACAGATAAGTTTGCTTGCATGCTGGACATGCCTCAGAACACATGAATAGCCCGTACCAGATCTTGGGAACATGGATCTTAGAGCCACTTTGGAATAAGTTCTTATATAAATACCCCCAGCCTTTTGAGAATGGGGCTTGTTAAAGGACGCATATGTAGGGCCAGTACCTACTGGCAGTTGGGTTCAGGAAAATAGGATTGACTTGGCCTTGGGTCCCTTGGTCCATTTTAAAATCTGGGAGTAGAAAACAACAAAAAATGGAATGGACTCTTAAAATAATGAAAGAGCATTTATCATTTGTCCCTTGAATGTAGAATTTGTTTTTGATTTCAGAATTCTGCTGGTAAACATGTCAGTTAAAATGGTATATTATGTGTATGTATTATAATTTAGAAATCCCATTTTATAATGTTACTATTCCAAGGTGACATAATACATTTACATTTGGGATTTGGGTGGACTATTATATTTAACTGGAGTTGTTGGCAAGTGTGAATCCCTCAGGAAAAAAAAAAATCTGTTTTAAAAAGCAATCTGATTCTTGGCTCTTGAAACTATTGTTACTTAAATCTCCAATAATTAAAAATTTTAAATTTTTAAATCAGAATTGTCAATACTTTGACCTTTGAGAGGATTTCTTAGAAATACATTTAGTAATGTTCCCAAGAAGTCAATCTTACATTTAAACTTTTTTCTTTAAAACATGGTATTGGTTGTTAACTTTTACACAGTTCTGAGTACTGTTAATATCTGGAAAGTATCTTGAGATATCAGTGGAAAGCTAAACAGTCTAAATTTGACATGAAATACTTCTTTTTGATTCAGAAAATAAAATCAGATTTTTTCAAAGTCAGTTTGAATTTTGTCATTTCTTTCTAATAGTTTTTTCTCTTGTTTCGTTTTATTCGTATTTTTATTTTTGTTAATGCAAGATGAATTGACAGCTTTATGCTCGTTGTTAGGTCAAGTTCATGTCTGTGTTCTATTATTGACAAAACAACTCATTATTTCTGTTATGATTTTATAAATAAGAAAATAGAAGAGCGATTTATAGCTACATCAGAGGCTGTTTTCTTCCAACAGACCGTTTTGTCTCCCAAAAAATTTAAGGTGGCTTTCACAGAATTAGAAATGCTAAAAAGACCGAGGTGTCACATGCCCCCTTTCAAGGACATATTAACTCACCTACAGACTTTTAGGCATATTTAACAAAATAAAAGAAGGATGAAAATACATTTAACTGACCTTTTCTTGTTTTATACTATCCTTGAGGATGAGGGCTGGAGATTAGAGAGTATTTTTGCCTTTCCTTCTTCACGGACTTGTATGTGCAAACCTCATTGCCCGCTTCAGGGCCAGAGTCCTTCCAGACATCGCAAGGTTGCCTCTGGTGTTTCATCAAGTTTCTTCTGAGTTGCAGAAGAAGAATGTGATGACAGCTATCTCTATATGTAATGGAGGAAGAAAATACCAGGCACTGCATAGTGCCCTTGATGGAATGAATGTCTCTCAATGCCCTTCATTTTTTTCTTCCACCCACAAACTTTGACCATTATACAATTGAGTGAGTTTATTAACTGTATTTAGAACCATCAAAGAGGGTAGCCAACTAAAGTGAAGCAGAAACTCGAGGATTGATCTAAACTTAATTTTTTTTTTTTTTTTTTTTGGAGACGGAGTTTCACTCTTGTTGCCTGGCTAGAGTACAGTGGTGCGATCTCGGCTTACCACAATGGCACAATCTCGGCTCACCGCAGCCTCCGCCTCCCAGGTTCAAATGATTCTCCTGCCTCAGCCTCCCAAGTAACTGAGATGACAGGCATGTGCCACCAGCCTGGCTAATTTTGTATTTTTAGTAGAGACAGGGTTTCTCCATGTTGGTCAGGCTGGTCTCGAACTCCCAACCTCAGGTGATCTGTACGCCCCGGCCTCCCAAAGTGCTGGGATTACAGGCGTGAGCCACCACACCTGGCTAAGCTCAGTATTTAACATGCTGTCTAACCTTGGACTAATTGGCCAACTACACACAATACTGGGATACTTTTTTCCTCTGGCTCAAAAATCCCTGACCTCTTTGAAGGTTGAAAAATGCTACATCAGAGGTAAGTAGAGGAGGTGAGGGGTAGTACCTGGGAAAGCATGTTTGCATGTGTGAATATAACTAAAAGGCTAAAATTAGTGACTTTAACCATTATATTGGAAGTAACTTGTAGTCACAGAATAGAAATAAACTTGATTTATGGGGGGTGAAAATAAGGCAGCTATTACATGAATTTCAAGTGGTGTTCACGTAACATTTTAAAAACATTTTAAAGCATCTTTCTCTGTATTGTTTAACATTTGAAATTAGGAAGAAATAAGCTATTGAACCATAGTTACTTTTGTTCAAATTATCTAGACTGGCAGTCTTGTTGCCTATTATAAGTATCTCAGTTTGTGTTATCTGCAGATGTAAAATATCTGAGTAGGGGGAAATCAAATGATTTATCTCTTCCTTTTGGCAGAATGGAGTTCCTGTCGGTTTCATATCTACCCCCTCAACTCCTCCCACCCACCAGAGGAAAAAGGAAAGACTGGAAAAGACTTTGCATATAATTTTCCATGAAACACTTGACATAGGAATAGAAGAATTAGAGAATGTTGAGTAGATTTTCGTGGACCATTTGAAAGGTTTGGTTGGGTTTGGCAAGTGCAGAAAGCAATCACAAAGGTATTACAGAGTGATTCTTATGCCCAGGGTGACCTTTAAGAACGGTGCCCTTTGCCATTCACAGCAAGTGGAGCTTTTGCCTGATGAACGCTTTAAACAGTCGGTGAAAAGAAAACTCCAGTGAGTAACATATTTGCTCTTCCTTAAACATGGGTTTGAAAAAGAGGGCCTCAACTCTTGAGGATAAGGATTCTTAAAATTACACTTTTTGTGCATAAAAGTGTAATTATGGCCAGGCACGGTGGCTCAGGCCTGTAATCGCAGCACTTTGGGAGGCTGAGGCCAGCCGCTCACCTGAGGTTGGAGTTCGAGACCAGCCTGACCAACGTGGAGAAACCCTGCCTCTATTAAAAAATACAAAATTAGCTGGGTGTGGTGGTGCATGCCTGTACTCCCAGCTCCTTGGGAGGCTGAGGCAGGAGAACCGCTTGAACCCGGGAGGCAGAGGTTGTCGTGAGCGGAAATCACGCCATTGCACTCCAGCCTGGGCAACAAGAGCGAATCTCATCTCAAAAAACAAAACGTATCATAAAAATGTGAATGCAAATGCATTACTATCAAAGGTTTTAAGTAGTTAGGGAAATTCTGCCGGGTGTGGTGGCTCACACCTATAATCCCAGCACTTTGGGAGGCCTAGGCGGGCGGATCAGGAGGTCAGGGGATCAAGGCCATCCTGGCGAACACGGTGAAACCCCGTCTCTACTAAAAATACAAAAAAATTAGCCGAGCGTGGTGGCGGGCGCCTGTAGTCCCAGCTTCTCGGGAGACTGAGGCAGGAGAATGGCGTGAACCCGGGAGGCAGCAGAGTTTGCAGTGAGCAAAGATCGCGCCACTGCACTCCAGCCTGGGCAATAGAGCAAGACTCCGTCTCAAAAAAAAATAATAATAATAATAATTAGGCTGAGCACAGTGGCTCACATCTGTAATCCCAGCACTTTGGGAGGCCGAGGTGGGTGGATCACGAGGTCAGGAGATTGAGGCCATCCTGGCTAACACGGTGAAACCCCATCTCTACTAAAAACAACAAATTAGCCAGCTGTGGTGGTGGGTGCCTGTAGTCCCAGCTACTTGGGAGGCCGAGGCAGGAGAATGGCGTGAACCCGAGAGGCGGAGCTCGCAGTGAGCCGAAATCGCAACACTGCACTCCAGCCTGGGTGACAGAGCAAGACTCCATCTCAAAAAAAAAAAAAAAAAAAAAATTAGAGATATTCTAAAATTAAAGTCTGCCACAATATTAATTGGATCATTTTAAATTAATATGTTTATGCGAGTGCCTTGATGTTCTGTAGGGGTTGGGATTTTTTTCGAGGTGTCTATACACAGGAAAATTAAGAGATCTATTTTACTTTAGGAAGCCAAATCTTGCTGGGCATGGTGACTCATGCCTGTAATCCCAACACTTTGGGAGGCCGAGGCAGGTGGATCACTTGAGGTCAGGAGTTTGAGACCAGCCTGGCCAACATCGCAAAACCCATCTCTACTAAAAATACAAAAAATTAGGCCTGGTGGCGCATACCTGTAATCCCAGCTACTCAAGAGGCTGAGGCAGGAGAATTGCTTGAACCCAGGAGGCAAAGGCTGAAGTGAGCCAAGATCACGCCACTGCACTCCAGCCTAGGTGACAGAGCGAGACTCTGTCTCAAAAATAATAATAATAATAAAATATAAAAATCTAAGGGTTTCCTGAGTTGTCAATTCTTATATTTTCATATTTTCTTATGTTTACATATGTATATATTCTTATATTTTTATGTTTTGTGACAACTTAGTGTTTGAAGACTAAGAAATTTGGGCCTTAACTGAGACTCAATTGTTAAATTGATAATACACAGTTGACCTCTTTATTGGAAACTTAAATTTACCTCCAAATGTGGGAGTTTTTTTTCCCTAATTTAGATTTACATTTGAAAACTTCTGGCATTTTTTTTGTGTTTTTTTTTTTTTTTTGAGACGGAGTCTTGCTCTGTCGCCCGGGCTGGAGTGCAGTGGCCAGATCTCTCAGCTCACTGCAAGCTCCGCCTCCTGGGTTCACGCCATTCTCCTGCCTCAGCCTCCCGAGTAGCTGGGACTACAGGCGCCCGCCACCTCGCCCGGCTAGTTTTTTGTATTTCTTAGTAGAGACGGGGTTTCACCATGTTAGCCAGGATGGTCTCGATCTCCTGACCTTGTGATCCGCCCGTCTCGGCCTCCCAAAGTGCTGGGATTACAGGCTTGAGCCACCGCGCCCGGCCCGTGGCATTTTTTTTAAAGAGCTATTAGGAAAGAGTGAAACCTAAACTATGGTGAGAATTTAAAGGACCTTGATTCAAAGAATCAATTAAGGAGGCTGTCCTCTTTGGTTTGCTGTTACTTAGTAATTTAGTGGAATTCAAGCAGATAATATTCAACTTCTTAAGTTCCCTGCTTACACAACTTGAAATTCTAAAGGAGTCTCTAAAATGAAAACATCCCACAGGAAGTGATGTAGCTAAATTATGATTATCCGTATTTTTAAAACAAATTACTTGTCTTTCAAATGTCTTTTTCGGTATGGGGTCAGAATCACATGTTCCTTTTGTTAAAAATGCAGGCTCTTAGGCGGGGCGTGGTGGCTCATTCCTGTAATCCCAGCATTTTGGGAAGCCAAGGGGGGGCGGGAATCACCTGAGGTCAGGAGTTCGAGACCAGCCTGATGAACAGGACAAAACCCCGTCTCTACTAACAGTACAAAAATTACCCGGGCGTGGTGGCAGGCGCCTGTAATCCCAACTACTCCTACTTAGGAGGCTGAGGCAGGAGAATGGCTTGAACCCAGGAGGCGGAGGTTGCAGTGAACTGAGATCAGCCACTGCACTCCAGCCTGGGCAACAGAGCAAGACTCTGTCTCAAATAAAAAAAGAAAACCAAACAAAAAAAAAAAAAAAACAGGCTTCCTTGAGCCCCACTCTGGACCACCAAATCAAGCCTGAGGGTTTGCTTGTTTTCCGACTCTTCCCCCACAACTCCCACACTCCTGTTGTAGGGGCTAAGAGGACAATCAGGCTTCAAAGTATGAACCACTCTCCTGGGCCCACACCTGCAGTGCCCTTCTTTCCTCCTCTTCCTGGGGAAAACTCCTAGAGCTTTTAGCAGATGGGTTCAGAAGTGACACAGGAAGCAGCCCTGGGAAGCCGGAACCACTTAGAGACCAACTGTTTAGGCAATATGCTGACCTCTGTTCCACCTCCCCCAAATGGATCTTCAGTTCAAATGGATGATAAACACCTTTCATTAAAAAGGCAAATTCTGGGATGGTTAAAGCACCATCAGTCATTTACACATCCATTTGTATTAAAAGGAAGTCCAGAGACTCACACTGACGCCTAGGGTAGATTAGCAGCTCTTTGTGATTTAAGTGAAAGGAAGGTCTGTAACTTTGGCCTAAGGAGTGCATTGGAAAAGTGCATAGGTTCCTGAGGAAATTCAGTTTTTAGAGCAAGCTCACCTCGGTAGATGAGAGTTGAGTGCTGATAGTGGTAAAATAACCAAAGCAAACTGCTCATTTCAACATTCCTTTCTCCTCACTTCCAACTTGCAGTGTTCCCAGCTTCCTGAACTCAAGCTAGTACAGCTAATGCTACAAGTTTTAGCTGCTTGATACATGAAAGTGATTTATAGTCAGGCCAAGAAACCCACCTACCAGATGTAGCTTTACTTTTAGAGATCATGTATGTATTTCAAGTTCCATGCAACTGACAAATGAACTTTTGGAGGCAACTTGTTGAAAAGTGGAAGTATTGAATTGTTCATGGTGACCAAGAGTCCATACATTAATGACCACTATAATTATGTTTCTTATGATATCAAAACTGACATGGTCCCCTAATACAGAATGCAGTTCATAATGTAGATTTGGGGAGTGCCAGTGTTCACCACTTGTGTTTTTGAAACATAGGTGGTATGAGGAAAACTATCTTCTGACTTTAAGCTACTGTTTTTTAAATGGTATGACAACTTTATGTTTATTTCTTTTGGTTAATCTGACCAGTCTCAGAGTTGCATGAAAATGATCTTCATCGTTTCCATTTCATAGCAACTCTTTTATGCCTTAAACATTTTTTTTTCTCTTCATACCATTCAAAAGAAGCTCAGATTTGTGGTGTGAGCCAACAAAAATCCTCCCTCAGGTGCTTCAATAACAGTAAGACAGGCTTCCTTGAGTATCCTAAATGAAAGCTTTGTTTTGTTGCACTTTTGAACAAATACGTGAAGAGAAAGATTTATGTAATGAAATTCCATGTTTTAAGAGTCTAAAGAGGATTGGATTTATGGTTCTTCCACCCCCATCCCCACCACTGAAACTAGAAAACTTCTTGCTTTGGCCCAGATCGCAAAAACCTTTGCTGCTCCCAAGTTCCCTGAACTGTTAGGATAAAATGGAATACTAAAGAGTACCTTAAACTCAGAAGGCATGATTTGCTAACTGGCAACCTAAACCAAATGGCAGCTCACACCACTAGCTGATTTTATTCAGAAGATAGGGCTAAAGGAGAAACTTTTCCCACTAAATTTCAGTACAGTTATTACTTTCAAGAATACACCCTGTTTTCTTCAGGCTCTGAGCTTGTCTGCTAAAATAATTAGCTGTGAGGCAGACGGGGAAAGAATTGCATCTGCAAAAGGCAGGAAGACAAGGTCAGGAGAAGAGGAGGCAGCTTGACTCACAGCTGCCCACCCTGCAGAGGAGCAGAGCTTGCCAAGAATATCCACACTGATTTATGGAGAAAAAATCAGGAAACCATTCACCCCAGATAGCTTGGATTTGTGACAATATCAGCGTAAACTATTTCCATTTAGACTGAGAATTCCGAGTCTCTATGGTGCTTCATCTTTTCCCGCCTTCACCCCTTCTTCTAGCATTTCTAGCAACACTGGGGCCAGTGATTCTCAAACTTTGGGGTGCCTGAGACTCTCTTGAGCTAACGACAATGTAGATACCTGGCCCCACTTCCAGAAATTGAGGTGACACTCTTAGGAAGGGGTCTTTTGCACTTAGAAAAACATGAATCAGAAACCAGGGAAATTTTGTAAGAATTAAGCTACAGACTAAATGATAGTAATAAAAACCTTGGTATGTTTGTCCAGAAGGTTTCACTTAATTGGGAGTTTCCTAAGAGAATGAAGGCGAAGGCTTTTCCGCCTGGGGACTCTTAGGACTCTTCGGGCTTACTCCGCAGAGTCTCACTGTGTACCTTGTGAAAACTGGCCTTCTTCATTCTTGTGCCTAATCTTGCTCACAAAGGAACATGCTACCAGTCTCATCTGCTTCCAAAGGGCTTTGTTTCAGATCCCTTTTGGAAAAGGAGTGCATTTTTCTGCCTTGGTTTACTGCCTTTGGAGAACAAGAATGCATCTCAAACGTGTTTATTGAACTTTTCAAGTTCCTTGACTTTCTGCAGGCAGAGCCAGCCATGGTCTTCAGACTCTACGTTAATTAAGAGAGCTACATAGGAAGCAATGACAACAACAACGAGGACACAAGAAAGCAGTAATGGTCACCATTTATGAGTGTCTGTGAAGTGCCAGGCACTGTACCTTAAGCATTTGCCAGCATTCTCACTTAACGCAAATAGGAATTATCAGCACTTTATAGATGAGGAGACTGAGACATAAGAGGTAAAGTAACAAGAACAAGGACTCAGAGCTAAGAAGTTGTAGAGCCAGAGTGGAGCTCAAGCATCTTCCTGGCTATACAACCCTTGCTTCTCCAACACCCATTGATGGCTCTGTGTGGTGGTCATCGAGCCCTGCCCTACTTCAAAGCCTTGATCAGTTTAGGAGGCTGTCTTGACCCTGCCCCTCATCACGGGCCTTGGGAAAAGCACTTGTCCTTTGTGTGCCTTAATTTAACTCAGTGAGTCAAGTGCCCCAAGCCTGGAGTGGCTGGTGCCCCAAGTGCCATTTGAAAAGTGCTTTGATATGAAGTGTCCACAAGGGCTTGCTCTTCTGTTTATAGCAAACCATTTCCATGAAGAAACAAGTGGAAGCTCTGGGAGTGAACGAGTGAAAGGAATGTTGGCCACAGGCATTTGGATCTAGAGGAGCTTGTTGCGCTTTTAGGATTGATCAACTGAGTCTTTATTCCCCTTGGTAGGTTTAATTTTTGACCAGCAGGTGTACACTCTGGTCCAAGGCCCTGGATTTGGCTCAGAGCTTCACATATGAGTCCATGGAGTTTGTAAACTCTCCACTTGCAAGAGAAAAGCAAGAAATGGAAAGAATGACAGTTACTAAGGTTAGCAGTGGCCCCTGGAATCCAAGTGGCCCTTGAGAAGAACACTTGGGGAGGGGAAGCATTTGAATCACCTAAATTTCCTAAGAACTTGCCCTGTGTTTTGGGAACCCTCTGAGAATGGCGACTACATGAGCTAGCTCTCAGACCAGCTGTCTTCAGAGGGGACCACCTAACGGGAGGCCGACTGTAGAGGCTAAAACATGCAAGTTACCGCCTGAGGGAGGTAACAACGCTTCCATGCAGAACAGCTGTGTGTTACTTTAAAAGCAGCTAATTTCACTATCTGAATTCAAGGATGTTTCCCAGATCTCCATGCTGTGAATAGCAGTGCTGTTTGAGATGGCCATTATTGCTTACATCCTCCTCAAGCCGGGAGCAGAGGGAGGAGCCTGGATCTGGGTCTCCTGTCTCACTGCGGCAAGAGGACATGATTAGTGGTTAGCCTATCTCTAAAAGCCCTGGGGAGCAGAGTGTAGGAAGGAAGGAAGGAAGTTGTGTAGGATAAACAAAACAAAGCAAAACCCCAAAAAGCCGCAAGAAAGTACTTCAGATGTGCAAGAATCTGTAATTCACATACTCATGGGATAGTTGAGGGTTAGGACCTGGATTAAATGTTTTCACATGGAATGGGAATACCAAGAACAAAGCAACTGAAGAGTGGGGTGACTGGCTTGGTTTTAAAGAGTCCTGGAAACAGAGTCCTCTTATTGTTTCTGGATGTTTAGACACATCAAGGTCGACATATAAATTGTTTTAAAATATATCTGTTCTTCTCAATTTCACATGAAAAAAAAAAAGGAAAATTATATCTAGCAAGTTTTACTATAAGATCATTGCTAATTTGCCTTTAGTTTCCCATGACAAGATTCAGTAGTTTGATAATCTTGTGGAAAATAATTCACTTTTTAAGAAAATGTGGTTTCAAAGAAGTGAATATACTGATAACTATGAAAGCCTCTCGAGTAAGGCAATATTTTAGAGTAACTGGACTGCTTGCTGCATGGCAACCTTCACAATTCAATGAGTTTTTTGTTCGTTTGTTTTTGTTTGTTTTTTGAGACAAAGTCTCGCTCTGTAACCCAGGCTGGAGTACAGTCACGTGATCTCGGCTCACCGCAACCTCCGCCTCCCGGGTTCAAGCGATTCTCCTGCCTCAGCCTCCTGAGTAGCTGGGATTACAAGCGTGCACCACTGCACCCAGCGATTTTTTTTTTTTTTTTTTTAATTTTTAGTAGAGACGGGGTTTCACCATGTTGGCCAGGCTGGTCTTGAACTCCTGACCTCAGGTGATCTGCCTGCCTTGGCCTCCCAAAGTGCTGGGATTACAGACGTGAGCCACCTTGCCTGGGCGCAATTCAATGTTTTTAAAATAAAAAAGATTTGTCAGGGCTTATCAAACCTCAAAGATAGTTTTGTTTTTGTTTTTTTTTTCAATATCTTAATATTCATTTAGATGGAACCAAACAAATACCTTTAAAAAGTAGGAGTGGCGGGCATTTTGGTAGGCTGCTAAATTATCTCAACATCAAGTGCACCAAGGATTACTAAGCCGAACTGTATGCCGTAGTTGGAAGTGTTAGCCTTGTGCAGCTCTTCTTGTGAGGGGCTTGGGGGCTAGCTCCTGTGGGAGCCAAGGAATTTTTTGCAGGTTTTGTTCATGTATATGTGTTAAATGAGTTTGGAGAAGATCTGTCAGGTTTAACTTGGCAATGAATTTTTAAAAAATCAGTTCATGACAGTGTTACAGTTTGCACAAAATAAGCACATTTGTAATTTCGTATGTATTAAATTGACTTCGTAGGAGACAAATATTTTTTTCCTCACTGGATAACATTATTTTGTCTTGTGTTAGTTACAGCCATTTGACCATAAAGTTTACCTGTAAGGGAGCTCACGTTCCAGTCTCAAGTTAGAGAACTGTAAGGGCACTGGAGTACGGTTCCCTCCTTCCCTTTTTAAAGTAGCCCTCGACTGGGCGCGGTGGCTCACGTCTGTAATCCCAGCACTTTGGGAGGCAAGGCAGGCGGATCACCTGAGGTCTGGAGTTTGAGACCAGCCTGACCAACATGGAGAAACCCCGTCTCTACTAAAAATACAAAATTAGCCTGGCGTAGTGGCGGGAGCCTGTAATCCCAGCTACTTGGGAGGCTGAGGCAGGAGAATTGCTTGAACCAGGGAGGCAGAGGTTGCAGTGAGCCGAGATCATGCCACTGCACTCCAGCCTGGGCAACAGAGTGAGACTCTGTCTAGAAAAACAAAAAAAAGAAGTGACATTTAAAAATTGCTTGTATGGGCCGGGCGCGGTGGCTCAAGCCTGTAATCCTAGCACTTTGGGAGGCCGAGACGGGCGGATCACGAGGTCAGGAGATCGAGACCATCCTGGCTAATACGGTGAAACCCCGTCTCTACTAAAAAATACAAAAAACTAGCCGGGCGAGGTGGCGAGCGCCTGTAGTCCCCGCTACTCGGGAGGCTGAGCCAGGAGAATGGCCTAAACCCGGGAGGCGGAGCTTGCAGTGAGCAGAGATCCAGCCACTGCACTCCAGCCTGGGTGACAGAGCGAGACTCCGTCTCAAAAAAAAAAAAAAAAAAAATTGCTTGTATTTGGCCAGCCAGGTGTGACGTCTCACGCCTGTAATCCCAGTGCTTTGGGAGGCCAAGGCTGGTGAATCACCTGAGGTCAGAAGTTTGAGACCAGCCTGGCCAACATGATGAAACCCTGTCTCTACTAAAAATACAAAAAATCAGCCAGGCATGGTGGTGCACACCTGTAGTCCCAGCTACTTGGGAGGCTGAGGAAGGGGAATCACTTGAACCTGGGAGGCGGAGGCTTTACAGAACTGAGGTTATACCACTGCACTCCAGCCTGGGCAATAAGAGCAAAACTCTGTCTCAAAAAAAAAATCACTTGTATTTGCATGAAAATCACTGAGTTTCCAATTTTAAGTGTTCTTCAGAGTTCTAACATGCATCAGAACACAGAGTGCTATGATATTTCCCCAAGAGTATTCTGCAAGTCGCAGCTAGATGCCCTACATCCCAAGTGTGTTTTGTGGTTTACAGAGTTAGGGAAATACTGCATAAACGTTCCCTGCAGCATATTGAAGTCTCAGAGATGTCCTACAGGAAGAACACGCAGCCGACTTGATTCAGCGCAAGGGATGTCTTTCTGTTTCTTCTCTCTCTCTCTCTCTTTCTCTCTCTCTCACTCTCTGTCTCTGTGTGTGTGTGTTTCCTTTCTCTCTCTCTCTCCCCCTCCTTCACTCCGTCTGTATCCCTCCCTCTTCCTCTCTGTCCCTCTTTCTGTTTTCCTTTCTCTTTCTTCCCCAACTCTTTCTCCCTCCCTCTCCCTCTCCACTTTTTTACCTCCCCTCCTCCTCCCACTCCTCTCTCTCTTCCCCTCTTCCTCACAGCCTCCCTCTGTGGCCCACCACCTGTTAGTACTATGCAAAGCACATTCTGGGAAATCCTGGTCCTAGCCAGTAGGACAGCTGTAGTAGCTATGGTGAAATTTCACATTTCTGGGCCCTGTTTCCTCCTTTGTCAACAACAGGTTTCCAGGTGCTAGGAATTGTCATCACTCACACTCCCTTCCTCAAGGGTTCGCTTTAGAACTAAGATTCGAGGATTAGAGATGTTTTCAATATACGGAATAAGCTGTAGAATGTCAAACAACAGCAGATAGGAGGAGAGAGAAGACTATAACTGACAAATACATTAGACTAATGACTGCAAAGAAAACCTAGAAACTGGGAGGTTATTAGTGGACATTGGCCATGACTTGTGGCCACCAACCATCATTTGAATTCTCTTACCATGATTAGGGATTTTTCTACATTACAAATCTCGCTTCCCTGAGGCAGAAGTCAGCAACTCACCCTTCTAGCTTTTCTTGTAGCAAAGATCTGCCCATTAGACACTCCCACTCCAGAAGCAGGTACCCAGAGGAATTGTTTCCTAGCCAGGGGTCACCACAGGCCTGAGGTTTTGAAGCAGAGCTGGGCAAGGCGGCTGGTATTCAGTGCCCAGTGTCAGAGGTGTGAGTGGCAGAGACGATGTCCAGGAGGGGAGGTGGCAAGAGTCACTGCTGAAGGCCCACAGCATGGTTGGGCCTTGGTCCTGACTGGATGTCCTCCAACTGGACTCTGCGGCCCTCCTGGAGATTCTGCGAACTCCTACATATTCTTTCCTAGTTTATTTCTGTCTAAATCATCCAGGGCAGGGTCGGCTTTGTTGCTTGCAGCTAAGACTCTGACTAATATAGGTAAATGCGGACAATATCTGGCTGGGATGCAATTCTGTCTTAAGGAAGCCAGTGCTTGGCAATGAAAGACACTGGATAGTTCCAAAACATTTAGTTCAGCAATATAGAATGTGTTTATTCTCTCACATGTCCAAGGTAAGAGCTCTATATGCACACGTAGCAGGGGCTCAATATTTTATCAAATTCAAGTCAGCTTTCTCAAAAGAGAGGTGCCATTCATTTGTTCAGTCCCTTCATCCAGTGAAATGAGATTCTGACTTAAGATTTCCTTTGGAGCAGAAGGTGAAAAGAGCAGACAGTGAGCTCAGCTATATCCTGCCAAGTTTGTTTTTGCACCCTATGAATATGGTAGGATTAATGAAATCCCAAATAAACTTCCAGGAAAGATGAAAGAATTTATAAATGATAATGATGTAAAGTAAATTCACACTAGGGTTTTCCCCTTTCTGATAGGAGCTGAGGGTGGGGGAAAGGAGGGGGCTGGTAAAGGATCAGGATTTTATTCATGCCTTCTCTGAAATAAAGCAGAAATGTTAGACACCAAGAAAGCCACTCTGAAAAGTATTTTCCTTGATCTCAGGAGACCGTGGAATTATTTATTTAATCAATCAACAAGTCCAAGATGAAGGTGCCAGAAAAATAAAAAAAAATATACTGCAGGGAAAAGGCCAAAAAATAAAAAAAGTAATAATTAATAGGCTGGGCACAGTGGCTCAAACCTGTAATCCCAGCATTTTGGGAGGCCGAAGCAGGTGGATCACGTGAGTCCAGGAGTTTGAGACCAGTCTGGCCAACATGGTGAAGCCCCATCTATACTAAAAATACAAAAATTAGCCGGGTGTGGTGTGCACCTGTAATCCCAGCTACTAGGGAGGCTGAGGCATGAGAATCACTTGAACCTGGGAGGTGGAGGCTGCAGTGAGCCGAGATCGTGACACTGCACTCCAGCCAGATTGACAGAGCGAGACTCAGTCAAAATTAATTAATTAATTAATTAAAAATTAAATAATCAACAAATATTTTAAATCCATTACCTGATATGGGCTTGGCTATCTGAGGGTTGCTGTAAAAAAATATTGAAGCAATATTTAATTTTTCTGAACCATTTGAGAGTAGCTTGAGACATCATGCCCTGTTACCTCTTAATACCTCAGTGTATATTTCCTAAGAACAAGGATATTCACTTACATAGCCACAGTTACCAACTTTGGCAAACTTAACATGGATGCAATTTTTTATGTTCTACACTCCATATTCCACTTTTGTAAATTGTCCCATTAGGGCCTCAAAGCAGTTTCCCTGTCCTTTGCAGAATCAAATCCGGCATCACATACATTTAGGTATATTCCTTTTGTTTTTGTCACTCTGGAACACTTCCTCAACCTTTCTTTGTCTTTTATAACAGTGAAATGTTTGAAGAAGAGAAGCCAATTATCTCATAGCACAATTTGGGTTCCTCTGATGTTTTCTTGTGATTAGGTTCAGGTTAGGTAGCTCTGGCCAGAAAACTGGATGGTGATGTTGAGCAATGTCCATCTGTTAATGCTCATTTCAGTCACCTGGTCAAGTGTGGTCACATTTCTTCATTGCCAAGTTACCATATTTTCCTCCTTGCAATTCATAAGCAAGCTGTGGGGTGATGTACTCTTGTTTTTTATTTGTTTGTTTGCTTGTTTTGTTTTGAGATGGAGTCCTGCCCTGTCACTCAGGCTGGAGTGTAGTGGCACCATCTCGGCTCACTGCAATCTCTGACTCCCTGATTCAAGAGATTCTCCTGCCTCAGCCTCCTGAGTGGCTGGGATTACAGCTGTGCACAAACACGCCCAGCTAATTTTTGTATTTTTAGTAGAGATGGAGTTTCACCATGTTGGCCAGGCTGGTCTCGAACTCTTGGCCTCAGGCAATCCACCTGCCTCGGCCTCCCAAAGTGACGGGATTACAGGCGTGAGCCACCGTACCCAGCCATATACTCTTGTCTTTTAAGGGACTGGGACATACCATATTAATGGAGGCTACAGAGGGCTGTAGTGAGAACCAGCTCAAACAGTCCTCACTCAGTCATTCTCTAGCCGTGTGACCTGGACGAATTCTCTAACTTCTCAGAGCCACTGTTCCTTTTCTGTGAAATGGGATAATAATATTTCCTCCCATTGTTGGAAACATAAGTAAACATATAAGATACTTGGCTCAGAGGAGACATACTACAATGCGAGTGTGCTTCTCATTCGCCTCTGCTTTTTTTTTTTTTTTTTTTTTTTTTTTTTGAGATGGAGTCTCACTCTGTTGCCCAGGCTGGAGTGCAGTGGCATGATCTCGGCTCACTGCAACTTCTGCCTCCTCAGTTTAAGTGATTCTTCTGCCTCAGCCTCCTGAGTAGCTGGGATTACAGGCACCCGTCACCATGCCTGGCTAATTTTGGTATTTTTAGTAGAGACTGAGTTTCACCATGTTGGCCAGGCTGGTCTCTAATCTCAAGTGATACACCTGCCTTTGCCTCCTAAAGCGCTGGGATTAGAGGTGTGAGCCACCGATTCGGGTCTTCTCTTCTGCTTTTTAAAGTTACTTTAACTTTGTGCTTTTCTAAAATAGAGATGGGGTCTTGCTACATTGCCCAGGCTGGAGTGCAATGGCTAGTCACAGGTGCCACCATAGTTCACAGCAGCCCTGAATTCCTGGGCTCAGGCAATCCTCCTGCCTCAGCCTCTCAAGTTGTTGGCACTCAGGTAGCACCACTGCACCCAAACTTGGTACTTTTAAAGTTACTTTAAAGTCCAAAGTCAAGGACAGTGGTTTGTTGATCTCTTACTATTGTTTCTAGTGCTATGAATGGACATCAAGGATAAGCGAATCATACAATGCGACCTATGGCAAGAGGTATGAGAAACCAGATATGCAACAGATGGCCTCTTTGGAAATGGCAGGAGCAGGGGCTAGAGGCAGCAACAAAAGCGTCATCTTGAAAGGCGTCTTCATGCGCAGCTTGAGTCAGCTGTGAGGAAAATAGCCAAGGAGACACAGACTATGAGACTGCCCGTGCCCTAGGGTTCTCTGCAAAATCAAGGTCTCAGGGTTTCACCCCATTCCCTGACCAAAAGCCAGGAATGTGAGGCTGAATCTGCCCTACTGCCGATTCACCGTGTGTCTCTGGGAAAACCACCCATCTTCTCTAAGTCTCCATTTTCTTATCTGCAAAATGAGGGGTTTTGACCAGATCTGTAGTTCTCAATCTGGGCTATGCATTAGAATCATTAGGGAAATTTTTTGAAAAATTCTAATTCCTGGACCCATCCCCAGACCACTTGAATCAGAACCCAGATTTCAGAATTTTTCGAAAATTCCCCCAGAGGATTCTGCTCTTAACCGAATGTGAGAACCACAGACCTAAATAATCTTAAATAGCCTTCCTAGATTTAAGTTTCTATGAATCCATGAATGGGATATTCTGAGGAACTGAGTTTTCTGATGAACTTAGAATTCACCACCAGAAATTCCTTTTTGTTTCTATTCCTATTTTTGAAAACTCTTCTAAAGTGAAAAAGTTTAAAAAATCTTGAAGGTCCTTCCTACCTTAAAGTTTCTATGACTACATGAGAAGGATATTTGGAGGAGCTAAGTTTTCTGGTGAATTTAGTACTTACTAGTTTAGCACCAAAAATTCCTTTTCATTTTTATTTCTATTTTTGAAATCTTTCCTAATGTGTAAAATTCCAACCTCCTGTCTAGGGAAGCAGGGACAATAAATTCATAACACGGAGGCCACCACATGCTCTCTTCCCTTGACAGGGCAGACATTACTAATTGATGAAGACACTGACCCTCCAACTTGCCATAAAAATCCATCTCACCTCTAGGCAGCCATAACCAATCAGTCAAAGCTGACACTTGAAATGAAACTGATTTGCCATTTTGGGTTTGGTGAATTTAGCTCAGTATTTCTTTCATAATGGGGCCTCAAAGGCAAGATTCCAAACAACCCTTCCTCCACTCCATCCTCTCCAAATACACCGGGCTGTAGGACAGGTGGTGTGGGGGCTGTGCTGAATGTATACTGAGTTCAGATAAACTTTGGGTATAAATAAAATTTTTATAAAATATGTTTTGCTGCCATTTACGTCTTTTACTTAAATTTAATACAAAGAAGCCAGTTCTAGGGAAGCAATATGGCAAGTAGAGTAGGAGCCCGGGTTCAAATCCTGACTCGGCCGCTCACTAGTTGGCACATTTTGGACAACTTCCCTAAATTCTCCTCTCTGTGCCTCAGTCTTCTCATCTATAAAATGGGGGCTAATAATAGTAGGGTTATTGTGAGGTTTGAATGAAATAATAGACCCAACACCCAGGATCTGACACACAGGGAACTCAACAAACCTTACCTATTTTCCTTGCTAATATCATACATTGAGGGCTTCATTAAGTGATTTATGGCAAATCAAAATTGCATAGAAGTTAGAAGTAGTAGAAATAATAGTAGCGGAGATAATAGAAATAGCTATATTGTGCCCCATTTGCCAGCCCTTGGGAGGGAACGAGCCTGCATCCACTCCAAGTGTCTGTATCCACCCAAAGTGAGCGCCTTGACAATGTGGTCTTGGGGGAAGCCTCCACATCTGGGGTGTGGTCATGTAAGCTTGAAGCACTTAGCAAGAGCTGTGGTGGCCCAAAGGGGGTGTTTTGAAAATTGTCATGTGTGCTTTTTTTGTTGACTCTGCCATTGGCATTTAGGAATGGGGAGGAAGCTAGATGTCCTGCAATGTGTCCCAGACAACGAAGAACTGTCTCATGTCCCACGTGACTTTCAAATGTTCCCCTAGCCTAGACTCACTACAAATGTAAATCAGCAATACTTAGAACACAATGATCCTGAAAATAACTTTAAAGAAGTTACTTGAAAAGGCCAGTAATTTAGAAGATCATTCCATAGATTTTTTTTTTTTTTTTTGAGATGGACTTTCACTCTGTCACTCAGGCTGGAGTGCAGTGGCGTGATCCCAGTTCATTTCAACCTCTGCCTCCCAGGTTCAAACAATTCTCCTGCCTCAGCCTCCCTAGTAGCTAGGATTACATACAGGTGTGCACCACCACACCCAGTAATTTTATATTTTTAGTAGAGACGAGGGTTCACCATGTTGGCCAGGCTGGTCTCGAACTTCTGACCTCAAGTGATCCATCCCCCCACTCAGCCTCCCAAAGTGCTGGGATTACAGGCGTGGGCCACTGCACCTGGCCTATAGAGAAAAACTTAAATGGAAGAAACATCTTGTCTCGAAATGATTAACTTACTCATGTTGTCCTGGTTGCCTGCTCTATCTATTGAGCATTTCTAATTACAAATTTTACTGAAAAGAGTTTCAATACAGTAGGGAGTTTACTGTACAATGAAACCAAATGAAAATAAGAAACAGATTTGAGATTTATTTAAACAAATTTTGAGCCAAATATAAAAGAGCAAACTCATGAAATGCAAGGATCTCATAGGTTGTTTTTTTTTTTTTTTTTTAATTTGAGACAAGGTTTCACTCTGTTGCCCAGGCTGGAGTGCAGTGGCACAATTTTGTCTCACTGCAACCTCCACCTCCTGGGCTCAAGCAATTCTCCTGCCTCAGTCTCCTGAGTAGCCGGGATTAACAGGTTCATGCCACTGTGTCCGGTTAATTTTTTGTGTGTGTGGAAATGGGGCTTTGCCATGTTAGCCAGGCTGGTCTCAAACTCCTGAGCTGTGGTGACCCACCCACCTTGGCTTCTCCCCAAGTGCTAGGATTACAGGCGTGAACCACTGCGCCTGGCCTAAGAAGTTTTGACACAAGCATGCAATGTGAAATAAGCACGTCATGAAGAATGGGGTATCCATCCCTTCAAGCAATCATTCTTTGAGTTACAAACAATCCAGTTACACTCTTTATTTTAAAATGTACAATTAATTTATTATTGACTGTGGGCTGGGCATGGTGGCTCACGCCTGTAATCCCAACATTTTGGGAGGCCAAGGTGGTGGATCACTTGAGGTCAGGAGTTCGAGACCAGCCTGGCCAACATGGTAAAACCCTGTCTCTACTAAAAATACAAAAATCACCTGGGTGTGGTGGTGCACGCTTGTAGTCATAGCTACTAGGGAAGCTGAGGTAGGAGAATCGCTTGAACGCTTGAATCAGGAGGCAGAACTCTAGCCTGGGCAACAGAGCGAGATTCTGTCTCAAAAAAAAAAAAAAAAGAAATAAAATTAATATTGACTATGATGTGGCCTCTTTCAAATCCGTCCTCATCGTCCTTTGTTTCTCATAGGATACGGCCCCCAGGTTATTTTAAGTGCTAGAGACTCTTTCCAAAACATACCCTTATCCCAGGCCAAAAAACGAGGAACCACACTGATGCTGTATTTTGCAAATAACCCCAGCTCATTTATGACTTTGAGTCTGTAGCTTGTTTTAGTATATTATAGGTTGAGTATCCCTTATCTGAAATGCCTGGGATGAGAAATGTTTCAGAGTTTCTGAATTTTGGGATATTTGCACGTATATAATAAGATATTTTGGGGAATGGGACCCAAGTCTAAACAGAAAATTTATTTATGTTTAACATACACCTTATACAGATAGCCTGAAGTTAATTTTATATAACATTTTACATAATTTTGTGCATGAAAAATAACATTTTGACTGTGTTTTGCCTGTGACCCATCACATGAGGTCAGGTGTGGAATTTCCCAGGGTGGCATCATGTCAGCACTCAAAAATATTCAGATTTTGGAGCATTTTGGGTTTTGGATTTTCAGACTAGGGATGCTCAACCTGTATTTCTATTTTAAATAAGGTTATTTTGTTCTTTCTTTTATATACAGATAAGTGTTCTCTGTTATTACTTGGCCTAACACTAATTTTTGGTTTTTATTCTAACGTCCATTCATACCTCTGCTCTTTTTTTTTTTTTTTTTTTTTTTTTGAGACAGAGTCTCACTCTGTCGCCCAGGCTGGAGTGTAGTGGCGCGATCTCGGCTCACTGCAACCTCCACCTCCCGGGTTCAAGCGACTCTCCTGCCTCAGCTTCCCAAGTAGCTGGGACTATAGGCATGTACCACCACGCCCGGCTAATTTTTTTTGTACTTTTAGTAGAGATGGGGTTTCACTGTGTTAGCCAGGATGGTCTCAATCTCCTGACTTTGTGATCTGCCTGCCTTGGCCTCCCAAAGAGCTGGGATGACAGTCATGAGACACTGCTCCCAGCCTTTTGTTTTGTTTTGTTTTTTGAGACAGAGTCTTGCTTGTTGCCCAAGCTGGAGTGCAGCGGTGCGATCTCGGCTCACTGCAACCTCTGCCTCCTGGGTTCAAACGATTCTCCTGCCTCAGCCTCCCAAGTAGCTGAGATTACAGGCGTGCACCACTATGTCTGGCTAATTTTTGTATTTTTAGTAGAGATGGGGTTTCACTGTGTTGGCCAGGCTGGTCTCGAACTCCTGACCTCTGGTGATCCACCTGCCTTGGCCTCCCAAAGTACTGGGATTACAGGCGTGAATCACCACGCCCGGCCTGTTCTTTTATTTTTTTATTCTTCTTGTACAAATAGCTTCTGATCTTCTTATTTCCCTTAAATCCAAACCCATTCATTATCATTAGGTGCAGGCCTCTGGTGGCTTCATTGTGTCCTGCTGTTCAGCCATGCCTGAGCATTTATATTTTAAAGTACACGTTATTTTATTATTTGTTATCTTTTTCTATCTCTCCTTTAGGTTAAAGAAGTGATTCTCAGCTGTGGGTATTTTGTCCCACCTCGCCCTGGGACACTCACTTTTGGTTGCCAGAACTGGGGGTGAGGTGCTTCTTGCATCTAATGGGGAGAGGCCTGGGGTGCTGCTGAATGTCCCACAATGCACAGGACAGCCCCCTCACAAGAGTAAAGGGGCCCAAAATGTCAGTAGTGTTGAGGTTGAGAAACCCTGTGTTAGGGTTAGGGTATTACACCAAATTTTAAAAATGTGTGGCCCAGCACGGTGGCTCACCCCTGTAACCCCAGCACTTTGGGAGGCTGAGGCACGTGGATTACCTGAAGTTGGGAGTTCGAGACCAGCCTGACCAACATGGAGAAACCCCATCTCTACTAAAAATACAAAATTAGCTGGGCGTGGTGGCGGTGGCGCATCCCTGTAATCCCAGCTACTCAGGAGGCTGAGGAACTAGAATTGCTTGAACCCAGGAGGCGGAGGTTGCGGTGAGCCGAGATCGCCCCATTGCACTCCAGCCTGGACAGCAAGATCGAAACTCCGTCTCGAAAAAAAAAAAGTGTATAGAGAGGTGATGTAGTCCATGAATTTCATTTGGGATGTTAAAGGGAGTTTACAAAATATTTATTATAAAAAGTTATAAACCACGGGCATAAATCAAAATAAGAAGTAGTCTGGGTAAACTTTGGATTCCTCACTTTCACCACAGCCCTTGAACTCATGTAAAGAGAAAATAACGTTGGAAAAGTGTTCTGTCCCTTCATTTCACATGAAAGCCGGAGGTCAAATGTGAAACTCTGGTGTTTCTGAAGTACAGAGTGTCCATCTTTCCAGCTGTATTTCTCCAGTGTCTTCCACCAAGCGGCCTCATTTCAGGTAATGTTTGCTCTCTCCTCCCAGTCTGATGGTGACTGATTAGGGAACACCCACGGGAGTCTAAATTGCTCACAGGATTTGGTAGAAACCACTCCGGTTTCAGTCACCACCCAGCCCTGGGTCTTTATCACAATTCCTATCCTAGAGGAACACAGCTGCACGAAGGCACCAAGGACTTCCTCCTCATGCCACAAACATCCTGAGAAGAATGTCTCAGAATTATTTCAAGGTGTGGCACTTAGTGTTGCCAGCACGTGGGAGAAGCGAGTTTGTATACCGTACCATTGAGCACACATGCCTTCTCAAGATGCATGAGGAGGACTTCATTACAAGTGGCGTTAAACAAATGGAATGGAAAATTCCAGAGATTGCAAAACAAAACAGGGGTAAGCAGAGATACTCTCTTGTTGCAGTATTTGGACCCAGGTTCCACCACTTACCATGCTCTGTGGCTTTGGACAGAACCTTATCCTCTCTGTGCCTAGATGGATGTCCCGTTCAGTGCAAAGGGGATCATGACGTATGAAGTGACTAGCAGGTGTCGGCGCACAAGTTGTGCTGCTAGTTTCTTTGGGTTAATAAATCCACTTGAGGCTATACTGTATCTCAGTAGGATGGGCCCCGCCCATGTCAGACCCGGAGCATGCTTTTCATGAGTTACTTATGGCAGCTCGGTTAGCACTGGGGAAGGCTCCAGGCCTTAAATCAGTCAGCCATGTATTTTGAGCTACCTGGGGGCTACTCAATTAGGGACTGGCTTTGGACCTTCAAACCACTTTAAGAGATGGTAATTATTAGCACTTGCCATGTGCAGGTCGTCTATGCATCTCATTTTATTCTCATGAGATTCCAAAATAGAGTGCCACTGCCCTGCTAATGCGCGAGGAAAGTGGGGCCCAGAGCAGCGAAGCCACTGCCCAGGCTCACAGCGGCAAGGAGCGAAGGAGCCAGGGCAGGACTGAGCCCAGGCACGGCCTCTGAACCTGGTCAGGGCTTTATCCCTTCCTTCTGGAGAAATCGCTGCCAAAGCCTGCTCACACACCTCCTGGGCAGGGGAGGCGAGGTAAAGCCAGTCGGTCTTTCTCCGAGACTTCCAACTCACCGGACCTGGAGCTCGTCCCGCTCTCAGCCCAGCGCTGAGTCCCCAGGCCTTGGCTGCCGGCTACCACATCTGCTTGGCGAAGAAATGGGTGGGGCCCAAAGAGCAGATTTATGTAGTCCCCAGCGCCTTGGGCTCCATCCCAGCCGCACAGAATTGGACGGATGACAAGGATAAATGTGTTTGGCTCCAGGCTCAGTCACTGAGGATTTATTTAGCACCTGCAATAATACAAAAATCACTGTGCTGCAGCGTGCCAGGCACCGCATGCGCATGCAGGGAAACGGGAGTCGGTAGAGGGGAAGACCCTCGCCGCCTGCTCTCTAGCTGCTTTCAATCTAGCTGTGGGAAAGAGATGAATCCCGCAGCATCTCAGAGGAGGAGGGAGGTGGGATGTCTTTGAGATGAGGAGCCTGAGAGGTTAAGTACTTTGAGGTCACACAGCTAGTGAAGAACCAAACAAGAGCTGCCGATTTATTGACACTTAGCATGAGTTTTTGTTGTTGTTGCAAGCATAAGTGAAAAAATAAAATTTAAAAGCACAGCTAAGCAACGCAGGGGAAAAAAAATCACCCCAAATCCCACCACCCAGAGTTAGCCACCGACACCCTCACCTCCATGCGTTTTCTTTCCTTGTGCAGATAAGCATGAACATGTCTACAGTGCGCACGTCCTTATTTTACCAAGCTCGATACTGCACAGTATACCGCTCAGGAACCTGCTTATCTCCTTTCAGATGCAGATCACCTAGTTTTTTCTTTTTTCTTTTTTAGAGACAGGGTTCTTGCTATAGTGCCCAGGCTGGTTTTGAACTCCTAGGCTGAAGCAGTGCTCCCACCTCAGCCTCCCAAAGTGTGGGATTACAGGCAATAGCCACCAGCCCACCCTGCATCAGCTATTTAAATGGCTCCCCACTGCCGCTGTGGAGTTCAGCAGGGGCTGCCCGTCAGGCAGGGAGAAGGAGGCCTTTCCAGGATGATTCTCTACCCTGGAGGCAGCGTTGGGCTCCTGGAAGGAGGAAAACCTCCAAGCCAGGCCTCAGGAGGTAGGTGGGAGGATGGGCGGGCTGCAAGCACATCCAGAGGGAAAGGCTGGGCCTGGTGAGACAAGTGTTGGGGGCTGGAGCAGAGACTGAAGGGAGCCGTTTTGGGTCTGGGGGGTCCAGGGGTTGGCAGAATGTAGAAAAGGGTATGCTTTAGGGTTCCTCTAAAAGATGGAAGGAACTGGCAAGCCTTGGCCGTATGGAAAGGATAAGTCCCGTCTCTGGGTTCTTTAGGTAACAAAAGCAAATGACCCCTGCAGCTTCCCCACGCCTGTTCAGAAGGCGCTTCAGCCAGAAAAAAGGCAAAAAAGCAGCATTTTCCCAAATGTGTCCCTGGAAAGACAAAACCCATAGAAGGGTTCACCAGAAAAAAGGCTTTTAAAAAAAGTGTGAGAAATGAGATGTACAGTCATTCCATCTCGGAGAATCACAACGCACGGAAACTCACCTGCAGCCCTGAGAAGTAAGAGATCCGCAGAACCTGGGTTTCCCGTTTATTTTCTCGGGCAGCTCTCACTGCCTATGGAATTTCCCTCGTGCTCCTGCCCAGTGATGTTGGAGAAGACACTGCAGTCACTGGGCTGGGCATCTCCCCCATCAAGGCAGCCTCCTTAAGATCACGAGAAAGCCCCAGGCCTCACTGTAGGTTTACACCCTGTGTGCCCAAGCAGCCCTGAGAGAGGGCAGAAGTCAGTGATCCCAGGTCTCTTCCAGCTTCAGCACTCTATCCTGTTTCTGCAGCTCATGCCAATCAAATCTCACTTCGGGGGAATATCCATGGAGTGTGGCAACTTGGGGCAGTCGTATTTGCTGGATAAATTTACTTATTTAATTCAACAAATATTTCTTGAATTCTTACTATGTGCCAGGTACTGTTCTAGGCATTGGGGATTCCAAAGTCAGTAAAATAAAATCTGGGGGAAACAGACTACAGACAAAAGTAATAACTATATCATGTATATGTCAGCTAAGGACTATGGAGATAAATAAAGTATGGTAAACAAAAAGTGTGGGTGGAAAGGCTGAGAGAGGGATATTCTGTTAGATAAAGTGATCCGGGAAGCCTTTTCTAAGGTGACATGTGAGCAGAGACTAGGAGGAAGTGAGGGATAAAGCCAGGCAGAGATCCCAGGGCCGAGCATTCAGGCAGAAGAAACAGCAAGGGCAAACGTCCTGAGGCAGGAACGAGGAGGAACACGAGAACATTGTGGCTCAAGGGAATAAAAGAGGGGGAGTGTGTTAGGAGATGAGGTCAGAGTGAGTGGGGGCCAGGTCTCCTAGGACTGGAAGGTCAAGGTAAGAACTTCAGATTTTTAGTCAGAGATGAGAAGCCAGTGGAGGGGCATAATGTGAGGTACAAGGAAGAATTTCTGCTTTCTAATAGGGATAAACACTTTTCTAAGTGGGGAGAGTCTGCTCTCTGCCTTTGAACATAATATAACTTATGAAAAGTAGTTGAATTTTCATTTGATGGTTGAAGAACTTGCAAGGCCTTGGGACTGGTCATCCATTCATTGTGCAGACACTTATTCAGTACTCCAAGCTCCCACCTGCCATGGTGGCAAGGAATTTGAGCTCAGTCATATTTCAAGAGGCAGGTCTTCTTTTCACCCATGGCTACATATGAGTCCAGCAACTTACAGGTGCCTTGGAAGGGAAGGGTCTCTGGTCTCCAGTCCATCATGGATAATGTAACTTTATGCTCATGGTCCAAGTCCATTGTTCTTTTCAAAGGCAAGCAGCTCTATCCTCCATAACCAACAGGGCTTCCAAGATCCTTCCCTTGGGTCCAGGACCATAGCTCTAAGAACTCAGTCTCCTGGTATCTACTCACCACCCATTGGCAGTCGGGTATTGGTGGATGCTGCATGCATGGGTGAAGCACCGTCACCTTTCCTCAAACTTCTTATAATCTTTGGTCCAACAGACAAGTACACCAGCGTTTATGGTGGGGGAGACTGGGCTCTGCTGGTGCAGTGGGATAGAACATAGGGCTGTTTTCCTTAGGAGAAATAAATCAAAGTAGGGTACACAACTCCATGTCTTAAGTTTTTTATTATTTATTAATTTCTTCTTCTTATTATTATTATTATTTGAGACGGAGTCTTGCTTGGTCACCCAGGCTGGAGTGCAGTGGTGCGATCTCGGCTCACTGCAAGCTCTGCCTCCCGGGTTCACGCCATTCTCCGGCCTCAGCCTCCCGAGTAGCTGGGACTACAGGCGCCCGCCACCCCGCCCGGCTAGTTTTTTTTGTATTTTTTAGTAGAGACGGGGTTTCACCGTGTTAGCCAGGATGGTCTCAATCTCCTGACCTCGTGATCCGCCCGCCTCAGCCTCCCAAAGTGCTGGGATTATAGGCGTGAGCCACCGCGCCCCGCCTATTTTTTTTTTTTTTTTTAAACGGAGGCCCGCTCTGACCCCAGGCTGGAGTGCAGTGGTGGGATCTCGCTCACTGCAAGCTCTGCCTCCCGGGTTCACGCCATTCTCCTGTCTCAGCCTCCCGAGTAGCTGGGACTACAGGTGCCCGCCACCACGCCTGGCTAATTTTTTTTTTTTGTATTTTTAGTACAGATGGGGTTTCACTGTGTTACCCAGGATGGTCTCCATCTCCTGACCTCGTGATCCGCCCACCTTGGCCTCCCAAAGTGTTGGGATTACAGGCGTAAGCCACTGTGCCCAGCCCTATTTTTTATTTTTTGAGACGGAATCTTGCTCTGTCACCCTGGCTGGAGTGCAGTGGCGCAATCTCGGCTTACTGCAACCTCCGTTTCCCAGTCTCAAGTGATCCTCCTGCCTCAGCCTCCCAAGTAGCTGGGACTACAGACATGTGCCCCCATGCCTGGCTAATTTTTTTTTGTATTTTTCGTAGAGACGGGATTTCACCATATTGCTCAGACTGGTCTCGAACACCTGACCTCAATTGATTCGCCTTCCTTGGCCTCCCAGAATGCTGGAATTACAGGCGTGAGCCACCATACCTAGCCTTAAGATTTTTTAGAAAGAACTTGAAACTCTGGGTGATGGGAATCAGGCAGGGGCAGGTTCCGACCGAGCCCTGCAACCTCACCTGGACCCTTCCGCCTAGGAGGAAGACCCAGGTCACCTTAGGAAGCAGGAATGCCGCAATGACCTGCTGCAGTGGAGATTTGTCCTCTTCTGTGTACAACATTCTTTCAGTAAAGGGTACGGTGTCAGCTGGCAGCATTGCTGCAGCACTAATGAAGTTTAGGAAGTGCTTAGCTGAAAAGGGCACGGGTGGGATAATTGAATTGGTGTCAGACACATAATGGTTTCGAGAGTCTTTTCTCCCTCATTTGATAAGAAGAGCCCTTTCCCTCACATCCTCCATAAAAGCTCAAGGAGAAAAGGATGTTCACCCAGCTATACATCAATCCTGTCTATTGACTACGAGTTTTGGGAAATCATATGGAGAAGCATACTTTTTACGAAGGCTTTGGGGACTGTTAATAGCAGGCTGGGCAAAGCACAGGAAGAGGCTACGAATGAGTGTTTTCCACAAGACGCTGCCAGGTGATAAAATATTAAAACCATTACCAACACTAGCGCTTCAAGGAATGGTCTTAATGATTCTGTCAGATATCTAGGTCCTGTGGTCAAATGGACAGTGAGTTTTTTGGGCTTCATCAAAAATAGCTTACTGGGTGCCAGGTTCTGTGCTAAACTCTTAGACATTTTCTCCTTTCATCTTCACAACAACCCAAGAGGGAGGCGCTATTGTTATTACCACTTCACAGATGCAAAAACTGAGGCTTGCCCAAGATCACACAGTTATGATGTTGCAAAGCTTGGCTTGAAATCTAAGATTGGGATTCCAAAGCCAATGCCTTCCTTCTTTACTTCTCTGATTAAAAAACGTAAAGGTGGCCTGGCGCGGTGGCTCATGCCTGTAACCCCAACACTTTGGGATGTGGAAGCGGGAGGATCACCTGAGGTCAGGAGTTCAAGACCAGCCTGGCCAACATGGTGAAACCCTGTCTCTACTAAAAATACAAAAAAATTAGCTGGCCATGGTGGCGAGTGCCTATAATCCCAGCTACTTGGGAGGCTGAGGCAGGAGGATTGCTTGAACCCAGGAGGTGGAGGTTGAAGTGAGCTGAGACCACGCCATTGCACTCCAGTCTGGGCAACAAGAAAGAAACTCCATCTCAAATAAATAAGTAAATAAATAAATACATAACCTAAAAGAAAACAGACTACATCCATATACGGTTTAAAAAAAAAAAAAAGTACAAGAGCTTACAATAAAAATTAACTCTCTGTCCCACCAGATCCAAGTCCAGAGGCAACTACCGTTACTGCTTCCTTGTTTACCTTCCGACTATAGAGAATACACACATAGATGTGTACACTATTGTCTACGTGTATATATATAAAATGGGTGTGCACTGTCCACACTGTCTGTACCTTGCTTTTGGCACTTAACATTTCTTGGAAGGCTTTAGCAAAACCTAACAAAGAGAGCTGCCTGATTTTAATATGGCTGAATAATGGTTCATAGTATAGATACAGAGGCACTTAACCAGTCCGCTCCTTAGGGACATTTAGGATGTCTAGATTTTTGCCATCAGCAACAATGCTGCAATGGGCATCTTCAGGGAAATGCCCCTGCACACGTGTGTGAGCAATGCTGTGCTTTTAATAATAAGAGCAAGATGATACCCCAGGATGGGTGGGTTCACTGGCCAGGTCACTAGCTCAGAGATTTCACTTGTAGCATCGCCAAGGCATTGAGGATGGCACCAAGAAGGCCGTGCAGGCCCTTGGCTTTGGGATATTCCATACGAACGACCCTCCAGGTTTGAGATTCAGACCTGGGCGCCCCAGGGACATTTCTGAATGTAAACAAGAATATGGATAGCAGGGGTTCCTCTTTCTAGCCGCCATTTCATCCCAGCACCCTTAGGGCAGCCAGGAACTGTAAAGATTGTCTGTGAAGACTGTTGCCTGGGCAGATGGGGACCTTCATGCCTGGATCACCGAAGGAGGCATGGACCAAAGTCCAGAGAGTTGAAGTAGCTTGCCCAAGGCCACACACAAGGTGGGGAGGACCTTGGCTCTAGCAGACCTTTACAACAGAGGTTTGTCTCGTCTCTGGTTGGTACTAAGTAAGGCTCAAGGAGATCCTGATGCCCCCTCTAGGCCCAGGGGAGTGGGTGCAGTACCAATGAGTAGTGCCCTTGTCACTATTTCTTTCTTTCCCTCCCTCCCTCCCTCCCTCCCTCCCTCCCTCCCTTCCTCCCTTCCTTCCTTCCTTCCTTCCTTCCTTCCTTCCTTCCTTCCTTCCTTCCTTCCTTCCTTTCCTTCCTTTCCTTCCTTTCCTTCCTTTCCTCCCTCCCTCCGTCCCTCCTTCTCTCTCTCTTTCTTTCTTTCGAAGGAGTTTTTGCCTGTTGCCCAAGTTGGAGTGCAGTGGCATGATCTCAGCTCACTGCCACCTCCACCGCTTGGGTTCAAGCGATTCTCCTGCCTCAGCCTCTTGAGTAGCTGGGATTACAGGTGCCTGCCACCATGCCTGGCTAATTTTTGTATTTTTAGTAGAGACAGGGTTTCACCATGTTGGCCAGGCTGGTCTCAAACTCCTGACCTCAAGTGGTCTGCCTGCCTCGGCCTCCCAAAGTGCTGGGATTACAGGCGTGAGCCACTGCGCCTGGCCTCATCACTATTTCTCATATAAATTCCCACTATTTTTTTATTAGTCAGGATAGTATATGGTGGTAACAACATTTCGGGTAACAAAACCCGAAATTGTACTGGCTTATTACCAAGATTTATTTTTCACTTAGTCATTCACCCCCAACTCAGGGCACTCCCGTCAGCTGTCCTCCCTGTGGTGACCCAGTGACCCAATCTGCTTTCATCTTGTGGCTTGCCACCTCAATGGGTGGCCTCTAGAACTGCCCTGGGGGAGGGGCACATTGCTGGGACGGGGTATGGAGGATGCAGACAGATCACGCACTGACCCTCAAATGTCTCACCCAGGTCACTTACAGCCCACTGGCCAGAATTAGTCACATGGCCACGCCTAACTGCAAGGGACTTGTGATGGCAGAGAGGGGTCTCCTGGATAGTCTTGAGCAGTATGTGTCTCTGCCAAGCTCCTGGGCTGGTGGGGCTGGCAAATATGGGCTGCTTTAAGCAGGGGAATGACCACAGGTCTGTGGGGAGGTTGTTAACAGTAGATTTGGGGACCAATATTAGCTTTCAGGTGCTACTCAATTGCTAATTCATCTGCAGGGGTCATTTATTTTTCCTAACCATCTTAATGTAAATCAAAACACACATACACAGAAAACCTCACAAAACAAATGTAGAGTTTAAGCTGAGTAAATAAATACCTCCGAAGGCAAGAAGAACTTAATCATTTTAGTTTTTGGACTCAGTGCTGTATTTTGCCATAGCATTTCTAACACAGCTTTGGAAAAGTGAAGTTTTGAATTTCAGAGGTATAATATTCCACTTTTAAACAGAGGGCTGTCTAACCTCAACAGCGAACTTGCAGTCTGCCTGTGACCAAGGAGTGAGGAAGTCCTCCCTTCTCACAGTAAATGTTAGGTTGGAAGGTGGGGTTCCTGGGGCCGGCTAGCCAGTGGCCTGGGAAGCAGCTGAGAGCCTCTTCCATTTTCACTAACTGTGGACTTGGTCTCTGGATCATCCTGCTTCTTAGGCCCTGGTGCTCCAAGAGAACATTGAGTTTTCCCCGAGAGGCCACCACACCCACCGTGTGGCCCCTCCTCCCGGCCAAGCTGCAGCCTGGAGGTCAGCCTGACCCTCAGGGACTCCCAGCTCTGGGCAGAAGCCTCATCACCCCTGCCAAGGTATGTGTCAGCCTCAAGGCAGCACACAATGTTTTGGTAACTTGCAGAGGCTGAATCCTAGAAAGACCGCGTGTTCCTGGCCGCTGGACGCCAGCCTTGGTGATGCTCGCCCCCGCCCCGGAAGCCCGATGCACCTGCTGGGAGTCAGCACTGGGCCAGGCCTTCCAGCCAGCTCTGCCAGCACATATTTCTAGGCTCAAGTCAGACTTGGGAAAGCATGGCCCTCTCCTGCCTCCACATACTGCTCCCCCTGCACCCATGGAGCAGCTGACCCAGTTTTTGGTAGAAAAATGAAAATCTTTACCAGTCAGATGAGAGGAGAGGAAGCAAATGCCACGCTGCCCTAATTTAGCCCAGACACAACCCTCCTTCTGAGGAAGGGACGAGGAGCTTGGGCCTTCTCACTCTCTCTTTTCAGAGCATTTGGAACAAACTCCCAAAATACCAGAGGCTGAGTGCAAACCTCCTTTGCTGTCATCAAGAGGGAGGATGAATCATGCAAAACACGCAATTTCTATCATCCCAAAATACTGCATATATACTTACATTTAGTGTCATTTTACATGTGCAAGGTATTTTTTTAAAAAATTCTTTTCTCTTTCACTCCCCCCCACCTTTTTTTTTTTTTTGCTAAACCAAAAACACCAGCTGTAAAACCCACTGCTTCCTTCCCCGCCAAGTCTGCAGTGGCAGGAGGCGGCGGCAGCAGACAGCAGGGCCCCCTGTGCTCTGAGTCAGGCCTCCCTCTCAGTGGCTCCCTGCCTGCAAAACAAACTTAAAAGCTGGTGAATGGGACGTAGGGGCCCACAAGCATGCCGGGAGGCCTGAAATATTTGCAGAGGCACACACTGTTCGCAGAATGAAAGGCCACTATGTAAATATCTGGGCCCGGGGTGAGGCGAGGCATTCTGAAAGTGGCTTTTCTGTTTGTCGCATCAAGCCGGCGAGGAAGCAAAGGCATTCATTCAAAAACATCACGCAGGAGCCACACCACAACTTCCTGGCCCCAGAGGGTAGACTCAAAAGGGACCACAGCTCTGAGGCCTGTGTTTCAACCTTTCTCCTTCACTGCACGTTGCACAAGATGGTTCTATGACAGCCGACAATGTCAGCTTTTAGGGATAGGCAGACAGGATCGATTTTCTCTCCTTTGGCAGGGAAAAGGCTTTTTTGGAAGACACTCAAAAGGCAACCATAGTTACTGATGGAGCATGGCAAGCATGAGACAGAGGCAGCTATTACCCAGGCTTGACAAAAGAGGAGAAAACGTGGGATGGATTTTGCATCAAGCCCCAAATATTAATTCCACAGACCCGAGGATGAGTGTAGAAGCAGAGCAGGCACACCTGACACCCCTCACGGCATCCCCTTCAGATTCCCGGGAAGCCTCACAGAAACAAGAACCTGGTATCAGCTCCCTGAAAGACGACACCATGAGCCAGGCAGAATGTTCCCCAACCACATTGTCCCGGTGATGCATTTAGAACATTCTTGGATTTCACACCATCCATGTTGCCCCCTCCGAGCCAGAACGGGGCAGACAGCCCCAGGAAGGAAGGAAATAGTTTTGTTTCACTCAATCTCTGTCAGTGATAGTCTTCCACTTGGGCAGGAATTATCGTCTAGGTCAGACAGAAC
The DNA here is from genome assembly GCF_003255815.1 of Theropithecus gelada. Lineage (NCBI taxonomy): Eukaryota > Metazoa > Chordata > Mammalia > Primates > Cercopithecidae > Theropithecus > Theropithecus gelada. The sequence continues at coordinate 85,966,746 of NC_037681.1, forward strand.
CCAGTTTCATCTTCTCTTTCCACCTCTCTCCAAAGCAACAAAGACTGCGACTTCTAGCATACAACAGAAAGAGAGAGAGAGAGAGAGAGCACTAGTTGAAGACACACATCGTATTTTTCAGGTGTTTAATTGCTAGAGGAAGTATCTTCAACAGTGGTAGAAAGGGGAGGGTGCTAACAGTGGCTGCTCAAAGAAGCTATGTAAACTACATTTGATTCTCTAGTTTAATCAGAGATTTTAAGAGCTGAGCAGAAGATTCAACTGTAGGCTGGCTCAGAAATACCCCAGATAATGCTCACCAGGCATGAACATCTGAGCTAGGCGGGCGTAGATCCACAAGCGGAAGCTGCCAGCACCCAAGTGGGAGGCTTAGGACAAGGCATTTGCCTTGTCTGATGGCCAAGGCCAAGCCTGGATAGAGGGCTCTCCACGCAATGGAAAAATACCAACAAGGGGCTGGAGAAAAGATAGCCTGAAGGGGAGAAAACTGCCCTCAAGGGCCAGAGGTAGCAGATCTCTCTGAACATTACTACTCTGCAAGAAACAGAGGCTCCTCTTAGAAAACTGCAATTTAGTGTCCTCTGAAAGACACAAGAAGATATGGTTTCAATGGAACTGGCCTAAGAAGGAAGGGGAACAACAAAACAGTCTAAGACAAGAGATACAAAGGGAGCTGTCTAAAATAAGAAGGCAATACAAAGTAACCAAAAATAGAAGACCAGAGTCAAAGCTGCATTTGAAGAGAATGAGAGCAGTATTGACTACAAAACAGCCTGTTAACCAAAGAGAGGGAAAGGCCACACACTTTGTTCTCAGGATCTCTGTACACTCTTAAAAAATCACTAAGGAGGCCAGGCACGGTGGCTCACGCCTGTAATCCCAGTATTTTGGGCGGCCAAGGCAGGAGAATTGCTTGAGCCCAGGAGTTTGAGGTTAGTGTGCTATGATTGCACCACTGCACTCCAGTTGGGGAGACAGAGGGAGATCTTGTCCCAAAAAAAATTAAAAAAAAAAAAAAAAAAAGAGAAAGAAACAACTATATTTTCCAAATAAAAAATATTTTAGAGAAGAGAATTACTGGCTTATATTTTGAAAACCTCTTTAATTAATAGAAGACAGCTGGATTCTCGTATCTGCTTCTGAGTTCAATCTGTTGTAATATGTTGTTTTGGTTGAAGTATACGAAGAAAACCTGACCTTAGATATGTGGTTGGAAAAGGGAAGAGAGTTTTAATAGCCTTTTGAGAGATCCTTGTAGGTAGTCTTTGATACTCTGCCAAAACTCATAGGTGATAGTTTCTTAAAGGTTAGTTGTGGGAGGTTGGGCGTCGTGGCTCACGCCTGTAATCCCAGCACTTTGGGAGGCTGAGGCGGGCAGATAACCTAAGGTCAGAAGTTAAAGACCAGCCTGGCCAACATGGCAAAACCCCATCTCTACTAAAAATACAAAAATTAGCTGGGCGTAGTGGCAGGTGCCTGTAATCCCAGCTACTTGGGAGGCTGAGGCACAAGAATCACTTGAATCTGGGAGGTGGAAACTGCAGTGAGCTGAGATCGCATCACTGCACTCCAGCCTGGGTGATAAGAGCAAAACTCCGTCTCCAGAAAAAGAAAGGTTAGTTGTGGAATCTAAAACCACATCACTTGGTTACATCAAAATTCATTATGGGGGCTGGGCAAGGTGGCTCATGCCTGTAATCCCAGCACTTTGGGAGGCCAAGGCGGGAGGATCACTTCAGGCCAGGAGTTCAAGACAAGCCTGGGCAACATGGGGAAACCCTGTCTCTACTAAAAATACAAAGATTAGCCAGGCATGGTGGTGTGTGCCTAGAGTCCCAGCTACTAGGGATGCTCAGGCACGAGAATCACTTGAATTCGGGAGTCGGAGGCTGCAGTGACCCGAGATCGCGCCACTGCACTCCACAGCCTGGGCGGCAGAGTAACACTATCTCAAAAAACAAAACAAAACAAAACAAACAAAAAATACTAAAACAAAAACCCAACATTCATTATGGGTCTTTCACTCTGAATGGATCTTTTACTCATGCATGATTTTTTAACAGCAATACATTGGTCATTTGGAAGATATTGGCTCTATGAATTATGTAGATTTGAAAGTTGACACGTTTCATTTTCATTATACAATATATATTTAAAAATCACATTTCCTTTGCTCTTGTCTCCTAAACTGGAGTGCAATGGCATGGTCTTGGCTCACTGTAACCTCTGCCTCCTGGGTTCAAGCGATTCTCCTGCCTCAGCCTCTCGAGTAGCTGGGATTACAGGCACCTGCCACCATGCCTAACTAATTTTTGTACTTTTAGTAGAGACGGGGTTTTGCCATGTTGGCCAGGCTGGTCTCGAACTCCTGATCCGCCAACCTCAGTCTCCCAAAGTGCTGGGATTACAGGCGTGAGGCACTGCACCTGGCCAAAACCGCATTTCTTAATGTCACCACCAATTTCATGAAAAAAAAAAAAAAAAAAAAAAAAAAGTCTATTGGGAAACTGTCAAGACAACAGTAGCAGATACACATTTTACAAAATTCTAATTTTTGCTTGAATGCTCAGATTTTGTCACTGACAACAAAACTGTCAGTTGTCTTTTTGAAGTAATAGGCTCATTTTGCTCATTTTTTTGAGAACGTGTATGCCAAATACCCCTTCCTGAATAACCATACAAGATAATCATAATGACAGTCCGTCACTCTTTCAAGTAAAAGTGGTGTCCCATGACAAAAGCAGCTACTTCAACTTGCAACTCAAAACAATTGCACAAAAGCTTTACTTCAAGACAACAATACTTAACTGTGCAACAGAAGTGCTTTACATATATATTCCATTTTGTCACACAAAATATTAAAAAGATGTGAACTCAAGGGTCAATATGTATTAAAAGTATTTATTGCTTCATCAAGTACATTCTTTTTTTTTTTTTTTTTTTTTGAGACGGAGTTTCGCTCTTGTTGCCCAGGCTGGAGTGCAATGGTGCAATCTCAGCTCACCGCAACCTCCGCTCCACAGGTTCAAGCAATTCTCCTGCCTCAGCCTCCCGAATAGCTGGGATTACAGGCGTGTACCACCATGCCCCGCTAATTTTGTATTTTTAGTAGAGATCTGTTTCTCCATGTTGTTCAGGCTGGTCTCGAACTCCTGACCTCAGGCGATTCACCCGTCTCGGCCTCCCAAAGTGTTAGGATTACAGGCATGAGCCACCACGCCTGGCCTGTTTCATCAAGTACATTCTTAAGTGAAACCGGCACTTTTTTCTAAGAACATGCAACGATTAGACTAGCAGAGTTTGGTAGCCTGCTTTGACTAGCGCTAAGTTTTACCCTTCGTTGTTTCTGCATCATCAATGTAAATATCAACACAGTGGAAAAAATCAAACACCGTCTTATTAAGATGATTTTAACCTCAGGGATTTCCAGGGGTCTCTCTGCAGACCACTCTTTGAAAAAGAGTACTATAGCAAAAAAAAAAAAAAAAAAAAAAAATATATATATATATATATATATATATATATATATATATATAATTTTAAAGAGGACAAAGTTAGGAGTATAATTTAATAAAAGGGCAAGATGCAAATGATGAGCAAATACAATAAATACGGAAGACTGGAGAGTCAATCTATGAATTACATAACCCAAAGGAAGAAACTTGAACTGTAAGGAGCAGGAACAATCACTGAAGGCCGGGCATGGCAGCTCACATCTGTAATCCCAGCACTTTGAGAGGCCAAGGTAGGAGGATCGATTGAGCTGAGGAGTTTGAGACCAGCCTGGGCAACATAGTGAAACCCTGTCTCTACAAAAATAATTTTAAAAAAAATTTAAAAAAAGAAGAAATCATCAAAGACATACTAGAAAAAAATTCTGAGTTAAAAATCTGATTCTATATATGAAAGGGCTCACTGAGTTTCAGGAAAAATTAATGCCATACACAAGCCAAAGAGTTTAATGACAAGATCATCTACGTTTAAAAAACCATTACTGATGAACAAAAACTGGTCAACACTCACACAGGTCTTTTTCACAACAGTAAATGTCAAGAAACAAAGGTCATGTATACAGGACATTCAGAGAGAAATGCTGGCCAAGGATTCTGTATTCCGCCAAGTCATTGGGTGTGTGTGCATGCAACAAGAAGACATTCTGGCTTATGCAAAGCTCAGAAAATAAAAATCACTTTTGTATTCTTCCTGGGTACAAAATCCTCTTGCCCTTCCAGTCAACTCATATTCACTGAGAAGATTAAAAATGCTGAGTTCACTGCTGACTTCGGACATTAATGGGAATGCCTTACAACCTTAAGAGGAGAGAACACTCAAGAAATTTACTCTGAATTCATTGGAGAACTCAAGGAAATGGATGAGACATATATCCATTTAACCAAATGTTTGGGCAGTTATCTTACCTTTTTCTAATTGGATAAAAAAGTTTTTTCATGTGAAACTGTTAAGAAGGATAAGGTAAATCTGTATGTATTCACATGCAAAGATGTCCAGGATATATTTTTAATTAAAACAACATAAACAGCTTTCAGAGCAATCAATATAGGTAGAATACATGACCCTATTTTAGTTCCCCTCCAAAGGGAAAACACACATGTACACATACACAAATACACACACACACACATCTATGTATAAATGCACAGAAAAAAGTCCAGAAGGACACAGAGTGGTTACCTTTCATGTGACAGAGGAATGTCAGGAGTTGAACTGTGTCCCCCTCCTACACCCCAATAAAATTCAAAGGTTGGAATCCTAACCTCCAAGACCTCATAATGTGCCTATTTGGAGATAACATCTCTATTTGGAGATAATAAAGTTAAAATCAGGTCATCAGAGTGGGCCCTAATCCAATATGACTGCTATCCTTGTAAGAAGGGGACATTGGGACACAGAGACATGCACAGAGGGAAGATGATGAGAACAGGCCTGGAGAAGATGGAGATGTGCAACCCAAGGAGGGAGGCCTGGAGCACATCCTGCCTTGGCAGCCCTGCGATACCCTACTTTGGACTTGCAGCCACCAGCCTGCGGGACCACAAATTTCTATTGTTTAAGCCACCAAGTTTGTGGTATTTTGTTATGGCAGCCCCAGCAAAACGAGACTGGTATTTTTATATTGTATGATATTTTACTTATTTATTTATTTAGAGACAGAGTCTTGTGCTGTTGCCCAGGCTGGAGTGCAGTGGCTTGATCTCAGCTCACTGCAGCCTTCGCCTCCCAGGTCCAAGCATTTATTGTGCCTCAGCTTCCTAAGTAGTTGCGATTACAGGCGTGCACCACCATGCCTAGCTAATTTTTGTATTTTTAGTAGAGACGGGGTTTCACCACGTTGGCCAGGCTGGTCTTGAACTTCTGACCTCAAGTGATCCACCCGCCTCGGCCTCCCAAAGTGTTGAGATTACAGGCATAAGCCACTGCACCTGGCCTGTATGACATTTTAATAACTACATATGTTACTTCTATAATCACAACCCCTTCTTAAAAAAAAAAAAAAAGAGAGACATAATGAGGGGGAAAGGGTACCAGGTATGACCATTACATAATAACTGCCTTTTTCCTCCTTTATAAATACACATGCTTTCCCCCACAGCACCAATAGCACCAGGGGCTGCTCCAGCTGAGGAGATGGGGCAGGCCCTGTTTTGCACAGTCACAACTGGCATTTGTTCCTACAAAATGTTAACAGGGTCATCTCCCTTCATTCCATGCGCCTAGTTCAGTGCTTAACAAAGGAAGAGTCGTTTTTCTAACCATCTCACCCCACGAATTGGAAAGACCACAGGCTTGCAGTGAGGACGACTACATAGGCGGGCACTTTCACGAGCATCCTCCCCACACCCCTTGCCCCTGCCATTCACACAGATGGCCCTGTGAGTGCCTGCTCCAATGCCACAATACACAACTAACAAAACCCAGCCTGTGAGGCCTGTAAAATAGAACTCCTCTAACAATACTTTTTCCCCTGGGAAGCGTCCTGCTTTTCTGGGAGGTGTCCACCATTCAGGGGAGTGGGTGGTGGACCAGCATCAGGGCAGCAGCAGGGAGGAAGAGCAGAGGCTTGACTTGCAGGAGGCAACCCCCAAAGGCCAGAAAAGCGGGGTGGAAGGTTCAGGCAGGCAGTCCTCTGGAGACAGTGCTCCGATCCAGGACAAGTGCCGCTGAGCAGGACACTGCCCTCTTGGTAAAACTGCTCCCACAGAGGCCACTGACTTTTTCCCAGTTGCATGCATTGGCTCCCAGAAACCCAGCCAGCCTAGTGCACTTCTGCAGCCATCCCTGGAGCCATGAACATCCCTGGAGGGGTTGGCAAGAAACTGAAATCAAATTCAGATCAAATAGAAGTTAAGAAATAGAAATCTCAACACATAGGATGTAGATCTAAATACTCACAACATATTGATAATGCGCTTCAGCCTCCTGTGCCTTGAAAGAGGCTGTTCTCTCGAGTTCCTGATGTTTCCTCAGGGCCTCAGAATAAA